>NW_020455205.1:4987738-5119551 GCF_003342845.1 Nothoprocta perdicaria | reverse complement strand
GCGGGCGGCGGCGGCGCGAGGAATGCGGGGCGGGGCCGCGCGACCCCCGCGCGGAGCGGCGCGGCGCGGAGGGGGCCCCGCCGCCCCTTCCTTCCCGCCGCCCCGGGAGCGGCTCCTGCCCTTTCCCCCGCCGGGGCTTTGCGCTGCGAGAGCGAATTTCTGAAATATCTAGTTGTTTTTTGGTGGTGGTGGTGGTGGTGGGATTATTTATTTATTTATTTATTTATTTAGATTTTTTCCCCCCTCCTGTCGGGGCTGGAAGCGGCTCGCTGCTAAGCGGGCAGGGCTGGGGGCGGTTCTGGGAAGGTTGGTGCCTTGCTGGTTTTAGCTCTTCAGCCTCCCGCAGACACACGAAGCGCGCTGATAACGGGGGCGTGCGAGCGGCGCGGGCAGGGCGCCCGGGCCCGGCTCGGGTGGGCCCGGCTCGGGTGGGCCCGGGAGGCGCCCCGCGCCCGGGCGAGCCGCGGGGTTTCGGCCCGGTGGCGCTCGCGGCAGCGGCCCCCGCGGCGCTTCCCCGCGCGGAGCCGCGGGCCGGCGGCCCGGAGCCGCTCGGCTGCCGCGTGTCGCCCGTCCCGTGCCGCTCGCCGGCAGCCCCGCGCGCGTCGCTCGCAGCAGAGCGCGGGGCTCTGCCCGGAGCAGGTCCGACACCTCGCGCTGCTTTAACTTGCCTCTCAAACTGGCCGGACTTAAAAGGGACGGGTCTCTTTTAAATAATATGAAAATCTCCTTGTCTTGATATACACAGATATCGTATTTGTTAAGAAGGAAAAAAGGGATAGGTGCTGGTGTTTGTAATCACAAGGCGGAATTGCAAAGTGCCTTTGTAGCCATGAGAATTGTATGTGGGAACAGAAGAAAGCTGATTAAATGTAAAGCTTAAACATGTTTAATGTAAATCTTGCCTCGATCTGGATGAGGTGTTTGGAATTGCTTAATTGCCTGTGTTATTTATATCATCTCATGTGTAGCCTCTTAAGTGCTAACTTCAAATAGTAAACAGAAATCAAGGCGGTTGATCTGGGTTGAACTCTGAAACTCTCTTCTCCCCAGTGCGCTCACGCTCCCCAAAAGGTCTGCCAGAGCAATTACAAAAACAAGTGCTGTTTAACCACGTTTCCTCTTGTGTTTTTATATTGCAGGGAGAAATGAAGTGGAAATGATGGAAAAATATTTAAAGTGCTTTAAAATAATGCCTGTTGAGATGCACAGTGGGAGTGTTCAAAATGTAAAAGATACTTCAGTTGGTCAACCCAGATAGAAAAATATGTAAATACCCAGTTTTGACTTGCATTTTTAGTGCTTAACTGGGCTAAAAAGGAATTTAAACTCTATGAGTTCGGGATGTGCTGCAGTGCTAGCTGCAGGCAGCAGCGCAGCCCTGGGCGCCAGCGGCTCCGCGCGCTGGCTGACGTGTTCCAGCCGCGTCTGGCGCGCGGTGCGAGCGGCCGCGGCGCTACCTGCGCCCGCCACCTGCAGCCTGCTGCCTCCAACGGGCCCAGCTCCTTCACCTGGAGCCAGGAGCTGCAGGAGCGTCCGCTTTTCCTAAATTAAACGAGCACCGGTGGCTGCCTAGTTAGACTAACCTCATCTCCCAAAGTCGCTGCCTTTTTATGGCAGGGTGGGTTTCAGTTGTGCTAGGGCACCGACTGGGATTTGAGGATAGACTGTGATACTAAAATATTTTAAGTTTCTTCGTTTGTCTTTGTCTTTGGTTTTCAGTTTGTAGTCAAACATAAGAGGCTTAAAAGCTCCTGTAACTTCTTTCAGGGTATTTTCCTTTCCTAGACTAACTGATAGTCAAAAGGTTCTTACTGGGCCCAATCTGCACAAGGAAAACTTATCCTATCAGATCATGGCTGTCTATGATCACGAGACAGGATGCTGAGCACTGCTTGGTGATTGTGCAGGTCAGGATGTTGTTGGTGCTCTCTATCACTTTTTTTTTTTTTTTTTTGGTAAATATTTTAAGTTACCATAACAATTAGTGGTGCAGAATGGGTCTCAGTGTGCATGTTATGAACACAATTCTTAGAGCTTCCAACACAAATACTAAGGACTACGGTTTTTTTATGAAATGAGCATGTATTAGCTTTTGAAATAAAAAACTATTTCTGCATACAGCTGACTTCTCTGCAGCTATAAGATTATGCTCTTGCTGTGCAAATTGAAATAGCTTGAAGTGATAATCAAAACTTTAGAATAATCAAAACTTTAGAATATTAGACACCTTAATGTAAAATTTTCACTTGAATGAAAATTCTTTCATCTTGAAAGAATTTTTAGCTCTTGTCAGTACAACGATGGTACCTCAAAAATGTTTCCACACTAATCAGTGCTTTTCTGTCTCCTCCTTCTTCTGAATGTTCAGGGCTTCACCTTTGGCGTGTCAAATGGACACTAGGCTCCAGTGAGAGTTAACGGCGAGAGCTCTATCAGCACAGCGGCTGCTGGGATGTTGCGGCAGAACGGCGCGAGCAACAAACGTGGTTTGGGACTAGCCCGGCTGTCAACCTCCAACTTCTTCACCATCTCTAATTCGGGAAATTGGGGAATGGGGCGCAGCACCAAGAGCAGCTCTTTGAGCAGCATTAGCTCCAACTCTGACTGCTACGATAATCCTGCTGTGGATCCCGAATACATCATGCAGCTGGTGAATGATGTCAGGAAGTTTGCAGATGTGCTGCTGTGCTTGAAGGAAGCCATTCTGTCAGAAGGTTTGTGAGTTTTTTCTTATCCTAAAATTTCCTCTGAAAAAAGAAATTCTGAAACTTCTGCATTTCTGCCCATATGTTTTTAACGAGTATGTATCCTGGCTATTGCACCAGTAACTCTTCCTTCCTCCCCGCCTCAATACGTGGGAGGTGATTGCAGGAAACAGTGTGGGTTTTTTGTTGTTGTTTTTGGTTTTTTTTTTCTAGTTTGGTGTCTATATTTCCTCATCCAAACCCAGTGCAATCTGTTTCATAACCAAGCACTGTATAGTGCTTTTGGGTACATAGTGTGTAAAAGGAGCAGGGAGAGTAGGTGTTCCGCAGTCTGCCTAGGCTGGCACTTGAAACTGGTGCGATTGTCAACTGATTAGTTTTCAACCACCTGACTGTGTTTTGTAATGCCAAAGAGTTCTGTTAACATGTTGGTCATACTTTCATTTCCTGGACTAGTAAAACTCTGTGGGTTTTCTGTTTCCGTTTGTTTTGGTTTTTTTTTAAGAAACTTATATGTCAATAGTTTGAACTTTAGTTTTAAAGGTATCACTGCTTAAGTAGAACACGACACTGCTCTCAGCACCTTCTTCCTCTACATAAGAAATATTTACCAACTTCTGCCAGCAGGTGGAAACTTTTTTTTTCCCCCTCTTCTCCTCCTCCTTAGAAGTGTATCTTACAGAGCCTTTCAGTTCCATTAGGGAAAAGATATTTAGTCTGTTTTAGATCGTCAACAGGAAAACTGTTATTAAACTTAGAAACGTTCTCATGTTGTTGGCTAAACTGACAGGCAGAGCAGCTTTGTATAAGATGTCCTGAACACCTAGCATTTGTTGGCACTGCAGTATTCACAGCTGTAGCTTTTCTTGCCTCTGCTGTGCCTCACTGTTATCAATGCCCATTTTCTCTTGAGTTCAGCTATCACCACTAATGAGCAAATTCAAGGACGCAGGTGAGCAGAAATCCTGCTCCTGAGGAGTGAGATCACACTGGGGATCCCTCTGTAGTTTGGAGACAGAGGGTTTGCTATGGCAGATGTCTCTGTGTACTGATCGTTACCTCTAACTATAATATGTATTTAGGATTACTGCTTTGTTCACAGGCAGGGTTAAAAGTTTTAGCAGTAATGAGCAGAATTGTGCTATGATTTTAGGCCTTTTTTTTTTTTTTTTTTTTTGGCAACTCTGTAGGGAAGAGCAGATCAGGGAGTGAATGGATCTGGTGCTTTGTCAACCTCAAATGCCTGAGTCTGTGCTCGGGCTGAAATAGCTGCACTAAGGTGATGGTAACTTTGGTGACTGGTGGCAACTTCATGTCAAAAGTGGTTTTTGCTGAACTTGCCAGATAAGCACATCAGCTCATGAGATGAAATGGCTGGTACTTGTTTACTGATGCTGCAATGAGTGCCCTGTAGGAAGGGACTGCCAAATTACTAATGTGTTTCGTCAGTCACCCAGCAATTCTTAATTAATGCTGAGTTTTGTGTTTGGGACTCAGAAGACCAGAGAAACTAATGTAGAGAGAAGTTGGTTTTTTGATGTTGTTTCCGTTTTTTTTTTTTTTGTTTTGTTTTTGTTTTTATTCTTGTTTTTAGTTTTTTGAAATATTACACTACAGAATTGCTTTGGGAAACAATGTTGTCTGTTTGAAGAACTTTTAATCTTATAAAGGAGAAATGTTTGTTTCCTTTTATAAGGAGAGTTCTTTGACGTCTGTTCCAAAGTCTAGTAATAATGGTTTCTACTGTACTATTTTGACTGGAAGGGGCACCTTTGAAGCTGAATACTTTGAATTGCATCTCTTTTATTCATGTTTAGAAACTTCTACAGTTATGTATTCAGAAACCATAATAAGCTTTTACTAATTTTTGGACCAACTTTTTATTTATAAAATTCTGAACTTGTAATAATTGCAATTTACTACCATTCTGGAATTAGTTATGTGATTTATTTCAGGTTGGAATCACTTAAAAGAGTAGAAAACATCTTTTTTTACTTTCTAATTGGCAGTGCTCAAGTGATTTGATGCAGATTTTGAGTCGTAAAACTTATAAAATATTTCCTGTACCTAGCAGCAGAACTTAGTTATTTTACTTGCTTATATACTACATCATGCCTATTCAAGCAGTTCAGCTGTGACAAATGTAAGTGATGCAGCAGGGTTGCATCAGCAAGTGCTGTGAATGCCTGGCAAGTGCTCCTGGCATTTGATAATTCCTGTCTAGCGCCAGCAACTCTGCGCTCGACCACGTGGCTCAGCTCGCTGCAGGTTGTTCCCTGTTCACCAGGACTCGCTGTTCCACGTCTCACGTTTGTACCAAAAGTTTAGCTGATTGCAATAAGGTGCCAGCCTTGAATTTTCCAATTGGCTGGTGGTTGTCTTCCCTGTTTGCTCAGGTGTATTCCAGCACACCTGAGCTGTGTTGGGAGTACCTAGCACTTACTCTCTTATATTTCACCCAGCATTCTCTTGAAGATCCTGTAGTGATATCATCCTGAGTCAACAACTTAAGGCTTTTTGGATTGTAGTATGTACTTATGTCAGAACTAGATCACAAGTGCTTTTGCATTATAAACTTTAATACTGTTTTGCATGGGACTAATGTATGTTGATAAATAACCTGACTGAGCCGAGATCCCTTTTAGGAGAGAAAGTTGCATGACTGATACTGCAAACCCACTCATTGACTTTTCTCTTTGCAGTATTTATATTAGTGCTAATATAATTTCTTTTAACTTCATTATAATGTTGCTGATATTTCAGTTTTGAGTTCAGTCTGTTTTGAGTTGAGTCTGCCTTAATTTGGGGCTCTTACCTACCTTGTTATATAAACTCAAATCTAAAAAACTTGCGATCTGCTTGCTAGCACTAAGGAGGAAACTTGCTTCTGAACAATGTTTTTTTTTTTTTTTTTTTTTGTGGCAATAGCTCTCTATAGTTATGGGCTTGAATAATTTGTCAAGTGCTAGGACACGAGGGAACTGCAGTTGCCTCTTGTGTTGAGTGAAAAACCATGTGTTCCTTGCACTTTGCTGCATGTCCACTTTGTAAACTCCCTTTGGACTCCAGGCTTTGTGGTCGCTGAACATTGTCATGGTTTGTTGTTAGAGGCCTGGCTTGAGGTACAGGACCAAGATACAGGAAATACAGTCTGCAGGCTGGAGCCGTTTGTGATTTTTTTGAAAGGGTGACAACACAAGGAGAGGTCTAACTTTCCATGGCAGGGAAAGTTGTTGGAAGGGAAAAGTTGTTTCCCTCCCTCAAAAAGCTGCTTAACCACTTGACCGCAGTATTGAAAGTACTTGCTTTGGAATGCCTAATGTCTGGACTGCACTTAAACTAAATATACCTTGATACAGTTACACAATGTGACTTACAGGGTTAATGGGTGCCCTAAAAGTGGGGGTTTGCTATGCTTGCAGGTACAGCTCGTTGAATTCTGAGAATGAGTGACTTGTGCATGAAGGAGATTTTTTGGAGGAGAATACATAGTGGTAACTTGTATATTGTTCAATCCCTTTAAAATGTAAGGACACCTGCATCTCATAGAAGTTGCAAGGGAAGTTGATGAGCTCCTTAGTAGGAGGTCAAAAGATACAGGACCTAGGCTTTATAAGCTTCTAGTACAGGTGGGTTGGTTTGTTTTTTCTCTCCTGAATGCAAAGTAGTACTGCATAGATCTGCACAACTGAGGATCTGTGTAAGAACAAGCATTTTCAGGAGAGATTGGTGCCTTTAGTCTGTTACTGCTCATAGTAAATTCCACTGCTGCATTAAGAAAATAATGGCACTATGTGATCGTGGCTAAAATGGGATTCATTACTTTGGTTTAACAGGACCACACAGAAGCATATTTAAGGCACAGTCTAAGTCCGTAATGATAAGATTTCTCCTTGAAGTGTTTCATTTTTAAACAATAACTTGGTTGCTCTTACTTGTATCAGAATCAGACACGGGGGAAACATTCCTGTTCCTCTAGCTTTATGGCAGCTGCTATTTATTTGTTTTTTGAGGAATGTAGTACATGCTTCATGCTGTAAGGTCTGCCCTTGGGTCTGTGGGAAATACTGTGTTGCGTTACGAATAGCTGTAAGAGTGAAATATGCATCTGGTCTAAAAGTGCAAGAGTAATTACAGTTTCTACTTTATATATAGTCTGTTTGATTGTACTTCAGAATATATTCAGGAATTATTGCCTGCTTTATCACAAACTTTGAAGTTATCTTCAAAGCGTGGTATGGTGTGCTTCATGTGGGTACTTCTGCATCCTTTTCATGAGTAAAGGCTTTCTTCCTCAAATTCATTCTGTTTGCAATTAATACAGACTCTAGGTTATTCTGAAATGGTAATGCACCATTTCTCACATATTTTGGAAAACAAAATGGAAAAAGCTGTTGTGTTTAATCCAACATTTCTCTTTGAGGATCAGGTTTTTACTGTCTGGTTTCTTTGAGTTTGGGGTGGGGTTTAGTGGGTTTTGTTTGTTTTCCTATTTTGTTTTGGGGGATAATGTTGCACCTGGGCCCTCACAGAGTTAAAACTGAAGTTGGGTGCCCTTAGTCAGGAATGTCTGCATCTTCCTTAGAGCAGCACCAAGACTTTCCGGAGGATCAGAAATGCTCCTTAACTTGAAACCGCTCAGGTCCTTACTCTTGAACGATATTCAGCCCGGTGGGAGAGCTTTCAAGACGCATCAAGTGAAACAGTTTCCTCAAACTAAGGAACTTGTTAATCACTAGTGACTTCAGAACCTTGTGTTAGTGCCGTGCGTAACAGATGGGTATTGCCACATGCCATGCTGGAAGTGAGAAGTTGTCTGCTGAGGGTGGTTCTCAAGGGCCAGCGGTGAAAGATGTCTCTTCAGCACCCCTAGACTTGACAATGTGTGCTTTTTTATAATGTGTGCTTTTTTTTCTCATATTTTAGCACAAATAAGTGATTTTTTTTAATTTTTTTTGGACTTTTTTTTTTCTTCTGCGTTAAAGCAGTGATCTCTGCAGCAAAGTTTGAGGCATTCTCTTGGGAAGTCAGTTTGTCTTGTTTTGCTGGGGATACTTGAAGTTCATTATCTGTTGCAGTGAAGACGGCAGATTGAAATGATGATAACTTAGAATGCTAGGTGTAATTTTGTTACTAATTCTTTATTTCAGTTTTGATGTTTCCCAATGAAAGCGGTTGTCTTTGATACACCTTAAATTGAGCATATTACCCATCTAATGATACATGAAGTTCTGACAACATAATTTCTAACACAAAGGCTCACTAGGTGGGCAGGCTGTGCTAAGCAAAGATCTAATGAAATGTTTACCTTTCTTTGCAAGACTTTCAGAAAGAAATGTTTGTAATTTGTTTTGAGGGATGTTGGATACACTTAAAGATTTTTGTGGGAAACGATGCTGGTTTTCTCTTCAGCAATATCTTGTATCTGGTGAGAAACCCATCTGGGAGAGAGAAGAAAAGCACTGACAGAGCAGCTAATTTTCAGTGACTGTGAGAACTTAACACTTATCCAGTACATAAGTAATGTGAATTAAGTGATCTTTAAGGAGCCTTTTGGGTAGTCAGAGGGGTTCATGTAAAGTAGCCTCACTGAGTATTTTATGGCACATAATGCCAAAACAGAGGGAAAGCCCTGCCTAGTACATGATGACTCCTACAGCAGAAACTGCAGCATTTCAGGATGTTGGCATGCAGTTTGCTGTGCTTTTTGATGCTAAT
The DNA here is from genome assembly GCF_003342845.1 of Nothoprocta perdicaria. Classification (NCBI taxonomy): domain Eukaryota; kingdom Metazoa; phylum Chordata; class Aves; order Tinamiformes; family Tinamidae; genus Nothoprocta; species Nothoprocta perdicaria. The sequence goes on along the minus strand of NW_020455205.1, from coordinate 5,111,128 downwards.
CACTTCCAGAATCTGAGTGTTGTATAGCTGTAAAACCTGAAGAATAATTCTGTAAACTAGCTTACTGTTGAAATAAACCTCTTTTTTGTAGTCCTGCTCAAGCAGCATGGCCTGATGCAGTAGTCAAGTGTCCTAAGCCGTATGAAGGGTGGTTGCCGTTGTCTCCTGTGTAAGTTCTGGTATGGGAGAACAGCTGCTGACCCCACTCAGGTGGGAAGAGCCGAGATGGGCAGTTGCTGTTTGCTGTTCAGGCTGCTGATGTTCCCAGTGCGGAGCCGGCCCAAGTGACCTTGCGACGCTGGGGCCGGGAGCCAGCGGGAGCGCTGCGCTAGCCCAGCACAGCAGGCTGGGGCAGGTGTGGGGCAGCTGGACATGCGGCCTGTGACGGGCCCCGGCGCCCGGCACGGCTTTGTCCCCACCGCCACGGCTGAGAGCGTGGCACAGTGCTGCAACTGTTCGAAGCCTACAGGATGCATCAAGATTGCTGCTTTCCTGCCTTGCTCACCAAGCTGCTTGCATCTGTTCTAAGCCACGTTAATACTATGTTTCCGCAGAAACTTGAGCGGCTGTGGTGCGCGCGGCTGCGGTCTCGCCGTGCCTCCCTCGCCCTGGCGCTCGTGCTCAGGTGACTGCGGCTGAGCTGGCTGGGGGAGCTGAGCTGGCTGACAAGCAGCCCTAGGAAAAGAGGAAATAGTTTGGAGCCACATCAGCTCCCTGGGCTGGCTGGTTGCAAGGTTTCCCCGGGCGCCAGCAGGAGAGGGAGGAGAAGGCTGGCAAAGGGACAAGTGGCCAGAGGTAAAAATGGAAGGAGATGGTGGCAGTTTGTAGCACCGCTTGCGTGGCGCTCCACCCTAGCGTTAAAACACGCATTGCTAAAGCCAGGCCCAACTTGACCTCATCTTCTGAATGTAAAGTTGACAGAGATTTATTTCCCTGAAAGTTTGTGGGGTGGTGGGGAAATGGAAAATGCCCTTTGTAGGAGGCAAATTAATCAGTCTCTTTAGCTCCAAGCTTTAGACATTCTTGAACTGGGTAGTCATCTTTTAAACTTGCCTTCTTAAAACCCACTTCAAAAATGTGGAGACGTAAGCATTTCCAGGCTTTCTGACCTGGAAATTCCTTAGCGCACCCTCTCGCCTGTCTGCGGGAGCTGGAGGCCTCTCTGCTAGCGCTGCCCCGCTGATATCAAAACTGGTCGTAGGCAGCTGTGAAATGGTCTTTCATGCTAAGAGGGACAAAGAAGTCAAGGAAAAGACAGAGTAAATATTTCTTTTTTGTTGTTTGTTTGTTATAACAAGTTAGAAATTATTACTTTTGATTTTGAGTTAGTAGTAATATGATTTTTTTCTCAACAGCTTCTTTTTCTCTTTATGCCAGAGTTGGCAGGGCTTGGGGGAGTTAGTAGCCCCAGAAACTATCCCCACTTGCTGGAGACTTCCCTTTGCGGAGCTGTAGGACCACAGCAAGCCAGGGACCTGCTCGCTGTATCCTCCACTGCCCTTACTTTGATGCTATCACTTTTCCAGAGTCTCTCTCGGAAGCAGAGCACACAGATCCCTGGCCCGGAGGCCTTTTCCTCTCCAGTATAAGGCTCTTCAAAGTCCTGAAGTCTTCTGCAGAGAGAGTTTGATGTGCTCCAGGAGCCCAGACCACAAGAGAGCTAGTGAAACTTGAGGGAAAATAAGCCCACACACCAAGCCCACATAAACTTGTTGAGCATCAAAGATTATGGGAAGCATCAGGAACTAGATACTGTGCTTTTTTCCCCAAGAAGTGTTAGTTTTAAACTAGCAGAGGGAACTTTCTGCCTCTTCTTTCTGTCCCACTGCTGGTTGTTTCGAAAAAACATTCTGTCCAGGCTGCTCCTTTTCTGCATGTCTGTTTTTTGTTAGGAACTCCTGGAATTTCAGGTTCTTAGAGAGAACCAGAGGGGCTGGACACTTCCCCCCATAACTTGAAGGCTGCAACATCAGAAATCTGCCTGAGCAGCAGCCCTGCCTGATGCTGACCATGCTCTGTGGCCAGCAAGTCAAAGGGCAGCTTTCTTTTTTTAAAATGTGTATTGCTTTTCAGGAATCATTAAGCTGTATGCTTGCGAAGTTGGCTTGATTTGATCTAGATATTAGAACAACTGCGAAGGGGTAATATGAGGGTTTTGAGAGCAAGTGCTGATGGGGCTGGAATCGCAGCCTAGGCATGATTTGAAAGGAAAAACTTGACACTGAACTTCCTATTGGACTGCTGTTTACTCTGTTAGCCTTATGCAAGGCTCCTTGTGTTAATACCAAAATATACATGGAACAGTTCAGCTGCTTTCAGTACTACAAACAAGGTGAGGTAGAAAGCCCTCTTGAAGTTCACTGCATGGAAAGCCATGGATGTAGTAGTCCAAGCGCACTGTAGTCTGCCTATTAAATGCAGACCATTAATGCTGGGTAGTAAACGCTGTTTTTGCAATTTCCAGGTTTGGGAAGATGTAAGTTAAATAGTAACTTGGTGGAGCTGCAGAGAAGCCTGTGGTGGATTGGGCTCCCCCGCCCCCCGGCGCATACTCGGCATTCCTGGGAACAAATGTTCACTTGTTGCTATAGTGTCCCGGAGCAGCAGTCAGGAGGGGTGTGTGTGTCTTGAACACTTATGAGCGTTCAGAATGTAAAATCAGCCCTTATGTGTACGCCGGATATTTTTGTTGACTTGAATAATTAGCATATCTGTCTTTAGGAAAGTGTTGAGCTATTGATAAGAGTGCACAGGGTTCTCTATGTAGCCTTTGTACAAGTGCAACGAGGGGAAAAAATCTGCTCTTCCTTTTTGCGTTTCTGATGTACTGAAGTCTCAGGATATTTAATTTAAAGAACGTAGTATTTTTACCTCCTTCCCTCCTCTTCCCACAGTTGAACCTCCCAGCCCCCTGAAACTGATGTTACAAGATTAGCAGGATTAGAGATGTGCAGAGAAGAAGATAGTGATTGGAATCTTCTCAGGGTTTTTTTGACTTTACCTGAAAAGCCAGATGTTTAACAGCAGTAATCAAATAAAGCTTTCTTCTAATGCAGCTTATTTACAAAAAAAAAAAAAAAAAAAAAAAAAAAAGGCGCACTTGGCAATAAAACCTTGCATCTCTGAAAGCTGTGCACCAACAAATGAAAGATCAGATTTGATCCATTTTCAGGGCTAACTCAGGTGCTCTTAACAGGAGAAAAGTTGCAATTTGTTTGAAGTCTCTAATCTTAGCCACGCCAAAGAATTATTGCAATATTGTAACTTTGTGCTTGTTTAAAATGCCTTGATTCTCTGAGCTGAACTTGGGCTTGGGACTCTGAAGTGTGAGAATAATTCATTCTGTTTTCATCACTTTAAAAAAAATTTAGTGTTGGTACTGCTTTGCCAAGACACACAGAACGACAATGATATAATGTATGTAGCCAGGCATACTGCGAGTGCTGGGGAAGCTCTTAGTTTCAGAAGAATGGAAGTGAGGAAGTGTAAACTGAGACTCCTTGAAAATGTTGACTTGTTGGTTAGAAAGGAAGGAATGGAGAATTTTGTATAGTGAGTCCTACAGTGGGTTGATGTCACTTTCTGGGACGTGCAAGTACCATCATCAAAGGTGCTTTTGTGTGAGATACTTGATACCAAAACGTTATTGCAGTAGTAATAGTCTACTCTTGCTTCCGGAGGATAGTACGTTTTTAAACATATTTACTTTGAAGCATCCCAAGTTGTATGGCCAGACCTTACCTTTCTTGTCAGGTGGTGGGTTTCAGCATGACTTCAGAGCTGGAACTTTGAGAAGTTAATCCTCAATGTTCACTACTTCTCTAGGCAACTGGTTTGAATCCTACTTAAAATGTAAGTTGACTTTTGCAAAACAAAACATTTTGGTCATCTTTAAAACAACAAAATCAAAATGGGATGCTTTCATACTATATATCAGTCAATAACTGTATATAAAAAAAAAGGTCTTTTAAAAGAATTGTGCAAAGTAAATTCATGTCTTGTTTAACACCACATAATCTCATAATCCTGGCTTTGTGTGGTCTTTTGAAAACTAGGTGGGCTGCCAACAAGAAAATAGCTTCTTCACTCGGTCATTGAGTTAGACTAAAACTGGAAGGAGCAGTCATGCAGAACAAGCAATGTTTTAGACTAGAAGTAGAATGAGTTAAAGGTTAAATATTTTTTGAATATGGGTAAGCAAAGGTTAAATTTATTATTTATAATGAATAAAACAAATCTTTATAACATCCTCTCTGCTGCTGAGTGATATGGCAAACTCAGCTTTCTGGGGATGGTCTTTCCTTTTCAAGAGTAGGTGTGTGTGATTTTTCCCTCCACACACACACTTCTCCCCAGATATTTTCAGTATGAAAGCTGAGTAGTAATTCACGCTTTTTCGGAATGTGAAGCAATATGCAAGCACCATACTTTTAGTAATATACTACTTAACTATAGTTTTTAAATCTGATGGATAAGACTTTCTGATAAAAATCCACTGACCTGATTTACTGTAGATGTAAGACTGCCTTTTTTATAATTAATACGTCTGTTAGCTTACTAAAATGATCTTACGATGCTCACCCGCTTTCTATCCTGAAACAGTGGAGGACCATGGGCAGTGATACGAGTGGTGGCCAAGATTTGCCACAGTGTGTTCATTCTTATTTGTCAGAAACAGGTAAGCATGATAACTCCAGCAGTTTTCATCGCTGCGTTCTTCTCTTCAACTTCGGTTTTAATAGAAGATGAATATATTCTAAAAATTAAACTGCATGGCTGAACACATCTAGGTTGGTTGACTGGAATCTCCAAGCTAGTAGAGTGTAAAAGTTGGAGGAATGTGGCGTACGGAATATTGAAATAGAGTGATGAAAAGCTGCTTTGTGGCAGTTTTTCCCAAAGGCTTCCCCACATATACCCATGGCGAGTTAATCTATGAATTTAGATGTGAAATGAATGTGAAATAACAACAGTTCTGTTGATATCAGATGGCAAATCAACACAATGAAAATATTTGCCTGCTTATATGAAGAAATACAAGATTTTGATTATTCTAGTGTATTTTGCAGACACACCATCTATTTTCTTAAAATATTGTTTCAGCAAGTTGAGACATTGTGATTTTTCTAACTTTCCTTTATTCTTGAAAATAGCTCTAGTCTTGATTTGTCTTATTTACATAGGTGATAAGGACTTCTCGCTCAAGCGCTCACTATTTGGAAGTAGAGAATCAGACCAATAACTCAAAAACCCTATTTAAAAAAAGAGGGGGAGGAGCAAGGAAAGAAGGGAGAAAGAGGGAGGGGGGGAAAAAGAAAAGGAATACCTCCATGTTGTAGAGGCTCCTCAATGTGCTTAATACATGCCTGGTATTCAACAAAAGCTCTTCAGGCTAGAAATCTTCCCTGGAAGTCTGTGTTAGCAGAGGATAGTGGGATTTTGTTGTTTTGATAGTTTGGTTTTTTGTTTGTTTGTGTTTGATTTTGATTTTTTGTTTGTTTATTTTGCCTCTTCTATCCAGGTGTGGGTTTGGCTGGTTTGTTTTTGCAAGAACTGTGAACGTGTGCTGTTGCTCTGCTTTTTTTCAAGAAGCCAAAATGTATCTGTACCCTTAAAATCATGGAACAGAAAATCCCAGGTGCTTTCATTTTAACCTCAAATCTGTATAACTTAATTTTAAGATCAAACGTAGCAGTTAAGCCATAAATACACTAGTGACTTGCCAATATGCAATTAGTTTGCCCAGTACTTTCTTACAGGCAAATAATTCTTTTAAAGTAAAACATTAGATAAATTCCTTGCAGTTTCACTGAACTGAAGCTCACTATTATTCTCAAAATAAACAGCCAAACTGATGCTATTATGTAAAGTGAGGGGATGGGGGAGGGTGGACTCTTATGCCTTTCTCATCTTCATTCATTACTAATCAACCTACATGTCTATAGAATTTTCTTCATGGGGGAAAATGTTAACTACTTAGTTGCTATAAGTTTTCACTTTTGTTGCAATAGATACCATGTGATTAAAAATATTGATTGCAATGAATTGAGGAATGTGTTGCCAAAGATGGTGTATGAATTTGGTGTAGCGTCTTTTAATGATGCCATGACAACAAGAGTTGCCATGCTACTGATTAACAAAAAAGCTAGTGCTGCCTTGCTTGCTATTTTGAAAACTTCCAAGTATTGAGGGGGGAAATAGACTAAATTCTAGCTAAGAAATATGTTTTAAGGCACTCTCTTCTTTCAGATCTACAAATATAAACAGCCGCTTAGTATATATTTTTTTCCAAAGAAATTGAAAAATAGAATGGGCATAGTATTTCCTTTTAAACTTAACACTCACATAAATGCATCTATTAATTTAAGAACATTATTAGCTCTTGCTTGTTTTTTGAAATAATTCATCTAAGTAGGGATGAATTATAGTCTCTTCCCCTCTCTTTTTAATCTGAAATTCCAAAACAGGTTATTTTCTATGTTAGTTTTGAGAAGTGTGCTGTTACATAGATAGTATTTTAAAAATCAATCTACTGATGATTATAGTCTAAACTCTCTTCAGAGTGACTCTTGTGAACCTGGTACATGAAATTACAGGTTGATCACAATAATTGCTTAATTAGATACTGGATGGATTTTACATTTTTAAGTACTGAAGTGTCTGGAGCAATGAAAAATAGTGGAAAGCAGTGCCAAACGTATAATGGACGCTAGGGCTGTTTCACCACGTCTTTCTCTGAAGAGCATATTTATCTTTTCCATGTAGCTGGCTACTAGAGTGGGATATTTTCCCCTCTTTAGGGTTACAGGCTTAAACATTAGGATGGAAACTACATGACAGGATTTGGCTAGACCATTCTGTAATTCCATAACTGTGACTGCATGTGGTGGGACTTCAAGACTTTACACTGTGGAAACTGCAGCTCTTATTTTGTAGCAGCATATATTTGAAAGTAAAATTTCACAAAATACATTTTCTTAAAACATCAAGAGTCTGTACTCTTCAGCAAAAGGCAATGGTTTAGAACAGAGCTGCTAATCTTGTGGGTGTATATTGTAAACTTCAGTTGTAAAATCTCTTGTTAAAGATGCATCTTGAAAGCACAGATGTGACAGTCTCGGTTCTGAGAAGAACCTGAGAAGTGGTCCCCTCGCCTTGTCAGCTGCCTTCAGCCCCGGTCGCTGTGTCTGCTTTGGCACTCTGGTTATTCTCTCTAATGCTTTAGTGCAGCTCTGTTCAATGACTTTATACCCAACACGACAAGACTTTTAATTATATTCCTAAGAGGAGAAAGGGAAGATAGTTATAAAAAATACAAGCTACCTTGTTTATAATAGAATTTGCACCACAAGTAAGGTGTGTGTGTGTGTATAAAAAATAGAATATTTACCCATAGTCAGAAACCTGGTCTAAGTACATAAACTGTGAAGCGTGTGTATGGCAGGTTATTCCACATTGATGCTATCATTCATTGTCTGTCTTGAAAGCTATGAGATGCATGAAGCCAAGTAGCCTCATCTTCCTACATGTACAAAGCTCCTTTGGAAAGCAAGACCTTGTTAGACAAGGTAGAATAGAGTATTTGCTTTGTAAGTCATGCACATAATGTGATTTCAAGAGAATTTCACTGTTAGATTTTCAGCTATGTTAGCTATATGCCCTCTTCTCCCAGGTGGGACCAGTCCAGTTTTAAGCTGTAGCCATGACGAAGTGGTATTTGTGTAAGGGACTCCCTTATCCTCGGACTTGTGGAAGAAGGAGCAGCTGACAGTTAGAAGGTGTCAACATTAATGCAGCTGGAGAAGGTGTGGGTCTTCTGAATGGCCTAAAGAGGAGGTGGGAGATGCAATGGGCATGTGGAAAAAATTGTACTAGTCTGTCACTTATTCTGGTCTTGGCAAACGCTTGTTAAAATAAGCCGCCTCTGAAGCTGTGTTTGGGCTCCCAGCAAATGGGGTCAGACAGAAGACGCGCCAGCCCTGCCGCAGCAGCGCCTGTCCCTGCCGCGCGTAACGCGTCGCGCTCATCTGCCCGCGTGGGGCCAGCGCCAACTAGCCCACTCAGCAGATCTGGTTCTGTTTTGGATGAGCCCAGTCCATCGCTGAGAGGCTGCTGCCGCTGCCTCATGTTTAGTAAACACGGGCTTCCCTTTGAGAAATGCCTAAAATTAGAAAATAGATGCTGGTGCTGTTCTGGTGCCGAGGATGGATGAGCAGCCATAAAACGGGGTGACTGGAGCTGTGTCGGGTGGGAGCTTGTGGGAGCACCGTGTCCTGCCAGAGAGCTGGGCCTCGTGTTTCTTCAGGCTGCCCAGTTGCCGTGTTGCGCTGCTCCACATGGAGCGCATCCATGGTGTTTGTTGATGAAATCTGAATATTGGCTTTATGCCTCTGCCAGCAGGTTCTTTCTGGTACAATTTGAAACTTCACTATCAGAAGTGATAGTGGAAGATGAAGCTCCTGTAACTGTTCTGTTGGTTTGAGGTGTTATGTGGTCTTGGTACTGTAGCCGATTTAGACCAGTTGCTCTTTCAGGAGATGACCGAGAGCGCTATGCTGTAGGCGAGCAGCTTGGCTCCCGGGCTCGGAGGGCTGCAGTGTGTGGCGGGACGGAGGGCGGTCGCCCCAGGTGTGGCCCTGCGCACCGCTAAGCCCTGGGCCTGCAGGGTGGCATCCTACGCTGGCCGCAGCATCCACTACTTGGCTTCCTGCATGCAGATAAATGAACGTTTAGAGTAAGGCAAGAAGGGAAGGAAAAACTGTCAGAAAGTAGAGATTTGTTGGTGGGTTTTTTTTTTTTTTTTTTTTAATTGCTGCTTAAATGGGATTGACTTGCATGAGCTTGTTGGAAGCGCTTTCTCATGCATTCTTTTCACTGTAATAGTATTTGTGCTAAAGTTGTGTGAATCTTTTAGCCTTATTGGGACTACTCATTAATAAAATTGTGTTTCTATTAATGTTACATACTTGGATGTTTTTTACCTGAGGCCTATGAATCTATGCTGGACCGGAAATTTCTATATTAATGTCTGTTTGATTAATATTAGTTGGTCAGTGCAGAGTAATTGTAGTTCCTGATGGCTTCCCCCTCCGCCCGTCCCTCTCAGCACTGCTTGTATCACAGATCTTTTGTCTTCTCCAGCAACAGAAACAATAAATGTTTCAAATATTTAGTAAACAAATAACGCAGGGATGGAATACAAAGAAATGTCAGTTGGGTGTAACCAAATTTTTTGCTTTTGAGAGTACAAATAACTAACCATGCTTGAATGTGTTATTTTAGTGATAGTGTTCTCTTGGATGGTATGATAAACATCTAATTCAACTCAGAAGTTGTTTTCAACTTGTACTTCCCATGGAAGCCTATAGCTTCTCTTTGGACTTGAAGGGACTGTGTACTTGAAGTGTCTCTCTCTACCTTCTAATTTTTTGTTCAACTTCGTCTGGTGAGATGTTATCAAATGTTAAGAAACTACATTTAGGATCAAATGTGCTTTAATTGTCCACATTAGTATGTGTTTTGCGTGTTTTGTTTTGGGTTGTTTGGGGTCCAAAAAAAAAAAAAAAAACCCAAAACAAACAAAAAACCCCCAAGGCTGTTCTTAACCTGTAGCAACAAGCACATAGTTGTGGGTCTTGTGGGTCTTGCTGAACTCCCCTGGATAATGACTCTGTCTTTCTGCCCTTGAAGCAGCCGGTCTGGGGAGCCCCAGGCTCGGAGCAGTCTGCAGAATGCAAGCAGAGTTCGGCCGTTTCCCTGCCCCGTTTTCCATGGGAGCAGGAGCCTGCCCATCATGCCACCGAAAGAGCCATGTCGGTTGTGCGGGCAGAGCTCTGGTTATGGGGCGCTTGCACGGGTGACTCTGAGCGTGTAATCAGGACTCTGCAGTCAAAGTGGGTGCGCACCCATGGACTGCAGACACCCACCCACACTCGGCTGTGGGGCGGATGCAGCTCTGGTCAAACAGCGAGCTTGTGCGTGCCATCTCTAGCCAGCTGACTCTGGTATTGGTACCTGAAAGTGCTTATATTCTTATTGGATAGATGCATGTTTTAGGGGAAGGTTGTAGTGTATACAACACCTTCAAATACATCTGTAAAAGCCTACCTGTCCCACTCCTGCCAGTCTAAATCTTTGCTCTGCCTCCAAGGCAGGATTCTGGAAGACTTGTCCACATCTGGAAGTTTGTAAGAGATTAGTGGTTCTTATCTCCATAGGCAGTAAGTATGCACACGAGATTTGTCCTCTGATGAGCTAGGAGGAATTGCATTATCTAATGTTCTAATTCCTGGAAGCATGTTACTCTAATTTTCTGGTATGTTTTCAGGGTTGTCTGATCCATTTTGGGTTTGTGGGCATCAGTACAGCTCACTGACTCTCCTTTTCCCTATTACCTTTGCCTGGAGCAGCCCAGTCCTCCCAGTTGCATTTATGGTTGCACGGATTCAGTATAATTGAACTTTTGATGGATTACAGCCCGAGGGGACCATTATAATTATCTAGTTTCATTATGGTGGCTGTAGTGCAGCTCCAGGGGCTGGAAGATGTGAGCAGTCATGCTGTGCTGGACTAACGCTGACTCAAACCCAGTCTTTGGCCCAGCAAATGCCAGAAGTGAATAGCTAGTGAAGAGCAGAAACGGTGTGTCAGATGAATGTGATTATTTTTTTCTATGTCTATGCTGCCTAATGATTTGGCAGCATTCTGGCATCTCGCCTCTAAGTTCTCTCTTCTCCAAGGTCCCAGCCTCCACTACTGCCACTTCATGGAGTTTTTCATACCTGCAGTGTCTCCTGTATTATGAAGTATGAAACGCTGAGCTTGAGCATGCCTTTAGGTCCATGTGTGTCCTTTCCAAATCACCTGTGCTATTAGTGTGTGCTGAAGGATACAGACTTTCAAGAGCTTCCCACCCCCACTGCAGGAGGAAAAGCACATGCCATGCCTATGATGGATGCTTTTGCTGTTATCCATTTCCTGAGTCAAGGTTTTTCCCTTGACCGTGATAAGCCAGTTTGAGTCAGAAAGAACCCCTACTATTTGGCATATAGGGAGATAAGGCCTGAAGCACAGCAGCCCTCAAAAAATCTTGCTTTTGGTAACTGCGAATCCTCAAAACTTACTACTTGCTCTTAAATGCAGTACTATTTGTGTAGCTCCCACCCACGCAGCCAACAGTAGCAGTATTCTGCATGGCAAGTCCTGTTGCGCTGCTTTGACCCTTCGGACGAACTTATGTTCTTTTAGTCTAATTAATAATTAATGTCTTGCAAGCAGAACAAAGCAGCCCAGGCTTGAAGCTGCTCTGAGCTGCGCTGAATCACTCGGCTCGGTGCTGTAGTTGCCTCTGTTGCCCTTGTGGCTGCTGTGGCCACGGAGCAGCTAGAACTGCTGTGGCTTTGGCTCGCTGGGGAAGTGAGTCAGCTCCAACGAGATCCTCTTTTTCTCTCTCATAAGCTGGACTTTCCTGAGTGTGAAAGCTTTTTGCGGCAGCGTGTGTGTGTGAAGCTAATTCCATGCAGTGGAGCCTCTCCTGCAGCAGCGGAACAGCTTGTGGTTGAACCTGTGCCCCGGGTGCAGAAGCTGCTGGTGAGAGGGGACAGACCACACACCGCAGAGCAAGGGCAGCACACTGTATAGTGCCCCATACACACACGTGCCTGAGAACTTGTCGGGTCTAGGTCCACAGAGTTTTCTGTGTTTTTGTCTTGAGTTTATCAGGACTGGTATGCCTAAAGAAAGCCCTTGAAAGATCTAGACTCATTTTGTAGGGATGCTCAGGGTTTGATTGATGCTGGAGTTAAAAGCTATACAAAAGTGGCTAACACTTGCCAAAAACCTTTGCTTAGTTCTATGAGCAGGTAAAGAAGGTATTGAATTTATATTAACTGAAGAATTAGCCAATGAGCAATACAAATCTGCTTTCGCTGCTTCTGTTTTTTGAACATGTAATGATCAATCACCGGAATAGTGTTTGATGAAATACCATAAGGAAATGCAGTTTAGAGGGGAATGGTATAGTTGTAAAAACTAGTGAACTAGCACACCATTCCTAAAATGTTTGAATTATTTGTGCTTGACTTCTGGGGAGAAATGAGTTTTATGTGAACAATATGTGTCAAAAGTAAAACATTGGCAAATGCTAATACAATTTTCTTCAACAATTTCTGTGCTCTAAGTAGGCCCAGCTTTCACATGGTCTAGATTTTCATGCAGTTGAATGCCATCAGTGTTTTTTTATATCACTTTTGTGAGTTATTAAAATGTTGTAATGTGTTCTTTTCCCTTTTCAGAACATCAAGATGGCCTGCATCATGTCGTGCATGAACGTCTGGGGGAGTCGCTGCGTGTTTTAAAAGCAGTGATAAATAAACATCAGACTCTAAACTCCGTTGACATTCTTAGTGCTGCAGGAACAGTTATCGCAAAAGTAAAAGGTAAGGAAATAATTGCTTTTCAGAATCTGGGGTAACTTGAATTAGTGACTTGATGCTGACTCTTCTTTGGAACCATGGATGAGATTCCACATGTACAGGAGAAACAGGCTTTTTTAATAGTTTTGTTTTTTAAACCCTCAGTTTTCTTTAGAAATATTTCTTCTAAGTGAAATGTTTACTCTAACCTATTCAGAACCTGTTTATTGGAAGCTAGTTGCACAACTATATAGAGTTACAAAAGCAGAAGCCTTTGACCTGATCTTTTCTTGTATTATCGAATGAATTCATGGTGTTGGATATAACCTTGGATTTGGGAGGAAAAAAGTCTTGAATATGTGTTGAATAGTGTTGAATTTCTTCAAGTGAAGCAATGCGTAAATGAGCAATCCAGTACTTGTAAATTCTTCAGAGAATGTTTTTCTTCTCTCTTTTTTTTTTTTAAAGCCCAACTTTGGAGACGTACATTAATGCTTTCTATTTGTTGCTGCTGTAGTTCTTAGCCTTTCAGAGGAATACAAACAGTGAAACACAGTCATTCCACCCTCGTAAACCATAGCTGTTTTTCCAGCATGTAGCCTTGTACTACAGCTCTCACTATTCTGGGAAAAGTCCAATGTACTACAGTGGAACCAGAAGTGCCTTTTTTTTTTTTTTTTTTTTTTATTTTTTTCTCCCCTGCATGGCATGAAAAATACTTTGAGCCGGGTTAAGTCTGCACCTCGTTCCTATGTTAAATCATGTGGACAGTCTTCTTTCCTTCCTTATTTTTCTCTCCTTTTTCTAGGTTTTTTTTTTTCATTCATCCCAGTATCTTAGTGTGGCTGAATACACACCACAGATTCAGTGAACTTGGAATGCCAGTCAAAATGCTAAAATATTTAGCTGCCTGATTTCTGTAGCTGGGATTTTCCCAAGCTTTCTGCAGATTCTTCCTATTGCTGTGTTGCTCTGCCTGTTTGCTCCTGGAAAGTGGCAGGCTCTTGCAGCCCTCTTCTCATTTTCTTCCTGCTACAGTTTCCTGTAGCGTTCCCTCTGCTTTTTGAGATCAGCAAGCGACTTTGCAGTTTCTGAACTTTCTTCAGTAGAAATGTATGTAATGGTAGGACAGCAAAGGGCATATGCAAGAGGTTGCTGTTTTCTTTCTGGCTCTCTGGAAGATTTAAATACATGTGTGCCATGAAAATTTATCTTTTGTAATCGTTGAGAACAGATTAAATCTCCAATGAGCAGAATTCTCACGAGCCTTGCACAAGCCTGCTTCTAGGCTTAACTGGTATGGTAAGATTTCCATGCATCTCCCATCTCCCCCTAATTTCAGTGGACGTAAGATACAGCTCAACATTTCTTTCCGTAAGAAAAATCAAGGCAAACTGTGTGTCAAAGAAGTGAAAAATCAATTACTAAATCATGTTTCTGAAAACTTTTATGATATTATTAATGCTCTCTGGGCTAGTTTAGTTTCAGTGCTGTTTGTAATATTCAGTACTGCAAACTGGTCCCTGCCAATACCTCCTGAAGTGAAGAGTTAAGCCCTTTTATGAACTGCATAATTTAGAGGGGAGAAAAGGTTTTGAATGCAAGATGTTTTGAATGCTACTCCATTTTTTGATGGATTTGCAACATTCTGAAATTGATGCTGTTCCAAACGCTGTCAGTACTTGACAGTACTGAAACTCTAGCTGTAAGGGCCACCATCAAAAGATTTGAGATTAAAAATATACCAGTCATAGGGTGCAATGTGCTGATCTGACAAGAATTCATTCTTCTGCTGTGAATAAATAATAAAGTTATCTGATGGAGTAAAAGATTATGGTATGAAATTGCTGCCTGTACACAGCACTAATTTGTTATGGAGGTAGCTTTCTTCCTCAGAGGCAATGCATGTCTGGCTCAGCTAATACAAACATGAGCTCCCTCCGCTGTGGTGAATCACTGCGCTCATCATCCATGTGGTGGGACATGGCAGTATGGATTCCCAAGCTAATTATCAGGAAAAGGCAGCTTCGGGTGAAATTAAAGAACATAGTTTTGATCGATGTGTTTATTAGAAAATTTGGCAAATTGGTATAAATTTGACAGGGAGATTTTCCTGGTTTATAGCCTTGCTTCAATATTTACTCTTGTTTGGTAACACTTTTTTTAATCTATGAAGCATTTTAGTAACCTTTGTTACTGTTAGGTCAGCCATATGTTGTATTCCTGTGTCTGAAGATAGAAATAGGCAGTTTCAGGTATTCAGTTATTAAAGACTGTTGCTTCAGTCCTACTTCTCAGGACAGGCTATTCTATAGGAAAAAGGCCTACTTCCCCCACAATGTAATTGTTGGTTAATGTAAAGACAGCTTGTTCCTCTTTTTAGTACCTTCTGTTTTTTCAAAAGTGTGGGGTTTATTTTTGAGGATTAGTCCATTTTTGTACTGTATGTTACAGCTGGCACTGAGGAAGTCAAAGTGAAAAGAGCATTTTGTGGCAGTCAGAAACCATATGGGACCTCACATTTGCTTACTGGCCTGTCAGTGACACTTGGGTTCACAGGTTTTCAGCTGTGGTTGTTTCACTAGAAGTAAAGTAACTTTTGAATAAACAGGAAACTGCAAGAATGTAAAAACTCAGTGGGTTAGATTTAGTATCCTTTTTCTTCTGTCTTCCCAGGCTTTGTTAATGAAATAAGTCCATCTGACTCATCTGTTTCTTGTCACTGGAGGACAGAGCTATAAAAAGACACGGAAGCGTTCTGTATCTGCACTCAGATTTATGACTAGGAAGAAGATTAACCTGGCACGGAAAAATTCTAATGTTGTTTATTTAGAAGAGAATGAAATGGCAGCAACCTGGGATTTGCCTCCCCCCCATTTCCCCCTTCAGAAATAGAAATATTACTGTTGTAGCTTCTAGAGGGATCTTTGTTTATGTTGGTGTAATGTTGGAGTTTCAAATTTAGTTTGCCTTTGGAAACAAAAGTAGAGGTCCATTTAATATATGTCTGCTTTTGCTTCTAATGAAAAAAGTTGTGTCTTTGGAACTAGCATTTTAAACTTGGGAGATGCCAAGCCCTGGTCTCTAAACTATTCTTGAAGTCTAAGTTGCGTTTAGAGTTACTGATATGTCTTGTGCATATATTTTCATGTTGTTTTTACAGTTTTTGATGTTAGAGCTATTCCTTTGGGCCCAGTAGAAGAAAACAATCCAACTATACTGTGTTACTCTTATAGACAGTGTGTGATTATGCTTGATTAAACATGTACAGTGAGACTTGCACTATTTTGGATGGAGATTGCTGGGGGAAAGAGCTTGATTTCTTTGAATATGGGGTGTGAGGTGCTTCACTGGGCCTCCCTGAGTGGCTGTACTCCTTACCTATGCTCGTCAGACTGCTCTGAGAAGTTTGCTCTTTCAATAACACCTCACTTGAGCTAGAGGCATTAAGTCTCTCTGAAGCTCCCTGCTTATTAGTAAGGATGTTCCTGGAATGTGCTCAGAGTCCTGTTGCTGGTAGTCACTTCCCAGCCTCACACCCCGTCATGCTTGAGGCTGCTACATTCCGACTCAGTAGCTTTAAATAGCTGATAGCCACCGAGACACGGAGTATGTGTGTTTCATGATCGCATGCGAAGTTGGAGCAGTCTCTACACTGCATCCTTCCCCTTAACTAAATCACTAGATCAAAAACAGATCCTTGATAAAGCTGAAAATCGCACTTGTCTTGTAGAAGTTTCCCTTCTAGGTGGGGTTGTTCTGTAATAGTCCTGCATCAAAGCAAAACAGATCCAGCAAAGTTGATTAATTTCAATTTTGATGGTGTGTTTGAGTTGTAAATTCAGAGCACCATATACTCGATGGTAAGGAGGAAACAGCTCCTCAAACTGGTCTTCCCTGCGGTAGGCTGAAGGTGAGGAGGCCACCAGATCCCGCAGCGGGTGCGGGCCGGGGACGTGGTGCCGCGCCGGGGCGGCAGGCCGGGGCCTTGGCAGGCTGCGCGCGCCCCGGCGTCCAGCGCTGCCTCCTGCCTCTCTTTTGGGCGCTGCGCAACCGGCCTTCACCTAACTTGCTCCCCTCACCTTTGAATTTCCTTTACATATGTTTTTTAAAATGTGAAAATGAGGACATAATTAAAGATGGGAGACAATAACAGCAAGCATTAAAGTACACTTCGGTGGGTGGTGTTTGTGTTTTCTCTTTTTTTTGAATTCTGAAAGGGTCTCGAAAGAATTGAGAGCTTGAGGAAAGACTCGGCTCCAGATGCAGTTGTTTTCAACAAGCTGGCTGGGTACCCAGTGGAGTGCAGGTCAGGGATGCATTTTTCTGAGGAAATGGATAGTGGTGGTGTTGCTGTATGTGTCTATTAGGTGCGAGAAGCCCGATCCACAGAGCAGGAAGCTCTGCACTCTGGGCTAGATGAGGCTTGTGCTGCAGAGCTCTGCTGCTTTTGGTGCTGCAGGCGCCCATGGGGAGGGGCGAAGCAGCCCATTCCTGCAGACCCTGTGGCATGGCTGCATCCCCTGGGCTTCCAGCTTACTCTGACTGTTTTTTTTAAAGTTCCCTTGCTATCTTTGGAAATGTAGATCACTTAATGCAAGCCAAGTTTGCACATCAGGTACTAGTTTCCCGACTAATATGTTATATTCATACGATTAAAAATTAAAATTCACTGTGTGCCATCTGAAGTCTTATTTAAATAAATGCTATTAGATTTCATACTTGCTTTGAAATTTGTAGAACTATAGATAGCTAGTTGTCATTTCCAGACATGGAAATATTACTATAGTTCATTGTTGTCAGTAGCTATTGTGTGCAGTCAGGATGTCCTGGGGAAAGAGCGTGCATGGTTTAAAGTTGATGTTAAGTACATCAGCATTCCAGCGGTTGTAAGCTGAAAGTAAGCTGTTTTTATTCAACTGAATTTGTGCAAGTTCGGGCTTTATAGGGAGAAGTGGTGATTCTGATTTTTTTTCATGAGATTTTTGTTTAGCCAATGTGATGGAACCCGAAAAGAAAAGATTTTCCTGGGAAATGAAATGCAAAGCTTAACAGAGCTTTTTGAGCCTTCCTGGAACAGGAAAGCACAGCAAGGCAGACGGCTTTTCTTTAGGGTGAGGTTATCTGTTTTAATGCCTCACAGAGGGAAAGAAGTGCTTGTTCTCTGGAGACAGTGGGACTAATGGACATCGTAATGTTTCTGTGGTGAGTGCTTTGAACCTATAGACAGTTTTTGTAGACTCTTTTTTAATTTTCAGTTTGTTTCATGTTTGTAGTCAAATGATTTTTCCAGTCACCAGGGGCTGATAATCAATAGCTCTCTGAAGAGTTATTATCACTTACTCATTTGGCATGCAGAGCTTATATTTACAAGCAGCTTCACATCTGGAAAGCTGAGGTTTCCAAAAAACCCTCGGTGCTGGGAGAGGGATTTCTTCCATTGATATTTACATAACTGTTCAAAAATGTTTTCTGTGGAATTTTATTATGAGTCTCACTTCAAACAAAGGTGCTGGAGGGTTTTTAAATTTAATTACAAAATACAGAAAAAGGAATGAAAAGCTGGGGGAGATGTAATTTAGTAATTAGCTGTGGTTACTGACTGTTTAGTATCCCTGTAACATGTGCCATTTTTTTATGTGGCTTCTTCCAATGTATTCTTCCAAGTGATGGTGCGTATAGTCCACAGGATGACCATATAGTTTTTCTAATAGCTTTCTATGGAAATAATTATTATAAAAATGTCGGTTATGTGTGTTGGTGTGCTGTTCAGAAAGAAATTGGTTCAGCTGTGTTAATTTACTGGTTAAAAACTTTTCCTTTCACAAAGGAAGTCTAATGGGGGAACAGATTACTGTACTTTCTTTGTTTGCTACCCATTAGCACTTAGGCACCTGGCAGGAAGCTGGAATGCTTTTTAAGATTAGAGTCTGTTACCTGGATTTGTTAGGAAACAGTGTATAGAATGGATGACATTTCAACATGATTTAATTGTTGCTACTCCTAGAAGCCATTTCAGTCCAGTATTTCCGTATTTGTGTTTGAAATGCTACGGAGAATGAATTTAATACTGTTACAGATCTTGCAAAAAGTGATCAATATGGGGTGAATTACTCTATCTGTATCAATATCTCTGAAGCAGCAGGAATTACAGTAAATTTAGGCATCTAGATAGTTTGGAATATTGCGTTTTTAAAATCTTTTTTGTATTAGATGCTAGTGTGGAATTGTTTCTTCCCCCAACATAAAGCTGACTTCCCTCCAGAAGGCATCAGCTCTGAGCTTTACTTCTCTGTTAAAAATTTCCCTACTGGCAATGATTTAGCATTTAAGATGGGATCTAGATAAAATAAATGTTCTTCCTGACAATGTTCTCTCTCTCCCTCCTTCCTCCTCCAGCAGCTCCATTAATGGGAGCCCTGGCTGAACGGCTCGGTGCCTCCCTTGTGCTCCGGCTGCCGCGGAGGCGCAGGCCGGCTCCGTGCGGCTCTGGTCCCCGGCCTGGCCCTCTCGTTTCCCTGAAACTCCCTGCTTCCTATTTTGAGTCAGTGAAGCTCATGCTGAGCTGCTTCCTCGCTTTTAGCAGATAAATGTGAGGGCTGCCTTTGCCGTGCCGTCGTGGAGCTAATAACTGAAGGGCTTTGCCCCAGACACTATATTTTGATACCTTCTAGTTTTCGGTGCTCAAGACATAAGCCCTTTATACAGATAAATGTACAGGGATTGGCGGAATAAGCCCAGAACCCATGGGTCCTGTTCTGAATTCTGAAGCGGAGACACCAGTTGCCAAGTATATGACTCTGCATTTGAGAACTGTTGTGTAGTGTGGCTGCTGCTGGATGATCTGATTCTTTTTCACTTCCTCTATCATTACTACCATGTATCCCCCACAAAGCTCTTCCTCAGCTGGGAAGAGGTTACAGACTAATCTCATTCTGACTCTAGGAAAATCTTTATTGTTTTGCTCCTTCCTTTACTTGTAATGTTCTTAATCTTTACTGTTTTTATTTTTGAGCTATTTTGAGCTGTTTTAAAATTGTTCAAAAGAATATCAAATAACCTTTTCCTTAGGAGACTTCATTTGTAAGTTTGTAGCCATTCCTAATAAGATTACTTGACTTGCCCTTATTTTCATTTATTTTCTAAGCCGTCAACTTCAAAGAAGTTACTGAAGAAAACAAGAGAGATCTCTTTGAAATACTTTCTTCCATTGAAACATTGGCATTCACCTTTGGAAACGTGTAAGTTGGATTTTAGTATGAATTTATAGACCTAAACAGAATTGAGACAAAATATCTTAGTTGTCTTTTCAATAAATATTAACCGATAATGATTGTAAATGAATCATGTACGAAACAGTTTTACTGCTTTGTTTTCTTTTTCCTTCTCAGCCTGGGAAAACGTAACGGTGTACAAATTGCAGGGAATACAAGTAGTACTTTAAAAACTATTCTGCATTTTTGAAGAGTTTCAGAATCTTGAGGTTTTGTTCTCAGGGATCTGAAATAGTTTGGGGGAGGTAAACCGTTGAAGTAACGCAATTCTTTGTTTTTCTGGCAGCGTTTCAGACTTCCTTATGGGAGATGTAGACAATGGCTCGTCACTGGGGCTTCCGGTATCTCGGCGAAGTCGGGTAGGCTAAGCACATCCTTGTGCAGCATGTAATCACATCTCAAAGGTTTTTTGTTTCCCCTGAAACTCTGTGTATCTTGAGGCTGGTACATTTGGAATCCTGTTTTAAAACAAGGCTCAGCCCGTTAACAAAATACAATTGGAGTTTCAGTATTTCTCTGTTTTAAATGCCAGTGATGACTTAGCTGAGCTAGCACTCTTAAAAACTTAGACATAATCAAAAAAAAGTCATCATTTTAAATTTCCATTTAGACACCTTAAAGGTGAGAATTAAAAAAAAATACTGCTCTAAAATTTTGTATTTAGATTCTTGGATAAATGAATTAACTAAAAGATAGATATAAGGAAAATAGTGTTGATAATGAGTTTGTAGGACAAGCTCAGTTGCTACAGTGTGAGAAATCTTAAAGTTAACAAAAATGCATTTTAGAGGTGTGCTGCTGAAGCTTTGGCAAAACTGTTTCGAGTAGGCTTCATCTGTATGCTGTGCATCTCTAGATGGCAAATCAGTCTTTTAAAGTTGTTACTGTGTTTTAGAACACAAATGCAAGACAGATTAATTGTCTTAACAGCCACAGAATTAGAAGAACTACAAAGTGCATCTTCCCAAACAATAGAGGGAAGGAGGCTAGCCAAAAAATTCCAAAAAAATTTCCAGCAGACTGAGACACCTTGTGGAAATGTACATATTTTTTTTTTTCCTTCCTTGTAGTGCATTTCAATGCAAAAATATGTTTGAGGAAGAAGTTTCCATACATATCGTAATGCAAACTGAGTGCTTGGCTGAAAGTTCCTGCTTTTAAACCCCAAAGCAGGGAAAAACCAAGGCAAAATTAGAGTACAGCAAAACGAAGAAGGAATTCTAGTGTAATCATTCCAGAAGCGACTAGCCTGTATTTAAAGGCCCTTTTTATAGTGTCATTTGCTTTTGTGAGGGTGAAAGAGAACCACTGTAAATAAACTGTGGAGCAGGTAGGATAATATGGTTCAATTTGTTCGATACCCATCTTAAATTTTAGGTGCACATTCATTCAGACAAATAGATGCACATTTAATAGATGAAACATATTGCTTTGATCTGCAGCACAGAACAAGCTTGGAGAACAAGCAGGAATTCAGCCTTAGGAGTTAAATGCAAAATACTTAAGTAGCTGTATTAACTTCTCGTTCTTACAGATACTTGTACTGTGGTTGAACATAGCAGCTAGCTGTATCTTATAAAGATTAGAGCATATATTTTTTTTCCAGTCTAATTTACTATGTAAACACTTTGTTAATTAAGGAGTGAGATTTAAATTGCCTACTAATTTAGGAGCCTTCCTAACTAAGCTGTTGTGGATTGCTTTGAAGTGGGATGGGAGATGGTCTTGTTTTTCTTGGCTGCCAGGGAATCTACATTCTTTTGTTGAAGTATTCAACTTGGAGGCTTAAGTTAAATGATATGTATATACTCTCTTATTTAGCAAATGTAAAGGTTTTCATTGTAGTCCGTGTAGCTCAACTGGAAGTACGAGGGAAGCAAAGGTATTTCTTAATTAAAAACAACAGAGTTGGAGGATATATCGGGAGAGCTGCAGCAGACGTGACCTTTTACTATTCCACAATCTGTTGGAAGCTATATAGATCTGCAAATATAATGAAGAAGGATAATATCCTCCAAATGTGTGTAAAGACTTGTGTCTAACCTAGATTGAGTGTTCTTGGCCAGTGGTGAGATGGGGAGAAGTCAGCTCAGCTGAAGTTCAGTTGAAGTGGAATCCATCTAGAAATCAGGTTTTTCTGTTGCTTGGCTCACTGGGATGAGTGATTTGTGACACGTGAGTCAAGTTGTGATGATAAGTGGGAGAGGATATAGATAAAACTAGTAGTCTATGTGTTTGCCTTGACAAAGTGGGACTGTACGTTTGTAGTTTGAGTGTAGATGGGCATCGAGAGCTGTGCTGACTGCACTGTCCGAGCTGCTGCAGAGGAGTGAGCAGCTCTTGGGGCTGACGTGATCTGCATCTTCTCCAACGGGAAGTGTTTTGGGGGAGTTTGGTTGTGAAGGATGAGCACCTAAAGTAAAGATTGCTTGTTCCCCTAACAGATGCATATCACTTTTAAAAGCTGCTGCCCAAATTAGAATTAAATAGTTATACCATTGCACAGGAGAATATTGACCTTTGTTCAGTTTTTCTACTGTCAGTTCTGTTCTTACTTCTTTCTTTAGTAGATAGTAATGAGACAGCTTTGAATTAATTGGTTGTTTTAAAGTAGTAATTTCTTCTTGCTAAGACACTTATTAGATAGCAAATGTAGTAGCCTTTGTTTCCTGAGGACTGGAAGTAGTAGAGGGATGATCTGCAATGTAATTTTGATTCTGCTTCTATTCATTATCTCTACTGTAATTGATGATTAATACAGTGCCCGTTTTTGTATTAGAAAACGCTGATTTTGCTATGAAGCAAGCAGTACTTGTAGGATTTTTTTTTTCCTGATTGACATTATTGGACTTGCATTAAGAAACAAACCAGAATTCTAGAACCAAATGCATCACTGTTACCCTAATGCATTTGTCTTAAGTCTGATTTTGAAACAGCACAAAACTGGGAACAATATCTTGTAAAACTTGATGCTGCCTTGGAGCTGTTTCTGGACCTTTGTCTTCTGCCTGCTCAAGACTCTCAAGTTTTTGAGATTAGTTTAATCATTTAAAATAATGCAAGTTGAAAACAAAAACAAACCCTTGAGGGAGTTAACTACGTAATTTTTTAACTCACTTAAATCTATTCAGTGACCTAGTTTACAGCACAGTCCTACAAATAGCATTGATTTGCACAGCTTAAGAGGTGAAAAAATACAACATGAGGGCAAAAGTAGGGATGAAATCTTATGCTAAATTCCTTTTGCTCATTTGATGATTAAATTCTGCCTGGCTGCAGTTATCGGTGCTTTAGAAAGTGCTTACTTTCTGAAGTCAGCCTTGTGTCTACCTGGAAATCTGCAGATAGTTTGCGAGAGCTTTATACCTGTAAGGCAGAAATCCACAATTTCAGTGACTTGCAGAAAAGTGTCTAATTTGTACGCATATGACATTAGGTCTGCATGAAATGCTTTCCTTAAAGATAGGGTGGAGACTAGGAAAAGCTGAAAGTCCCTAAAATATCAGCCTAAGTAGTTGAAAGATGAATTCTTCCATTGTAACCTTATGTGTAATGATTCCTTGCTCATTGGTGTGTTTCAATCTATAGCTATTGGAGTTTATAAGATTACTGTAGATAGGATAGCCTGTGCTCTTGGGTAAGAGGAAATGACAGCACAGTAAGGGGCAGATTATGCCTCTTACTTTATCTGTTAATTCTAGTGAGGGCTTTTCTTGTCTAATTTACTGTTTTTTCTTTTACCTCAGTCTTTTGAGAACCTTTCTGTGGAGTCTGGGGGGTCACTGCATGAAAGGGATGATATTCAAGGTAGGTCCTTTTTTTAATATTAATAAACACTATACTGTATCTGTATTTTCCCTTTCTAAAATACTGCTGAGGAATAGGACTTTTTAATAGGTATGTTGTCATTAAAATTTCGGTGAAAATTATTATAGCAGAATTTTTTTGGGGAGGGTGAAGGAAATGGCGTGAAGCACTTCAGTATATAGGTGATGCTTTGATGGATCACTTTCTTTAAGAAAGTTGTGCTGACCATATGACTAATCAGGGAAAATTACTATGACCCTTTAATATGTTCTAAAACCTCTGTCAGCCCTGTTTAGAGTCAATTAGTATTAAAGAACAATTCCAGATCAGAGCTGCTTTAGTGTTCACAGTTGGCTAATACTGGCTTTACTCTCAGTGTGTGGTCATGTCTAAAACTCGCTTCCCCAAGTCTGGTGCTTTATTTTCAGGACATCTTCGAGGCGAGGAGGTTGATAGCATGCTCCTGAGAAATGACACCGGGATTGAATCAGCTCTGGCCTACGCTAAAGCATGGTCAAAATATACGAAGGATGTGGTTGCATGGGTAGAAAAAAAGCTTAGCTTGGGTGAGTGGCTCTTTCTGGCATTTAATCAGCTTTGTCATGATGGAATTAAATCTGTTGTCAGGCCCCTGTGCTGCAGACTGTCAATAATGTGATTTCTAAATTAATAGCTGTTCCGCTGAAGTGGACAGAACTATCGCCCATTTCCTATAACTAAAAGCCTGTAACAAAGTGAAGGTGATCCCTGCATAGCCAATCTGTTAGAGGAAGAATGTAAAAAGCATTTAGCATGTGGTATAGTTGTTAGTGTAAAAAGTGACTATGTGGAATGTGTTTTTAACAGAAGTGGAGTGTGCTAAAAACCTGGCAAAAATGGCTGAAACTGCTAAAGCTGTTGTTGGACCCCAGGTAAGTAACTTCTAGCTTTTTTTTTCCTTTTGTTTTAAGGCTTAAATATGAATTGAATGCTTTGCCCAAAATCAAACTGTTGGGGCACTGAGGAAAGGATTTTTTAAACTGATATAGAATTGACTTATATGGTAGATGACGGGCTGAAGCATCTGTTGCTTTTCATCTTTTTCTGTCATTATTACTCTTGTCCATAATCTGACTTATACACATATAGAATTACCTCATAAAACTTGACTGAAAATCCAGTTATACAGGTTACAATACAGTCTTATCCAATGCACTAATATTTTCTGTTGTGTGTAATTTTAGGATTATATGCCATTCCAATCAATATTCATTAATGCTTTTCAAAATGATATTGAGAACAATCAGCTTTGGCAACAAACAGCTGCTGCTCTGCAGTCTAATAAATTTGTGCAGGTAAGCTTACAGCAAATTGCCAAGATATTGGGCAAGTTTAAGTTTTGTAACTGTACAGATATTTGAAAAGAACAAACTCTCAACTATAAGCCTTTTCTGTACGCTATTTTTCTTTTCTGTCCAGCCTCTTCTGGGAAGAAAAAATGAGCTGGATAGACAACGGAAAGATATCAAGGAGCTTTGGCAGCGAGAACAGAAAAAAATGGTATTTTTTCATATTTTATTATTCAATTTTAAATTCTTCAAAAAGTAGGGACTTTAAAATTAGGTTGTTGAATGTTACAAACTTAAATTCGTACAGAGTACCTCTAGGGCTTACTGGATGTAGTTTGTTAACAGTGAGCTTCCTGGTGTACTTCTGTATGTAAAATGGTACATTTCAATGTGCATATAGTTTGAATTGCTGAACAGCCTCTTTAAACATGGCATTGAATAACTAGAAAAATAAAATCACTATTTCTTTGCTTTTTCCCTTTGCATTCTGCAGCAAGAGCTAGAAGCTGCTCTAAGAAAAGCAAAGCTGCTATATATACAGCGTCAGGATGAGTATGAAAAGGCCAAGTCCTGCACTGCTCGTGCTGAGGAGGAGCATCTTAGCTCAAGTGGAAGCTTTGTGAAAGATGTTAGCAAGCAACTAGAAAAAAAACGAAGGCTAGAAGAGGAGGCTCTTCAAAAAGTAAGGGATTTTGTGATTTGTTTTTAAAGATGAGTGTTTGCTGTTCTTACTTGTGGTTCCACAGTGACAGCATTTGAGCAAATATTTGACTCATAATTCTCAGTTTTCATCCTGCTATGCTCTTTCAGACACTCGTCCTAAATAGCACTCCCTTATTACAGTACGTGTGTGTGTGTGTGTGTGTTCATCTCGCTTCTAATGCCAAGGCCCTGTACTCCGGCTGTCTATGCTTGTGTTTTCTGTAGGCTGAAGAAGCCAATGAGCACTATAAAGCAAGCATGGTGGAAGTTGAAGAGAAAAGAAGCGGTTTGGAAAGCTTTAAAAGTGATGTCCTAACCCAGCTTCGGGAGCTTATTTACCAGTGTGATCTTACGCTTAAAGCTGTAAGGATGCTTTTTGAAATATTTTTAGCAGTAAGAATGACTTGAGGTTAAGACTGAAAGAGAACCCCAACTAAAGTATTAACTCTAGAGTGTGGAAATTGAGTAGATATAAATAAGATTAGCAAGACTGTCCTACATATACTGTTTTCTGAAACTATAGATTATATTTTGCAAATAGACCTGTTCTCAATACAGCAGATTGAGGAAAAAAAATTTGTTCAATAATAGCAAGTTACCATTTTGAACTTTGTCTCCAATTAACACACTGGCAGGATGGATTTCACTGTCAATCAGGGTCTGCTTGTCTAAATCAAAAACACTGAGCATCCAGCTAGCTAATGCTGTTGTAGAAAGTTCAAAATCCTATTAAGCTGTTTACTGTGAAGATGAAGTGTTTCACATCTCAGAGTGGTAGGATGAGCAAACCTGAGTTGTTTGTGTAGGTGCATCATACCATATTAGCGTGAGCTGGTTAGATAGTGACTTGCTAAAGAACAAATTAGGGAAGATTATGGAAATGTAAACATTGGTTCCTATTTAAAAAGACTGTAAGAGTGGTAGATACTCCAGCAGTCCTGAAGCTTCAACAGAAGCCATGGAGTACCCTTGTTTTCTGGCCTCCCACTTGTGGGGAGGGGAGAAAAAAATCTAAAAGTTTTTCATAACTGAATAAAGAAAGGCCCAAGTAAGGTACATACTCTGGGACAGGATACTCTGTCATTTTCTCACTTCAGGGTGGTAACCAGCTAGCCTGGTTTTGAAACTGCCACTGTTTAATTGTTGAAGTGGCACCTAGTGCTTTTCTTTGAGCACAAAAGCTGCCTGTTTGGTAGCAGCAAATTTTACTGCTCAGCTTGCACCCAAAGTGGAAAAATGCTGGAATCACCTTTGCTATTTGGAGGATTCAATAACCCAGTGAGCACAAAAGAATATTCACAGTAACAGGTGAAGTATTTGCAAGCTACTTTGAGGAGTCTTGCACCAAGTCAGGCTCTACAAATGTGCAGACAAATTTTAGAAGATAGCAGCATTTGAGGTACAAATTGTTTAAATCATTCTCTTGCTATTAGGTCAAGCAGAGTGCAAGTGAAATATCTAATAAACAATCTACAAATGTATATTTTTTTTCTTTTTTTCCCCTTCCTTCTGACAGGCAACAGTTAACTTGTTCCAGTTGCAGCATGCTCAGGTTGTATCTCTTCCAGTTAACTGCCAGTCCCTCTGTGAGAGTGCCAAACTCTATGAACCTGGTCAGCAGTATTCAGAGTTTGTGAAAAGTTTGCCAAAGGAAGGTGTTGCCATTGAACCAACTTCTTTTGAAACTCAGAATTCCCAGGTTGATGGGTGAGTTCCAACCTGCTGGTAGTACTTGCTTATTTCAGAATTAGATGAGGCACACACATTGAATAATAAAACAGAATTATTTGATAGTCTGCAATATGTAATGTTGACATTAAAACTTGACTTTAAATCCAAGGAGAAACTTGTGAGACTTGCTAGAATATTGACAATTGTCAATGATGGGAGTGACTTGTTTAAAATTTTAAGTGTAGATATTGATTAATTTGAAAAATATAGATTTTTTTAATTGCTTACTGTTCACTAAATGTGGTGTGGCATTAGTGCTCAATAATCAATTCGAAGAGTGAGAAAGTACTTTTCTCTTTAAGCAGCTTCTGCTGCTGCTGTATGTTCTTTGTTATTTTTTAGGTTTGAAAACCTTGTGGCAGGAAGTTTTGCTTGTTTTCTAATGCTGTATAGCATAGAGGCTCTTAAGAATGTTTCAAAGTTTTGCCAAGTTTCTCTGTCATCTTTATTTTTTCAGCTGCATAAAATGGCAGCTTTTATTGTTAATATATGAAAGATATGGCTAAGGTGAAAGTAAAGGGCCACCAAAGGACAACCTATAGTGTCAGTAGGCCAACTACTTCGCTACCTTTGTTTGTTATAAAACAGTTACTTGTTACTTGAGTACCAGAATATCCACTCCAATCTGCAGGTTTCACAGTTCTACAGGAAAGTGTCGTCATCGTGTTTCAAAAGGAAGCTAAATACAAAAACTTAACGCTTGAGTCAGACTTGTACCAACAAAAGCCAGGAAACTCAAAATTAAAGCTGAGATTCTTAGTTCTTGTCTGTAAATTTCCTGCCTTTTAAGACTGATTTAGACTATGCTCATAAACTTTGACTTTAGAGGATTTAACTGTGTAGTCCCTCAAGAAACTGATGTGCTTGAAATTTCAAACTCTGTATGTTCTCCTGCTTGCTTGCTTTATGGATCTATAAGAGTATGGTTCTAGTTCTTTTTCTTTTTGACATAACCTTGTGATTCTTCTTGCACCTGAACTGATTAATCTATTGCTTATGTCTGCATTTATTTAAGGGATAGTAGCTTGGACAAAGACAAGTTTTAATATTTGTAAGTTTTTCTGATTTCCTTCAGCGGAGTAGGGGAGGGCTGATTAAGCAACAACTTCCTAACTGCTGCACTTGGCTAGCAAGACACTTTGTCCATAGGGTACTGCAGCATTTTACACTAATTAGACTGTTAGCCATTTTCTGCCCCTTTGTTGAGAGCAGACTTTTGTAATGAGCTGCAAGTCTCAACATTGTCTCTACTTTTAATGAAAACTGGTTCTACACCACAATACTTGACAACATATTGAAGTTTTTATGTCTCTAGGTGAATAGTTCTGATGACTGACAAAAGAATCTCTCAGAACAAAGCAAGAACATGTGAATTATTCCAGGTTTTAGATAAACAAAATCACTGTGTTTTCAAAATCCACAAAGCAGGAGTCATAAAACCTTGCAGAGATATGGAAAAGCTGATTTATTTTGTGGGGAAGGAAGATCATTATAAAATTTTACCTAAAGTGCTATCTATTTCTTGTGAGCATTTTCAGTGTTCTGTGATGAAAATTAGGTTATTTTTAATGTTATTTTATTCATTAGCCGAACTACTTTCATCTTTCTACAGGGTTTTTAATAAGCAATCAGTAAACAGCATCCATACATCACATGGTAACTTATCTCAGTGTTCAGGAGATTTTCCTACCCATACATTAGATGATGTGGGAAGCCCAATTTATCATCGTTCACAAAAGATTGGAGAGAAGAGATCTTCCAGTAGCACAGATATCCAAGGTAGTTCTTCTCTATTTCAGCTGGTTTCAGTGAAAAGAATATTCAATATATTGAATTCAAAATTCTTCAAAATAATATATTCAAATAATAATGTCAGGAAAAAATGCGGTTCTTGATATCTTATTGTCAGAAACTTAAAGTTGAGGGGTGCAGTTGAAATTGCATTTTTAAGTTTAAAGTCTAAAAACAGCATATGTACTTGAATGTAAGTCCAAATGGAAAGCTGTCTTTACAGTTTGAGAAAGGTGAGATGCTGCTCATCAGCAAATACTGTTAAACTTAGTGTTCTAAGCTGTTTGCATAAAAGATGTTTAACACTAACAATTAAGAATCTTCTGGTATTTTTATAAGCTGTTTTGCAAACGCACAAACCAAGTCTGTGAAAATAATTTTTCCTACATCCTGAATATATGCTTTGGGTCTTTTTCATATATATTTCATGTTCATTTAACTTTTTCAATATTTTCCTATTTTGGGCACAGTAAAATTTCAGTAAAGAATTTTCAGCCTCGTTTTGTCATTGACATTTGGAATGTTGGGGTTTTCTCTTTACAAGCAATCCGAGGGCCGCCACCATTCAGGTCGTGGTCAGTTGGCAACCAGAGCGGAGGAATGTGCAGTGATTCTGAAAGTGCCGGGGGAAGCAGTGAGTCTCGATCCATGGATTCGCCATCTGCTAGCCCAGGTAAAGCTCACCCACAGCTAGACTAATTGAAAATCTTTTCTTCGAGCTGACTTAATAGAGAGATAACAGATTATCTAACAAATGTCAGAGCCTATAATAAAAACAAGCATTTGAGTAGAGGTGATATTTTCAGTTTCCCCACTTTTTTCCCCCGTTTTCTAGGAGATTTTAAAAGGCGACTTCCCCGAACACCTTCTACTGGTACCATGTCATCTGCAGATGATCTTGATGAGAGAGAGCCACCTTCTCCTTCAGACTGTGGTAATGTCATTTCCATACCTTAAAGCCCTATACGATGCCCTGAATGTGATTCTTCTGTGTGTTAACATAATTTTCTCAATATATTGCTTTTGTGATTGCCCACAGTACTATTCTTCAAATCAATGTGCATCTGCATGAGGTTGAGAGCTGAAAAATAAGAGTCAGGTCACTTTTATGAAGCAGTACAGAATGTCTTTATACATTTAGGTTAAATATGTAAGCAGCCTTTGAATATTTCTAGTGCTTTTATCCTCCCAAGGTAATTGTCAGTGATCCCTGAAATAAGCTATATTGTCATCCTTTATCTTCTAGTACAAGCTTTTACTTTGAAGTACGTGGCATGGATAATTATTTGAGCTGTGAGACAGTTGGAATTAAATGTACTAAAAATCTCCACATGCCACTAATGCAGGAAAAAATATTAAAATATGTAGGACTTGTCTTTGGTTTAATGCAAGATTATTTGATAATGTATGCCTGTTATGCAGACTGTAACATTGTTTTGCTTCCTTGGAACTGAAATAATTTCAGTTACTTTCTTTTAACTGCAATTATTTAGAAATCTATGTCCCAATATTGTCTTTAAACACAAGAACGCTCAACATAGAAACTCTGTTTCTAGGTTTAAATGATCTGACATTGGAAAATGCACATTCTCCAGGACCTTTTAGAAATGCTAACATGTCTAAAGCAGCACAGACGCACAAACTACGGAAGCTGAGAGCTCCATCTAAATGCAGAGAATGTGACAGTTTAGTGGTATTTCATGGAGCTGAATGTGAGGAGGTAAGTGGAAAAGTAGTTCAAACTGCTGCTTGGGATTTTTGTGAAGTTGGGAATCTTGGAAACTTTGCGCTTTTTTTATTATTTTTTATTCTCCTCTCCTGTCCCTCATATCATATATGGCATGAGAAACACTGGAGAGGTTTCTTATGTCAGATTGTGTTAAACCTTATTTTCTTTTTTTTTTTCTTGTAGTGTTCACTTGCATGCCATAAAAAATGTTTGGAGACTTTAGCTATTCAATGTGGGCACAAAAAACTTCATGGAAGACTTCACTTATTTGGAGTGGAATTTGCCCAAGCTGCTAAAAACATTCCTGATGGCATTCCTTTCATCATCAAAAAGTGTACTTCTGAAATTGAAAGCAGAGCCCTTAATGTAAAGGTATGCCTAAGTCTGCTTACTTAAATTTTGGTATCTTGGGTATGAGGGATAACATTGCACTGTTCTCATCTTTGTGTTACACATGCCTCTGGAAGGAAAATAGAATTGTGCTGATCTCTTAATTTCAGGGCATCTACCGTGTGAATGGAGCCAAGTCAAGAGTTGAAAAACTCTGTCAGGCTTTTGAAAACGGAAAGGATTTGGTCGAACTCTCAGAGCTCTATGCCCATGACATCAGCAATGTTCTCAAGTTGTACCTCCGCCAGGTATATACTGTAGAGTTGAGATGAAAAAAAAAATGTAACATAATAAACTTCAGTTTCAGAATTGCTGGAGGAAATTGTCTTCCTCATGTACTGAAGATGAAATGAATGTGTTTTCTATCTGCATGTTATTCTTGTATGGAGACTGACAGGGGCACAGAAAATTTGGATTCTTCTTGAGCAAGCTGCCTATTAAATGCTAGTATGCTACACATAGACTATTTTTTATGAACTTTTAGTAAGGTTTAATTTTTAAAACCTTATGGTTACTTTATTTGCTTGTTTCATGTGAAACTTAAACCATTTCTGTACTCTTGCCTCCAAAGCAGGCAGATGCTAATGCATTGCTAATAAAATTTTGATTAAGCACTTATGCGAGTCATGATGTACTCGTTAAAACAGATTATCCATCTTTTTATCTCAAAATGGAATTTCAAGGCTTTACAAATGCATTATCCAAAAGGGTTTCATTGAGTTTCTGAAAAGGTGAGACTGTTGCCCAGTGAGATGACTGAGTCGCTCTACAAAGTTCTTCTCCGTGAAGAAGCAATCCCTAGCTGTCTTCAGGGCTGTCATGTCCCATTCCTTGCACTGCCTGTCACAGATACGCATTCTTAAGAGCATTCCAAATTCCATGATCCCCACTAAGTTAAGTGGGTTTTGAGATACTACAAAGATGAATTTTGATTTTTTTAATTTGTGTTTTTTCATATATATCATACTTTGGGTTGAGTCACTGTGCTATATTTGAATAAAATCCATTATGCAGTGTGTTTTCTGGAGGAAAAAATGATTTCTCCTAGTCTTATTACATCCTGTGGCTGATCAGTTTGCAATTTTTAGATAGGCCTGCTCACTTTAAAAAGGGGGAGGAGAGAGAAGGGTACAGACTTTCTTGATGTTGTTAATTGTATTGAAATTAGTTTTATGTATCAGAATTGCTGATTGCTGTGCAATTTATGACATGCCTAAAGGGTGATATGAGGGTACTAAATGTAGCCACCCAAGAAGCATAAGAATCTATCAGAAATGTTGCAAAACTAAAATGCTATTGTGTGTTGCAAATGTGTTTACTTCCTTTGTCGATCTGCGACAAATGTATATCCCTACTGAAGGATCATCTCACAGATGTGGTGTCTGTTCTGTATTAAAAGTTAAGTTCTTATTTCCTCAGCTTCCAGAACCCTTGATTTTGTTTCGGCTTTACAATGAATTCATTGGACTTGCAAAAGAAAGCCAGAATGTTAATGAGGAATTGGATGCTAAACAAGCTAGTCCCAGATCAAAGAAAAGGCAGTCAATCTGTATTGAACTGAATAGGATCATCATTAAAATTAAAGATCTTCTCAAACAGCTGCCTGTGCCAAACTACAACACGCTTCAGTACCTTATAGGACACCTTCACAGGTGAGAAGTTCTATGTAGAAACTGTATGTTGAAAGATACACTTTTACAAGCTACTCGGAAGCCCTTGAACCTGTTGGATATCTGTAGAGGAAAAAGCTTCAGTGTTTGTGTGCGTCTTTCGCTTGGTTTATTCCCCAAATACGTGGTTTTGAAAGGCATATTGTATTCCTAGGTTCTATGCCCCGATACACTTATGCCAGAATTTAACATAGGCAGGTAAAATCCGTTACAGGTTCCTGGTCATTTAGGGGGGAAAAAAAAATTGTTTCTCCATGTAATGAATTCTTAGCTGAAGTAAAAATGGGAAATGCAAAGGATGGAGGGAAAGAGTTGTGCTCCATTATTCTTGATTGTCTGAGGGCATAAGGATCAGCAACTAGTGGCAGCTAGTGATTTAAGTCAGGATTTGGCCCAAGGATGGTAGTGATTTGGTCACCATTTACGATCAAAAAAAAAAAATCATAGTTGGTAATAACTATTTTCCACTTATTTATTTTTCTCTCCTCACCAGGGTTACAGAACAGTCTGATGAAAATAAAATGTCAGCTAGCAACCTGGGCATAATTTTTGGCCCAACTCTGATCAGGCCGCGTCAGACGGATGCTACGGTTTCCCTGTCATCGCTTGTGGATTATCCATACCAGGCTCGGATGGTAGAACTGCTCATTACACACTATGAGAAGATATTTGACATTTCATTGCAACCACTTCTGAGCGCATCTCAGTCGGAAGAAACTGCTGTTACAATCGGAGTTGCTTTATCAACAGAAGAGAGGGAGCCACAGCAGCCAAGGAAGTCATTTGTTGCTGTAAAGGAAGTGAGTGACATCTTAAACTGAGCAAAGTGGCCTGGACTGCCTTGTGTTAAATACTGCAGTGTTCCAAAGCACACTTCAGTGAAAGCCTTTTAACATCCTGGGTGGTGGTGGGTGGTTTTTGCTTAGTCAGTTGCCTTTTTTAATTAAGGGATAATTTTCCTCTTGTTCTCATTTTCTTTTGCTCTGACTTCTCACAGAGTATTCTGCTAGCTCCAAGTGAGAGCAGAGTTTCAGAAGCAGTTTCATCGGTTTTGGAATCAGATAATACCAAGAATGCAAAAGAGCAAGAAGATGCATCTGGAACTGGTTAGTGAGTTTTTATATATCTTGGGGTGTGTGGGTAAATACCACTGTGAACGCATTAGAATATAAGAGCAGCTCTTAAAATAGACATAAGTAAGTGGGAGGGGAAAAACACTGCCTGTCACTGCTTACTACTCTGCTTTATCTTTGAAAGAGGAGTAAAAAATTAGATCATTCTAAAAGCCTTCAAGAAAGGCTTTATGGACTGTCAAGAAAGACTGTTTATGGACTCAAATTGTAATGTGCTTAGTAAGAAAGCACAGCAGTGACTTGCTTTGCTTTTGAACAAGATCACTATTCCATGATTGTAGACTATGCACTGGATTTCTGAAACCAGCTATAATGCTATAAACCAGTATCCAGCAATTAGTGTTTTGATGGTTGCTTTTTCCTCTAGGACTTGTATCATTGCCACTCAGCAGGACTAAACTAGAAGGCTCTGGAAAGAGTAATTCTCTGGAAGAATCATTGCCTGCCAGCGTTTTAGACATTCATACTTCTGCTCCAAATGAGCCAGGTTTGCTAAGATAACTGTATAAATTTTTCTAATTTTGTGTGTGTGTTTTTCTGTTAGTCTATCACTGCTAATGCAGCGGTTGATTTTAATACAAATACAAAATATCTATTTTATTCAGGAATAACAATAAATGATCTCTTTTAATATATACTGAAATTTTCTCTTGTACTGCTGCTGTTACCAGGTTAGTCTTTACATAAGTGGTTCAGCCATCCAAACACATTATCCAGTCTTCTGAACTGAAAATATCCAGGGATGAGAAAGAACCTGTTTGTTTTTATGTTTTTTGTTTATTTTTGTCTAAGTCATTTTTGTTTAGCCTATTTCTTGGTTGCATCTGTACAGTATGAGTTTTCCTGCTACTGAAACGCTAGCAGTTGGTTAGCCTAGGATACTCCCAGTATATAGTGTATATCTCCTAGTATATATGAAAGGTTGTACTGTGTTCTGTTACACCATCAGCTGCCAAGGGATCATAATCAAGTTTAGTTATGCCGATTTCTCTTTACACTTGGTGCAAAGATCTAGTAACACCTATTTGTGTTCTTCTAGGTGATCCTGTGAGTCCAACTGCAGAGAGAGACGACGATTCATTTGTTTCTGTAGGTGAAGACAGCTGTAAAACAAACTTATTTCCTGTAAAACCCAACCGTCAGATTACCAAAGTTCCATTGCGGGTTACAAGGACAAAACCAGCTATTCGCCCTGTGAGCTTACCTGTAGACCGAATACTTCCTCCGTGTATTTTGAATGAAAGAAACTCACGAAATGCAGGAGCAGTGAGTCCAGAAAAGCTTGGCAGGAGCCCTACTATTGAAGAGGTTTCAGAGGTGAAATCACTCCCTACTGTTAATACCTGCTGCAGACTTTCTTGTTACGACCCCCAGACTCTGCGAAAGACTTGGGACAAACAGTATAAACAATATGATATAACAGCAAGGACAGCAATGATTGTGACTAACGTGCCTCAGGAGAACCGAGCACTTGAGAGTGGAACTGCAGGTGCCTTATCTTCCTCATGCAGCGTCAGTAACAATTCAGTTAATGCCATTCTTCCTAGTAAGCCATATTCCCTTTCCCTCAGATCAGCAAGAACAACAGAAGGGAATGGATCTGATGCCCATCCTCTTGCTGCCTTCAGGGCACCAAGAACACTGCAGCCTCCTCCAGGGACATTTTATAAACCACCCTCTAACAAGTCAAAACAAAATGAAGAGGGTTCTTCTGCTAAAGTGTGTTTACAAGCCAGTGCTAGCACTGTGCTTCCCCAGGATAATGCTGTGAAACTGGCTGGGGGCTCTGCGCTTCTGCCAAGTGATCCCATAAAAAATACAAGTGAACAAAAAACTAGCTCAGAGGATATTCACCCTGCAGATCTGAAGCCTGCTTACCAGAGACTGCGACCAAAAAGAATCCAAGAGCTAGAACACAGGGAAGCTCACTTTGTATAGGGTGCGAATTCCTCTTGGACTGCTATGCAAGTATTGACCTTGCCAGTGGAGGCTTTGCTTTGCCCCTTTAACCTTTGCCTTCCTTTCAGAATCCCATTTTTTGTGCCATATTGGAGTTATTTTTATATATGCAGCATTTTAAAAATGGGGGGAGGGGGATTGTAAAGGAAATAAGTCCATTTTCATTTTGTAATTAAGTAGACTTTCATAAAGATCTATTGCATTCCCAGTCTAGATGCAGCTAATAGGCTCATTGGATAAGAAACTGAGCTTCATTTCATGGTATGGAATGAAGTGTTTATTCATAGAGAAACAACTGTTGCAAAGCCATGAAAGGAGCCATTTTTTCTGTATAAACTATGTAATAAAAATGGAAACTTTGATGTTTGC
Source organism: Nothoprocta perdicaria (assembly GCF_003342845.1). NCBI lineage: Eukaryota > Metazoa > Chordata > Aves > Tinamiformes > Tinamidae > Nothoprocta > Nothoprocta perdicaria. Next base: position 5,074,832 of record NW_020455205.1, on the reverse strand, counting down.
CATCTAAGCATAAACCAAAGCTTGTGCTTTGCGCTGTTAAAGCATTTGTTCAGTTTTCTAATCTGTGCAATTAAAGCTTTGCTCCAGACTTACATACTGGCCAGCATGGCCCATAATTATGTATCATATGTGTATATTTTAGGCAGATGTGATCATCTATTGCCAGTTTTCTATGTTGTCACTTTAATACCTTTTTTGTACAGTGAGGATGCACTTACTGAGCTTTACTTTTCAGAAGCAGCAATCAATCCACTTCTGGTTTCTTATATAGCCTGATGAGTGGGGCAAATGTGCACAGTCTACTTGGTTTGGATGCCCTTTGGGAGAATATCACTGCAATGGTGCTGTCTCTCAGCTGCACGAAAGGCAGTGTGTTTGCTTGATGTAGATCAGTTTCACCACTTAACCTGGTATAACTGAAATGAAGAGCATGGCTTCCAAGTTTCAGTGAAGAAGCTGAAAATAACCAAAAATTTACATTAGTAGGTGCATCTAATGGTTTTCACTTTGTATTAAATGTTTTTTATGTGTATACACTGTTATATTGGCTTTAAAATATATTAACTTGTTAACATTTCAGTGACTCTATGCTTTTTATATATAACTTATTAAAATACAGATATTTGGCCTTTGCAATAGTTCAGTACCTTGATGAGTCTGTCTTGGGGGAGGGGAGGGCTTTTCATAATCAGAATATAATTGCAATTAGTTGGACCCTCTTTCACATGTTACAGAGTACAGTTACTTTAGCATGGTACTTCATACTTCCAGTTAATGGCCTTCAGTTAATGGTTTTCTAGGTCAAGGTGGATGGAGGATCCTCCAGAGCTCCCTAGTGCAGCCTACTAAGCATTCACGTTAATAGTGTATCCTAATCTGTGAAAATATATTCAAGTAGCAACTAGGAGCATAACTTGGTTAAACACTGGTTGAATTGACGTACCCCTTTTGTACAACCAGCTTCTACATTTCAATCACATTGAGCACCTCTACTGTTTTCAATGGGCATCTTTGTTTGGCCCTTCTCATCTGGCCACCGTGAGTGTTTCTCAGCAATCTGCTGTGTCCTGACTTTAGTGCCAAAGCATTTGCATGATGTTGAACAGGAATGTGAGGCTTGTGGTGGTCATCTGGGTGTTTCTCAAACAGTTACTTAAAAAAAGAAATCTCACTTGAAAACTTGAAGCAGGCATCAGTGAATCCCCAGGCCCAGCAACTTTGAGCTGTTGCCATATCATTTGTTTGGTACTGTTGCCAGCCGGGCAAAGTAGTTGCTGAAAATGTGTGACAGCAGAAAGATAATTTTAGGCCCAACAGTTGAAGGGTTCTGTGCAATTTGTATAAATTATAATTCATTTGTTGGTTTTTATTAGCTGGCCTAACAGGACTGTCAGAAATGAGTGCTTTGGCTCTGTAGCAGGAGGCTGGACAGGGGGGCCTCCCAAACCACTGCCTCTGAGCAAGAGACCCAAGAACAACCCAAGAAAAATCCTCCAAAAGCTGGGCACGTTGTGGTGGAGAAGGTGCTATGGCAATGGCAGGTGTTGTACTGTAGGTAATTTGCCATAGAGAGGTTAGTGTGTGGGAAGCCAAGGTGAAATCTTTAATTAGGGTGACTGGTTGGGAGCAGGTAGCTTATGAAGACTGAGGCTTTTCTTTTCTCTTCAGGAAATAGGACTCAAAATCCCCTGTCAGTCTTGCAGGCAGTGGTGGGTTTCTGACAGGGTGGCTGTGGCCACCAAGCCTGTGGGCTGGGAGCTGCCGTGGGGATTAGTCAGGCAGTGCCTGAGAGGAAGAAGCTTCACCTGTCCCTGAGGGCAGCATCTGCCGATGTGGATGAATGTTTCAACAGGTCTGCCATGTTTGGATATTATAATGCTATATTTAAAAAAATGTTTAAAAAAGGTTTTAAAATATGTTTTAAAAAATGTTTAAAAATGTTTTAAAAAATCACATTTAAAAGATGAATTGTGTATGTCTCAGAGCATTGGGAATAACTTCTAAATCCTCTTAAAATCCTGAAGCTTTTTTAGTGTGGTAATTGAAGGAGCTAATATGCTTTCTCTAAAATGAAAGCCTTCATTTAAAGACTGGAAAGTACTGGTGTAATCCTATTTTGCATAGTCCTACCTCTGCCACCAGGACACTTGAAAAACTGGCTCTGAAAGGCCTTCTTCCCCCACAGAGAGGAGGTCAGCCTCATGTTGGGGACAGCGGGGAGGTTGCCTGTATCCCCATGTGGCAGGGCAGGACACAGCCTGGGGCCTGGCCCTTCCAGAACCTTCCCTGCCTGAGCTGCAGGCTGTAAATGTGGCATGGGGCGATGGTGCTTGGTCCATATGGCCTGGAATGTAGTTCCCTCAGTGTTAAGGTGTTATTTTATGCTCTTTGAAAATGTTGTAACTTGGAGTTTGTCTTTATTTACCAACCGGTAAAGACGCTTGATTTCAAGTGGGTTGGTCTGCTGCTCTGTAGCCTGCCCTTCGGCCCTGTGTGAGGAAGCGTCTTCCCATGGTCTTCCTGTGCTTGGCAGGCACAGAAACCGCTGCCCTTGGCGGTTTGTGGCCAGATGGGTCTGGGGAGGAGAGCAGGGACAGGACGTGACCAGCTGCAGGTCACACAGCAGGCTGGCACGGAGAACCCTGCCCTTGAGGCAGGGGAGCCTTAAGCCTGGTGGGAAAAGTCTTTGGCTTTCCTTTCGACTGGAAATGTCACTAATGCTCCCTTTTGTTTCTCCACATTGTGATGCAGATTTCCCAAGGCCTGGTGTTTGACACAGCTGATCGGCAGCGATTCTACCCACCTGCCCCAGGTGACAGGGCTCTGGGGTCATACAAAGTGTGCCTCCCCGTGTGGCGTGCCCTCGGGGACGAAGCCTGCCTGTGTCAGATTTGCTTGGTAATTACCTTCTCTGAAGTTGTGTTGCACTCGCCTCATCCCTCTTAAAGCTTTGGCAGGAAACTGCAGTCCTTGAGAGCCTGACCTAATTAGTCGTGACAGCTCTTTGTTTAGCAGGGCCCCTAATGCCACCAGAGTTATGGTTCCGAGACTGCCTTTTCAAACACAAGGTTTGTTTAGATCTGAAGAAAATTCTTAAAGGAAGTATCTGCTTCCTGGTATGGACTTTATTGTGCTTACGCTGGTTTTATCAGATGGTAGGGGGGATTTTTATTCAGCAGTGCTTAAACTCTCAGATTGAGCCTTTTACCGCAAGGAGGGGATTAAAACAATCTCCTTACAGCTGAGCGGTGTTATTCTGCAAAGTGCTCACTGCAACTGAGATATGCATTCCCTTGCAGCCAAGCTGAGCATCCCTTCAGAAACCCTTTTCTTTCCCATAGCACTGCAGTGCTCACGCATGAGGTAAGTTTGTGTGGTAAGTTTTCCACTTTTTGTTGTTTCTGTTTAAGAAGTCCTTGTTTTGCTTGCAAATCCATGAATTCTTGAGGTTCTCTGCTGTGGCAAAGGCCTAAGTTCTTCTGAAAACTGACTGGAAATGCTCAAGAAGTGCTGTTAGTGGGTAAACTCTAACATTAGTTACTTCAGATCACGTTTGTGTTTCTTAAATGACTCCCTGCTTACTAAAGCTCAGAGCACACAAACCAGATTCTCCTTGGGTATTTTCTCCAGCTGCTAAGGTACATTCAGACTATGGAGCCAAATTAGCTCATCTGGAGTAAGGCCACAAACATATAGGTCTGGTATTTGGTCTTCAACACTCGCCATCTTACTCTGCAGGTCTGCTTTTATCAGGCTTGTCAGTGTGCACACAGGCTCAGTATGCTGGGAAGTTGGACAAAAAATTTTCGTTTTTCATGAGCAAAAAATGTTTTTTACCCATGTTTACAAATAATCCTATTTTATATAAAAATATAAACAATTATAAACACATTTCACAAAAGGGAGCCTAAGAGACAAACATACAAATCTTACTCCACGAAAGTTTGTCTGCATGCCAATTTGTCTTCACAGAAATTATGTTTTTAGACATAGGCAGCTAGAAAAAGTTTTCACACTCAGAAGAAAAATCCATGTTAAATCTTTAAGCTTGTAAAATATTTGAGGGATGAACGCTAAGAAAATTCTCATTCCTCTCAGCCCTTGTGATAGCATGCTTCCAGCTGACAGAACAGTGTTTATGTGAAGTAAATGGGATAGTGCCAGATACAGACCACTTGTCTTCAGAGCTTGCTCTCGGTGTGCTCTGTGCTTGTTTTACTGACTTGTGCCTTGAGCAGATAGGGGTGATTAGGCTGCCAGTGGGGTCTGCCCATGAGCAGGAAGAGTCTGTTTATGGTGCCACATTTCCCTGTTTTGACGTGTGGAGGAGGCTGCTTGATTCTCATTGTCTTTAACTTTTAAGAAAATACCTTTCAAAACAAAGTTTCAGCAGTCCTCTTTGTAATTCTTAATTTTCTTGTCAGTGCTTCACTTGCATCATTATATGAGCAACCATTTGAATGTTCCTGCTTCCACCAGCTTCTATGCACTTGCCTCTGTATCCTGTTCATTTCCTCTCTTCAAGTGGCAAAACTCATATCTTCTTTCCCTCCTCATTATTTTTTTTTGCTAGCCACTATGTCCAAGAAATATCTTTTGGCATCCATATGTTGCAACTTCACAAGGTTTTCTCCTTAAAGTCTTTCTGTATGTGTTTCATGGAAACCTGTAAAATATGTTTAAAACATTTGCAAAACTTCTAGATATTTTTTTTATGTGAGTTTAAGGTAGCTGGGTGCAAAATTTCCTCATATCTATAAATTGCAGTCTGACTATGGATGTGTTAAGAAGCATGTTAGAAAATCTGCTATTCAGTGATTCTGAGAAATTGCATGTGTAGCTTTCTGTACACACAAGTCCATATTTGCTTAAATAAAATGTTTGCACACCTCACGTAGTTGCCTCAGCAGAACTTTTGCTTTTAATTTTATTAAATTTTAGTGAGGCTGTGTGAGGATGTTGTTCTCTATGTATGTAAGAGAACATGTCACCATTTAAGAAGTTGACTGGTTGTTGGAAAGCACGGTTTCTGAAAATGAGTGATATTGGCCCATGAGCACAGATAGTATACTTGAATGTCCATTATTGAAAGCTATCTTTTCAGTTAATTTGTTAAATTATAGTAATGATAATAGAAAAATACTTGCTTGTGTTGTTGGAGTTTTTTTATGTATATAATCTGCATTACAGCACTTAAATTTGACTTTGCAGATTCAGGAAATAAGAAAACTAATAAAACGCTGGCATTTAAAGTAGCTGTTAAAATGTGGCATGTTTAGGAGAAACAAAGTGAGGTGAAGGTAATTAGGTATTACAGTGATCATCGTGACTTATTTGTGGCTTTGTCTTTTGTAAATTGTGCAATTGCACAATCCTATTTTAATAACATGTATGTCAACTCTTTTGCATGTAGATGTTTATGCATGTTACGTATGACATAGGCAGCTTTCTGTTATCAGAGCTCTCACACGCATAACTCAAGAACTACTATCAAATCTGTATTTTCATTAATTACTTTTGTTCTGATACATGCGTGGAATACCTCTTTTTTTTCCTGCTACTGCTAGCAACAAAATAAGGTTGTCAGGAAATCCTTGGAAGCTTTCAGGGAAATTGTGCACAAATTGTGTTCTCCATAAACTGAACCACATTCTCCCCTCGCATGTGAACTGACAGGCCCCAAACAAGCTTTCTGTGTTTACTTTCAAAGCAAAAGTGGGTCACAGGCACCGCTGACATAGATGAACATAGAAAACAAACGTGCTCCACCATCATCCAATTGCAATGTAAAAATCTAATTAGGAGAGATTAGTTTAATCTGTTGGAGCCTTCACTGTGGACATGCAGGCAGCAAGAAACTGATCTCTTGAAATAATTGAGCTGCAGTGTTAAAATATTTGTTGACTGAAAGTGTAGTCTGCCTTGGAAGCAGAAGTTGTGCTTAAACACAGTATATAGCCTAGCAGCAACACTAATTCTTCGGCACTACCACCAGTTAGTGAGGAGAGTTACCTTTGTGGTTAGAATGAAGTCCTACATTTCTCTGCTGAGACTCCAGCAGGGAGAGCATCAGTTGTGGTATGACCATATGTCCATCAGAAATTAGATCAAAGCCACTTTGGAAAGATGAGATTGCCTCGTAATCCTTTTGCAAGCAAGACAGGTCGAAGTCAATACTTTAGGTGCAAATCTGTACAAAGACTTGAGTGTCCTGAGATTACATTTAGCAAGGAAGCAAAGTGCTAAGTGCAGTGGCCAGCGGCTGCAGCAGGGCCTGGTATCTACACATTCGTATGTGTTAAGCTCAGTGAAGTGATGACCCGTGGGTGATTTTGAAAGGCTTCCCTCCCACAGGAGGCCCTGTGGGAAAAAAAAAATCTTTTTTTGTTTGTTGTTATGGGGTTTTTGTTTTTAAAAATAAAGGCTAGAGTGGCACGCAGCTCCCACTTGCAAGAAGAGTCTCAAGAATTTGGCAGCGAGACAGTGAAGGAAATTACGATGATACTGCACAGGGCCGCAGACGGACACAATCACTGGGGTGGTGGTGTTGTTGTAAGTAGTGAGAAAGTTTTCTGCTTTCCCAAGGTTTTATCAGCAGACATGAAAGTGAAGTAATTTGCTAGCTTAGTTACTGAGGATGATGATTCTTTATTATAATAATATTAAAGAGCATGAGAATTAAAGACTACAGTGCACTGTTCTTAACTGATCGTAATGAATAAATCTCTGATGTAGCAGTACCCTGGAGATCAGGTTCTTCAGCAAAGGCAGGAACATTTTGTATATAATAATTGTAGATAATAATAATGATGACTTAAAATTTTCTGGACTCTATTTCCTTGTGATAACTTTTGATAAAGTGTAATTGATACAACATAAGCTAAGTAAAGAGACTTTACTAACCATTTTTGGCAATCCCGAGGCTGGAAAAGTTCACCTAAATGGGAGAAATAAATGGTTAACCTCATTTTGAATCCAGATGCATTTTTATAGTTCTAACTGCAGCATTAGAACATATGCTAAGCAGGAAATGGCTTTGATTGTAAAAACTATCACCATATTTTGTCGCAAAACTGCAGCAAAAGCCAGAAAAGAAAAAACCTCTTATGACTTTACTTAAAGATACCTTTCATACTCTTTTAAAATATTGTCTAAGGGATGTACTGTAGGATGAAACTCAAAAAAAGAGATTTTTTTCAAAAAAATTATTTTTGCTTATATTAAAAATCAGTATTTAGCTTTTGTTGTGTCGTGCAACACACTGGTGTGACCTTAGATGCAGGTCCTTGGAAGGGAAATCTCTTCCTGCAAAAGGTAAACTATAAAACTAGATTTACTTATGCAAAGGATACAGGGCACATCTTTTGTGTCTGGTATCTTCAGGCAGAAGTGTATAGCATTCTAAATAATAACAGATGCATAATTCATAAGTGTGGAGTTTTGTCCAATTTAGGCAAAGGGGGTTAATATGTGTGTTACTAGCCTTAACTTTTTGGAAGCTAAGTTCCTCTAGTATCTGTGCTATTCTTAATTGCAGCTGTCTCAAGCCACGACTGAGTTTGTGAGCAGGGTGCTGCTGGTCTGCACCATGACTAATCACATGAGGAGTTCATGTAGTCCCTGAGTGCATATGGAGCTGTCAACATATTGTTGCAAGGTACTGTTTTTATCATGGACCTACCCCATGATTTTATTATAATGTTTTGCTCTAGTTGAATTATTAGGACTTGAATTTAACTGTGTAGTTTTATGTGTAGTAGATTTTGCTCTGTTGGTAGCTTGAGTTATTGATAGTTGATAGAGTGATTTTGAAAACTGCAAAAGCCATTTATCTATGAAATATGGGAATCATACTGATTTTGGCACTGTCAGTTTTGTATGCAAAATCTTTCTGCAGAATTTATCAGTTTTTATTTGATCACCTAGAAGCAGCGCAGCCAATTCTAGCTTGATTTGACCTCAAATATGCTGCCCCCATCTCTTCCATGCTGCGTTTGTTAAAAGAAATTGGCACATTCTTTAGGAACGCTTTCCACCAGGATTAGTCAGGACTGGGGCCAGCCTTTCTCCCCTGTGCAGGCCTCTTCCTCCCTGGCTGAGGTCTGAATTCTTTTTCAGACCATAAAATGTGTACCTAAAATGATTTTCTGAAGGAGTCAGAGTTAATACTGATTTTTATGTCAGCTAAAGCTTGGACTGGCCGGGACAGTTATTCAGTTCAGCTATTTAAATTCTATAAGGCAATTATAAAGTAGGTAGTTAATAAAGGCAGAAAATTAAAATGGTTTCTTCATTTTTGAATGGACAGTTGTCTGGCAAGTATCTATTCAGACTTAAATCTCCAATCATGATTTTTGTTTTGAAGAGAAAAGCTGATGGTAGTAATTAGAATGAATTGTAAACCTAGAAAAGAGAGCATGAAAGCTTATCTTAAATTCTAGATCATTGCGGTCTTTGATTCTGTTGTATCTCTGCCTAAATGTCCTGGGATTTGCTGGCTTAAAAGCATAAAAATCAAAGATCTTTTTTTTCTATTAAAATAGCAACAAAATGAATTTTCCTTTGAAAAACCTATTATAATCCAAGGTTCTAAGCTGTGTTAGTCAATATAGGCCTATACTGTCTAAATGGAAAGCCTAATTCTGTCTTCGTTATAACAAAGTAATTGATATAAAAATAAAGCCTAGCTGTAAATCCATCTCGGAAATATTAGTTTGAAATCACCATTAATCTGATAAGTGATGCAACAATTAACTGTGTTCATAATTTGAAAGTTCATGTTAGTAATTGAATGATAATGCCGTATTTTCATTCAAAAGAGATGTTTCCTCTCATTTTGACACTGATAAATGTGTCATAGGAAACATCTGCAAACAAAAGTGTATTAAATGTAAATGGTGCAGACAATGAAAAGAATTGATCTATATGATAAAAACATAATCTTACAAAAGATTGCAACAGAAACTAAACACTGTGATTTTGCTCTGAAGTCTATTTCAGTTATCATCTGAGAAATAACAAGTCCTCATGCCAGGTTAACCAGGGCTGATACAGAAGATGAACTTCTTCAGGCAAGTCAGACTTCTGCTATGGAAGAACTGGGTCATCCGGAAAAGACAGAAGGTAAAATCTTTGTCTTTAAATTTCAGCTTTACACCATACAGTCCATCAAATAAAGCGACTAGCAAATATCAGCAACTTGACTATCAGCAAGTAAAAATCACAAATTTCTGAAAGAATCAAATGTGGTTTCTTTTAGGCTTTTCAGCTGGGATATAATCCAGTGGGGTTTGCAAAGCTGCTCCTTGCATACTAAATATCAAACAGTTTTTTGTATCAGGGTATTTTTTGGCAAATAGTACAGTATGCTAGAACAGCTGTGGGTGATAATGTTATGTATGCATGCATAAAAAGGATTCTCTGTCAGAAAATGTGGGTGCCATTCACCTAAGGAAAACTTCATTCTGGATCTTAGATTAACTTTCAAACACTCATTTTTAGATGCGAATCCACTTTAAAGCCCTAAAGCTTAGAGCCCATTTTCCCATCTTATTTCATCAAAACCTTAAAATGGGGGTCATAAGAAGAGAAATCAATAGCAGCGAACTGAACCATGGGATGAATGTAAAAACTGACCTGTATTGATGTGATTTTTTTTTTCCTGTGTCATCACTGCCCTCAATACAGTGTATTTAAGACCTGAGGGAAGAAAAAAATTAGATAAATTCAGTTCATCATTAAAAACAGATTTAGTTCATCTCCAACACTGACATCTCTCTGACACGGTTGAGACAAATCCTTTAATCTCCCCCCCCTTTTTTTTTGTGATAACAATGAATGAGAAACAGATACTGTTTAAAAGTGCTCTAACATTTTGTCCTCTTTTAGGATGCCTGGAAATCTTGAAATTTCTAAAATTGCTAGGAATGATTATTGTGATTAAAGTTCTGGAGTTGGTCCATTATCTGATAGATATATATATATTTTATATATGTGTGTGTGTATATATAAAATATATGTATATTTATATATAAAATATATGTTTATATATATATATATATATATGACAACTTGCATGTCGCTTCTTTCATAGCTTCCTAGTGGATTTTTTCCCATGGTTTACATTGCCATCAAGAGTGGTTACACACAGCATTGCCAGCTCATGATTTAATACAATATGCAAGTAATTTATTTACATTTAAGCTAACTTGCACTAGATATATAGAGCCCCCTTACAAAGATGGACTGAAGTTACTTGCGACCAAGGAGCTGTAAGTTTGATTTTCAGGTTCAGAAAAGAGCAAGGAAAAATCCACCCCTTTCTGTTCCTCACATGTGTGTACTGGGAGAGGTGAAAGCCAAAGCCACTGATATTTTTCCTTTTTTTTTTTTTTTTTTTTTTTTTTTTGCCAATGAATATTTGTGTAAGTCTTCAGTAATTTTTGTGTATGTAATACTGCTTAAATTCAGCAAATCTGCTTAGGTGTTTCACCCAAAGTGCCTGCTTTGATTTCGAGAATTCTTTCCTCCTACTGTTCCTGCCCCCTTCCCACAAAATTCAAAAAAATGCTGAATTGGAGGGTGTCTGGTGTTGCCAGAGATCTTTGTGATGATCATTCCTATCTTGTAAGCAGGGTGATTTTCTCTGCCTTCAATCCCATCCAAGCTAGTTAACTCAAACTGAAAGGAACACTGAATTCAAGTCAGTGGATTTGTACATGGCTGGGAACAGGATAAAAGCTAATATGCATGCAAGAACCTAGGTTAGCTCTTCATCAGAGGCAGTAATCAAGGTATCTCCCCCCAGTTCTTAGCCCTCTGACTTAACTACATGTTGAGTCTGTCCCAAACATCTTATTAAATGGATATTAATCAGACCTGATGGCCATATCAGCTCCCAAGAAGAGTCTGTAACACTATTCTTAACTGTCAGGGAGAGAAACTCTACTCTTGTGATTTTCCTAGCCTAATAGTTTATTCATCTCCTACCTTATGCTGCTAGCAAGGTTTTTGTGTAGCTTTAAAAGTATCAGGAGTGTATAACTTTAGTGGTGTGTATTTTGTTGTTCTTTTTCTTTCATTTGTAAAAAAGAAATTGGAAATGTAGAGAAAAAATGGGAAATGTTTGCCTGGTGAAAAGTTCAATACCCTTTGGCTGTAAGTTGTGCCTTATTAAAGCTAGTAGACACAGTTACAGTGAAGGAAAAAAAAAAAAGAATAGTTCCGAAAGCCTGTGCTTAAATGTTCTGTGAATATTTTTCATTTTGTGTAGCTTGGGTGGGGTGGGGGGAGATCACATGTGCCCCGTCTCATATCTGCTTTCTACACACTGCTGCGTATGTGGTGCCTGGCATGGGAGGTGGGAGCGAAGAAGAGGAGGAGGCAGGAGTGAAGGAGGGCTTTCCTGTGCACGTGCTGCACTGCAGGATCTGGGGAGAGTGTGTCCTGGCACTTGCAGAGTCAAGGAAAGAGGGAGGGAGAGAGAAATGCCATGTGGCTGGATAAAAAAAAAAACACAAGTGGTCCTTGGAGCCTAAACCCCATGTCACATGATCAAAGGGTTGTAATTTCCAACCTCTGCCAAAACACAGAGGCAGTAAAACAAACAGTGACACAGGAGCAGAGGAAGCAGACTGAGCCCGGGGCAGGACCTTGCTCTGTGGTTTGGGCTGTGCCCTTGCTGCTTCTCTGTCAGGGCTAGCGGCCGACAGCTGCTCCAAGTGTATTGGAAGATAAGGGTATTCATGTGACCACCTTAGGTACGGTAGAAAACAGCTTCTGCCTAATGATTATGTGCGATTTGTGTGTAGAGCTTATTTTGAATGGATTTTTCCTTTTTTTTCAGCTTCGTTTACTTGTGGAACTTGTATGGCCTCTGTCGTTATTTCTTGCCCTTGTCTGGCTGAGGAAAGCTAATCCAGTGTATCGCCAACATGAATGTAAGACCATTTGAGACTTTCAACACCTGTGCTAGATAATGCCTAGGAGTTCTCACACACAGATTCTGCCCCCTGTTCGTCAGGTATTATTCCCCAGTAGCAGAATGACAGCCTTTGCTGCAGGTAATTTAATCATTTATAGGCTTATGTTGAGAATTACTTTAAAAGAAAAAAATCAAAGAAGCTCAAGTCTTCCTGTAAGGTACTCCATGGATGGATTTAGTCAAGGTCTTCAAATCCTGTCAAGCTGTTACTGAGAACGTATTGCCTTGCTGCTTACTAAAAAAGCAAACCAGCACACTGGGTTAGCATTTATTCCAGTCAGACCTATTCCTTAGATAAGTGACATTAAAAAGTTTAGATATGTGGAAAGACAATAATTTCCCAGTGTAGGAGTGGATCTTAGTGAAGCAAATAAGAAGCCTCCTATATTCAGTTCATTTCTTAATTGGTAGTAACCACAGATTCTTTTGGGAGCACAACCTAAAGACCTCAAGCCACGCTTTGTACTGAGAAGCCGTGAATGTCGTTCATTGCTTTGTGAGCAGCCCCAATCCCTCTTTTTATATGTTACTGTCATGCCAGAGAACTCAGACGGGCTAAACTTGTATGCATCTGGCCCAGAATGCAGCGTGTTTAGTGTATAGACTACATCAATTACTTGATTCTAGAGATAACAGGTTTGCTTATTAGCTATCTCAATTGTGAGTGTATATTATCCCAAGCAGTAAATTTTGAAAGCATTCAGCAGTCTCCGATCTCTATTCCTGTTAACATGAACAACTGTTGAACAGCATGAATGGAACCACTAATTTAGATAGGAGCAGAATTAGTCCAGCATAGATTATTCTAGAAAATCCTATACACATTATTCAACTTTTTTACTTAATAAAATAGAGAATTTTATGGCCATCATGGCATTCGCTGTACAGTGAGGCGACTTGTAATGCTCTTTGGTTTCACGCTGGCCACATCAGCAAAGACACCTAATTCTTCACCTTTTGTGTTTCTGTGCTCTAGGTCATTTCCCAAACAAGGCAATGCCATCTGCAGGAATGCTGCCGTGGTTACAGGGCATCTTCTGCAACATGAACAACCCTTGTTTCCGCAGCCCTACCCGTGGGGAGACTCCTGGTGTTGTGTCCAACTACAACAATTCTATGTAAGCAGAACTCTGTATGAGAGACTGGGTGGAGGTAACACGAGTCTGTTAAGCAGCTGCTGGCAGGCAGCTCTTGGTACCTGCCAGGTGGTACTTGGGCATGAGTGACGTGGGAAGAAAGGATAGGGTATCCTCGTCCTGCTGAGAATGTGCCTCTGTGCTGAGTGGTATTTTATGGGATTGTTCTGTGGTGTGAATGAAAAGGGAGAAGTGAAAAAGAATTATGTGAGGACTTTAGTGCCTCGCTTTGTAGCTGAGGCATGAAAGCGCAGTAGACAAGGACCCTAGAATAAAGAAAGGACAATCGCAAAATTTTGTTAAAATAGTTACAAAAATGCTTCAAATTCTCCTTTGCAAATTATCCTCTTTGGAGTATCCAAAGATAAAATACTTTGGGATATGAAGGGATGTGAAGACCATCATAACTACAGTCAAATCAAAGTTAGTAGTTTTGAGTTAAGTTGGCATTTCACCTTTTGTTCCTAGTGAGCAGGATTTAAAATAGTTCCAATTCTTGAGTGCTCAGTCACAGAGTTAGATGAGGGGCTGTGTTTTCTGTACACTGTAGCTTTTTAGGTCACTTATTACAGACCTGACTGTCCCTTTGTGAGTCAGAGTAAATTCAGTGAGTTACAGAGGAAGCAAATACATTGTGTTTTCTGAAAGAATTTAGTCCTTCCTGTTTGCTATTTCCTGTAAGCTAAAATAAGTCATGCATTCTGAGAGTCATCAATTCGCATATGGAAAAACATAGCACCCTTAAGGAATTGCAGTATATGATAAGTATATGTTCAACTTCAATCTCAGATTTACTGCAGTGGAGAAAAAGAACCTGTACCGGTTGAATTCCTAGATGCTTGGCCGCTACTGCTGCTAGACATAATTTTCTTTGTATTTATAAACAGACGTGGCTAACACCCTTTCTTGAACTGCATCTTCTAATCCACAGCCAGCTCAAGCTGTAAATAGTTGCCTGTGGCAAAATTAGGCACAACTGTTTTCCTACCTCAGACAAACAAAACCTTCTGAAAGGACTTGCAAGTCACTTTGGCACTGGAGTGATTAGAGCTGAGAGAGATAAAGGAGAATTCTGTACTGGGGTCACATGTGACTTAGTGAGCTGAGCGGGACTGCTTGTGCCCTGAGTTCTGCTAAAGCTGAGCCAGAACCAGAGCACATTTGCACCATAGCTGTGAGGTGAAGGTGGTCTTGGGGCTTGGGGGAATGTCCTGTCTCCTCAGAAGATCAACATGACTAACGAGAGGGTAAAGATTGTGAAACCAAGCTTCTGCCTTCCCAGGAGCCCTCTTATACTTTCTGTGGTTTTACCCAAATCTAACTTCATCCCACACCACCTGAAACTATGAACCCATAAAAGTAAGCTTTGATGTTTGAAGGTAGAGGACAGAAAAAAAAAATCCTTGATACACAAAAGTGTGTGAGGTTTTTTTTGTTGTTGTTGTTTTTATGAGAAAGGTTTTTGTGAGTCATTCTTGAATTATTTGTTCCTATTTCTCCTTTCAGCCTTGCAAGAGTGTATCAAGATGCTCAGGAGCTCTTACTGAAAGCCCCTGAAATCCATGACCTTGGCAGAATCTGGGAAGAACTGATCATTATGACTCAGTTTATGGAAACAATGAGAACTAATCCTGAAAGAATTGCAGGTAATTGTTTTCTCTGTGTCCTTTGGACTATTTTTTTCCCCCTTCTGAAAGCTGACTAGTAGTTATTTGTAGAGACTAACAACAGTTATAAATGTATTTCACACATGCTGTCACTATACTCACTGTTAAGAGGGCAAGTAAAAGCTCTTTGTAACGAGCAGTATAAAAAACACCTTTCACAGAAAAAGGGAAAAGGCACTCTGCTCTTTTATACAACCAGTATAAATTAAATTACAATAGATAACACTCAGAACACACAACCACGGATACTTTATCAATCCAAAAGAAGAAGTGGAGGGAGAAATGTAAGTGATTATATAGAGGTAAAAGCAATTAGAAAGAACTGGTGGAAGATGCAGAAGAATTTAAGCTAGGAATGTTAGGAGCAGAACTGAGAGGAGAGATTAGAGAGATTTTTTTGTTTGTTTGTTTTACAGTGTTAACTGAAATAGATTTGAGTTAACTGAAAAAGTTAAGAGAAAAGCAGAGACTTTGAAATGTAAAAAATGATGTTTTTAATCCTTCTATTGCTAGAATCCTACTCTGAAACATCTTTGAGGTCAGTTGAATGTTCAACAAATTCTGATAATCAATCCCCAGTAAAAGATTTAAATCTTTTTGAAATTCAAAAATCATTTTGAATGCCGTTGTCACAACTAAACATCTAAGCCAATGCATATAGCATATAGGTTTTGTGGAATTAAGCCAGGTTTGTGATGTTCTTTAGCTCACTTTCTCACTGATTTCTGCACTGGTTTCTGCATCCAGGAAGAGGGATACGAATTCTAGATATTTTGAAAGATGGGGAGACTCTCACTTCCTTCTTGCTGGAAGTTGCTGCCCTCCCAGATGATGTTGTATTCCAACTCATTAATGCTCAAGTGCGCCCTGAACAGGTGAGTAGAGAGTAAGAGCTACTAAGCTGATATCAGTGTACATAGTCATCTCTTGAGTAGTATGTGCAAAGTTGCCTCATTGAGAGCTTTGCCCAGAATTTTTGTCATATTTAAGTGCAAAAACAAACATCAAAAATGATGTGACGAACAGTGAGTCTGTCCCCATCATAAAAGGCTTGGCACAGAAGCATAAGGCAGCTCTGCACCATTTCAAGTCAGCAGTCCTGGTAAAGAGCAGCAGAGCTCAGTGCTGAACATTTAAATTTTCCACCCTAGTGTCAGCAGAATAACACAGTAGCTTTATGAAATTGTCTCACATAAATAGGTGGGAGTGGAAAAAGAAGACCTACTTTTTTCCTACTAAATAATAGATCTGCTCAAGAAAAGTCACAGTGAAAACTGCAGGTCAGACCATTCCTGAAGCAGCCTAAGCAAGGCACTGTCTTTAACAAAATGCAGACTGTCTCAGCTTCTGGATGTACTGGTGGCTGGGAGCTCTGCAAGGAATGCTGTGCTCATGAATGAATGTTGTTAAATCAGAACCCTGGAACAATTTCTTTATATGCTGCCTTAATGTGTGGGTGGAAGGAAGGGAATAAATGAGGCTGAAAAAAACAATTCCTCTTTTTTCACTACCACATAAAATGTAAATGCTGGAATTGTATGTGGCCAGAAGGAGAGAGGGTCAATGAACTTGCATTTAGTTCTTCTTGGACACAGGAGGTTCCAGCTGGTGTGACTAGGAGCCAGGTTACTTATCTGCTCTATTTTTGGCTCCCTTCTCACTTTATCATGAAGAAATACAACAAGACACTATCACAGCCAGACCAAAGTGATTATATTCCACTTATTTTCACACCTCAATATCAACTGACATGGTGAAAATTTGTTACCTTACTACTCATGACAAGAAGTATGTATATAGATATCCTGTTGGGCTTCATTTCCCCTTTTCCTCCAGCACTTTTCTTCCTCACAGACGTGCTGCGCTGGGAGAGCTGTGTGCTGCTGCCTATGTAGTCTGTGTTAGCTCCCGAGTTGCTTTCTCATCTGATGTTGAAAACTCTGTAGCTGCCAGCATATGCAGGACTGAAATGTTTTCAGCACCGTCATTGCAAGTGTGATCAAGACCTGCTGGGACATGGTGTCTTTCTGCTGTATTTGCTGGGCTGATGTAGAGAGAAATATAGTTCTTTTAATGCTAGGAATTAAAGGAATTTGAGCATGAGTTAGAGAGAAAGCTGGAGGGGACTTGTCCTATTGTCTAGTTTTATTGTTAGCATCAATCACAGGGATACAAGATCATCTCACAGCAACTGATGTACAGCTGTGAGCAAAGAGTTAAGAATACATTCTCCAAAAGCAAATGATGCAGACAAACTAATTCAGAATTTGTTGAACTAAACAGCCCAGGAACTTGCTGTCCTGCAGGAGGTAAATCACTTAACGCTTTTAAGCACCATCGATGAGTCCAAGCCAAGTATGATTCTTACTATTCTTAAAATAGAGCCCTGACTAGAACCTAGATCTGAGTTTGTCCTGAGTGTTAACGGTGGCCCTCCATCTCCTGGAGGTCTGCTGGTTTGCCTGTTGCTGTCTACCCTCTCCCCCCAGCTCTGAAGGAACAGAGCTGCTCAACCTGCAGGCAGCTTGTTTACAAGAACCCAGCCGCTGCCAAAGCTGCCTGCAGACCCAGCCCTGAGCAGCCTGGGAGTGCAGGAAATGACACAGCTCAAAGCTAAACCTGATCAAACAGGCAACTAGCTGAAAAAATAGTTTGGACTCCATCTTGCCCACTTTGGCCAAAAAGGGACACGTTGATAAAAAAAGATTCAAGTTTTCCTCCAAGGAGCTGCTTTTTTGAGTCCCTTTAAGATAAGGATAAGGGGCTGATGCTAAAACACAATAAAGTAAGTTCAGGAAAGATTGGCAACAGGCCACCCTACCGGAAAAATTGGAAGGGCGGAGGTTTGATGTTTTTTTAATCCCATCTGTTCATAGACATTCTTGAAATGCAGCTATAGTTTGTAAATAACCTTCTGCGTTCTCTGTGTTTAATCCTTGTCAATGATGTTAATGTCCTGGTTTCCTCATTTCACAAGTCAAAACAAAGTTCCCAGGCTGCCTTCCTGTGCAGCTCAGTGTCATTGCAATTCACGCTGGATGGTAAGGATCACGTACAGTTAAAAATGCTGCTGCTTTCTCACATAAATTCCCAGGACAGCAGTGACTGAGCAATTAAGCAAATTCTTCTTTTCACACCAGGCCAGTTCAGTTGAACGCCAGTCTTTTTGTTTGGGACAGTTCAGGGGTTAGGGTTTTTGTTGTTGATGGTGATTTGTTTTATTTTTGTTTTGACAAGCCACACTATCCGCCAGTTGCATTTCCTCCTCTTCGTTCCACCTCTCCCTACACTTTCCAGCTTAGATCAAAAATGCAGCATATGTCCCCTTGTCAGCGCATCATTCTTAACATGAGTTTTAGCTTTGCTGCAAACTTAGCCTCCCTTTCTCAGTAATACTCTGCAGTGGCAGATTCCTTTGTAGGTGAAATTGTGCAGCGAAAAGGCGCTATCAGAGACCATGCTCCATTGATTTATCACACAGTGATGTTTGCAAATAGATAATCTAGCAATTATTATGATTGCTGAATGGCTTAAGAGCATAGTTTGTCCTGTCTAATTAGGGCAGGATAGACCTTTGCAAAGAGAAAAACTTTGTTTCCTGTGCTGACTGAACCAAAAAACTTTTAGTAGACAAAATGCCACACTCTGCTCATCCTCTCTTTTCCTGCCTTTTCTATTCTGGATGCTGACTCCTCACAGTCACAGTTTGGCTAATGGCTTCTGACATCGGAAACACTTAATGAATAACTCCTCAAAGCCTGAATCCAGTCTTCAAAGCAACTCATCTCCTTTCAGATTCTTAAGTATTCTTCTTTACAGGCCTCACCAAACAAACTTCATCTGCTAAGTATAGAAGATTTGCAGATATAAAAATTTGGTAGTGTTCAGAGTCTCTTAAATGGCCTTCTTAATTTCCTTAAAGAGGAAATAAAAAGTGCGCCTTCATCTGGTGTGCTGTAGGTTTGGTGTATACATTTTAATCCAGATGTCCAAGGCGTAGAATGCTTTGGAGATGATTTGGGAGATGACTAGAAAATCTTGTTCTATGGAGATTTTGTTAAGTTATCCTTGCAATTTTAAAATTCCTTGCTTCTCTGAAATTCTGTTTGTCTCGCAGTGTAGGCTTGTTCAGTTTTCAGAGTGTTATGGGCTTTTTCCATATAATTTGAACCACTAAAGGAAGTGATCAGAGGATAGGAATATCAGCTTCAGAACAACTTCCAGTACTACTTTTTATTATAGTGCAATCTACTCTGGCCATTAGAAAGCAAATTAAAAACACTAACTGGATTTCCAAGCATGTTCTGTTGCACCAATCTATATCCAAGGTAAATCTACTGGTTTCTGTGGAGTTACTCTGTATTTACAGTAGTTTAACTATAAACTAGTCTGTTCGCTGTGTAAAGCACGAAAGATTATTCTTTTCTTCCGCTCATGTTTATATTAGAAGCCCTAATCAGTAGATTGGTTGTGGTGTAATGTAAAAGGGCCTTTAGAAGTCTGGCTGGCTGCCAGTGCACAGTGGCAATGACTACTGGCTGTAGGATGACATTGGGATGGAAGAATTGTAACTGAAATAGTGAATCAGACTTGAGAATCAGTGGAACTGGCCTTTTCTCTTGCATCATCTGACTGCAAAGTTATAATCATACTGAAGAGAAGGGTGGTAATGTGGCACATTTGGTTGGCTGGGGAAACATTTTTCAAGTAAGTCATAACAGTTCATCCTTAATCACAAGGATGGTCGGCATGGCGTCATCTATACTTAGGTGACAGAAAGAAATCTCAAAAATTTTGCAGTATAAGGAAAATTGTAAAGACAACTTATCTGAAGGCAAGGTGATCTTGCATAGTATTAAGTGAAGGTGGTTCAAGTGTTGCTGCTTTAGCTGACCACATCCTTTTGACATTTAGGAAAACATTAGCAGGTGCTGAAGTCAAGACTTGTGCTCTGATAAATCTCTTAATTGTTCCTGAGAAGTCTGAATGTTCTACAATGGTAAATGAAACATTGTTTTTGGTTGCAGTTTGCCTATGGTGTCCCTAACTTGACTCTGAAGGACATTGCTTGCAGTCAGATGCTTCTGGAGCGCTTTATTATCTTCAGCAGCCGAAGGGGCCTTCCGTCCGTGCACAGGGCCATGTGTGCCCTCTCCCAGGAAAGACTGCAGAGAGTAGAAGATGCCTTGTATGCAAATATTGATTTCTTTAAGCTGTTTCAGCTGGTAAGTATTAACACACTCATCCTGTCTAACATTGTCATTTTCCATCTGGTATTTCATTTCCCTCCAAGAGTAATATGCTACCAAACTCCCAAGCTCGTTTTGATTGTTGGCCCCAGCAGAAGCAAGCTTAGTGGTTAAATTTGCACATTAACCTTTTGTGTATGCACATATACATAGTCAAATCCTTCATGTGTGCATGTACATCTCTATTGTCTTTTGCCAGAAATTAAGCAGCTCACACTTTTGATAGCAAAATGGAAACAAAAAAACAAGACCTGTTCCTTTACTGTCTGGCTGGCCCATCTACAGTGAGGAAAATAAGCCTCTTTCTGGAACATAGCTGTTATTGAGCCTGCTTATTTAAGCTTTGTTTGAGACACTGAAGTTCTTTAAACTTCGTAAATATATGAAAATAAAGTTTCAAAAATATCTTATTGCAACTCTGTGAGGAGGTAGGTTCTTCACAAGATGCAGAAATGTGTCAGTGAAACACAGCTGCTTTGATCTGTGTGACCTGATAAGTGAGCTGCATGTAACTCCATGCATAGTCACACATGCAGAATGAAGTTTCATAGCATTATGAGGTTTCATAGGCTATTTAAAAATTGAACTTCTACATTAGAAATACCTGTGTATTCCAGACAGGTAATTTCTGCACTCTTTGTGTCAGAAGAACCATATGTCAGAACTGTGTGGAGCTTCTTATCTGAGCAGGCTTCATTTTAGGATGGTTAATGGGTTGGGTGTTCCAAAACTGGACCATTTATTGACCCAAAAAAACTGTTGGCTTTTCATGTTCTTCCTTACCCTACCACCCCATCATATTTACTTCCAGTGAATGTGGAAGTGTTTGGATAGGCAGTTTGGAGAAGGCTGTCATCCCATTCTGGGCTGAGAGTTTATGTACGTTCCCAAGGGCATGCTCGGATAGGTGGGTGGAATGAGTGCATGATTTCTGCTGATCCTGTCTTGCACATTCTCTAAGAGAGAGTGAACTAATGCTGCTAGTAGCATTTCTATTTAGATCTGATTTCTATTTAGATGTGATTCATACTCAATGCCTCCTACAAGAAGTAAGGTTTAGGACTAAGCACATACAATTTGGCCTCTATTTCTCTCTCTCTTTTTTTTCTCCTCTAGCTACAGGAAGGAGGTTCTTAGTTCCATATAAACTCCAGGCTTTTGTCTGTTTTACTTCATATTGTTTATAACACCTGTTGCTCATGGTTTCAAAGCAGCCACATGAAGACAGGTGCTTGAAGAATCCAATGCAGAGACTGATTCTTCTCAGAGGCTGAAAGGAAAGAGTATTTTGCCAGCAGTGTTTGTGTTTGCTTCCCACCTGGACTGAAAGTGACAGGTTGGAACACGCTAGCACGAGCTTTCCTTGAAACCTCCTGCGTTGTGATTCCCTGCCAGGTGCCTACACAGTGCAGCTCTTCTGCTTTCTGAACTACCTGCTGTCTGAAAGGAGTGGCAGGGAATCAACATGTGCAACTGTAATTTTGGGGAAATCTATTTAGGGCCTAGTCTCAAAAATTTTACAGTCTGGCTATTTAAAAGTCCTGCTTTCTATCTTATTGTAATACCAGAGGAAATAGATGTTTGAGAAAGCTTCAGAGTATTAACCGTTAGTACAAATCTGATGCTGACAGGGATGCAGAGTCAGAAGCACAGTGTATGTGATGGCCTCCATAGTAACATGTATTCCTAAAAAAGCCAGCAATAACTGAAGTGTGAGCTTCAGAGGTCATTGCAGAGGTCATTGGGCCTCTTTGCATGTTTCTGACATATCTGACAGGCATTGAGGAACACTGTTTCCAAAATGAGGAAATTTCATAGGAGTCAAGTATTACAAAGTATTTTGCCTCCATGGCAAGCAGGGACTTCTCAGTCACAGCACTAGCTAAATTCAGAAGTTAGCACAAGTCTGTACATCTTGCTGAAAAATTGCACTCCATGAGAAACAGCTCCTCATAAACAGTTCCTGCCTTCATTCTCCACTTTGTAACTTCAGTGCGACATAACAGGTTTTGCTAAGCAAAACAGATCATGGGTTGTATTTTCGATGGCCTTGTAACTGTTTCAGCCTCCTTGGTAAGGGTGATTACGCAGGCTGCTGTGTGTCAGCGCACAGGCGCTGCGTCTGTGGCTCTGCAAAACTCACAAGACAGTGTTCCAAATAGTTCGAAGTACTGCCGCAAAAGAGCTGCTCTCACAGGATTTTCTTGTTTCACTGTATTGGCTGTTGTCATGTAGACAAAGCTCATTGTATTTCTGACATGTTCACAGCTTCCCACCGTGTTGGACAGAAACTCACCAGGAGTGGATCTGAGGTCCTGGGGGCAGGTGCTGTCTAACGTCTCCCGAGCAGTGCAGGAGGTAAGTGCTCTGTCCCATAGCAGGTGGCACTGCTTTTCTGGGCAGTGCGTGCTTCTTCTCTTTGCTCTCTTTATGTTACAGTTACCTGCTTTAGCAGAAAGAAAGTAGACTTGTTTGGGAAGAGGTAATTCAGCAGAAACTTATCTTTAGCTCACTATAGAATGGACATAGGCATTGATGGTTACAAAGCGTATTGTTCTTCTCGGGAAACGGCATGAGGGAAAAACTGAAAATGATGCCTGTGGTTAGGACCAAAGAGAGTGAAGGAGCAGGTTCTGATTGCCTCCAGACTACCAGCCTAGGCACAGCTGAGAACTCTCCAGATACTCTTTTCTTTTAAGTGATTGCAATTAATAAAGAAGTCTTGTTTTACTACAGCTAGCCAGGAAGCCAAGTGTTCAGGACCTTTTGGTGGTTCTGCAACCATTTGTTCAAGATGGAGAGCCAGAATCCTTAGGCCACTTGCTGAACTCCCTGTCTGATCTTTTCTGTGGCTACCCAGAAGGAGGAGGATCCAGAGTGTTTTCCTTCAACTGGTATGAAGATAACAACTACAAAGCTTTCCTGGGGATTGACACCACAAAGAAAAAATCCAGTTATCTTTATGATAATACAACCAGTAAGTTTTTTCACCAAAGCTTTACAGAGTATGTAAACAGATGGGAGGTTATTTTAGAGTACTAGTATTACAGAATGATATTTTAAAGCAGTTGATTTTGGAGAATTAAAGAGTGCTCATCTTTATGTGAGGAAGCAGAGAAGCCTCTAAACTGAGAACTGACTGAAGTAAACATAAAACCAGACATAAAACCAGCATAATAGTTAAGACAGTCTCTCATTTTCTAATATCAATTGTTGCTATTGGACAGAACTTGATACTTCTGAGGAAGGTTCAGGAAAAATCCTAGTGGATATTCTGAAATCTTCCGCAGGCAGATTTCATTTAAGTCTTTCAATTTGACTTATGGTCTGGAGCACAGGAATTTTAAAAATCCTTCCTTTTAAATAATGCTTGATTTAATATATGGTGGCTCTTCTGCATAGAAGTAGATATATCTTGTAGCATTGAGTTCTGTACTTGAATCTTATTTCAAAATACTCAAATTTTAATTAATCTTTTAAAATCAATTTAAAATTTTATTTCTTGCTATTGCACTAGGAAAGATTGCCAAGAGTAGAAGATTTCTTTTGTATATTTTCTGCCGTTTGTTATTTTATCTTTATTATCTTTATTATTATCTTTATTATTATCTTTATTATTCTGTCTGTTATTTAGTTTTTATTTAGACTGAGAGCATCAGCATGTTTTGCTACACTAACAGCTGTATCATAGCTAGTCTTAGATATCTCTGTCCTTTCTGCTATGGTTGTTCTTGTCTTAAAAAGTGCAGGTGACCCTTTTGCCTGTAAATAGACCCCTACCATTCCCCAGTCCTGTTGATATTTGGCTCTGTTCATGTTTGAACCTCCACAAGACCTACAAAGAACCCAGTTCTCTATTTCATCAGCCAGGAAACAAAATAGTTGAATGCTATCCAGGTATATTACTTACTGGAACACGAGCCAGGTAGAAATGTTTGCATATAAAGGAGTTAACCCAAATCATTGTAGGAAGCAGTTCTCAGCACTTCCAAACCTTCTGCATCTCCAATCAAACATTTTGTATTGCATATGCCACGCAATGTGTATGAGCACTGATCGGTTTAATTTCGTATTAATATCAGCTACCATGCAAAGAAGTTAACTCATCAGAGATAATTAGAGCTAAAAGCTGATCAGAAAGGTCTCAGCTCTCTAGTTTCGTTTAGTATGAAATACCTTCTAAATATTACACTTTAATGGTTTAAACTGTACGTATTGCCAGTGAAAAGCCCTGCAGGATACTCTGTATGATATAATTTGGGTAGAGTTACATAAAACTGTCTCCTGCTGTCTGATTTTTAGCACCCTTTTGCAATGCGTTGATCCAGAACTTGGAATCAAACCCTTTAACCAAAATAGCCTGGAGTGCTGTGAAGCCCTTGCTGATGGGAAAAATTCTCTTTGCTCCCGATTCACCTGCTGTACGAAAAATCCTCAAAAATGTAAGAAATTCTTAAAAAAAAATGTATCTATATTTATATATGTGTGTATGTATATATAAAAGAGTCTATTTTTGCAAAACAAAGACCCAGCTACCTCAACTTAATCAGATTTTCTTCTCAGAATTCCTGTTGCTTTGGCCAGCCCTGTCTTGGCTTTGCCCTGTAATTTTCAGTTGCTGAAATTAGGGCTCTGGAGTGATGTTGGTGTATAAGAAATCATCTGTCTGCCACATCAAAACTGTTATATGTTTGGCGCAGAGGAAAATAGTCTGGAAAAAAGATAGGATTACAAAGACTTTTTTGGGGTTCTGTGGAAACTTCTTATTCTGAAAAGACTTTTCTCAGTGCTGGATTGCAGTTCCATCATTCTTTCAGAAATGAACTGTACTTTTTTGAAGTATCCAGAGACTAATTTCTATCACTAATAAAGAATTAGAAAGAAAGGTATGGGTAGATAATTAAGAGGAAGGAAGCAATTGGAGAAGGAAGATAATCTCTTAAAACTTAAAATATCTGGGCTACTGTTAATGTTGTTATACTGTTTCTCTGTGTGAATTGAAAGCAGCGATTCTTTTATGCTTTACATGGATATTGAGAACAAAATAATTGATTTTGAGGTGTCCTCAAGCTATGATAATAGTGATTGTTGGTGTAGGAACTTAGCTGAGGCAGCCAAGTTAGGAACCCAGGCTCCAGCTAGCTGGAGGGAAGAAAAGGGGGAATTGAGAGAAGTGTTTTACTTAAAAGCTGAGCATTTAACGTAGTTAACTGGAATTACTCTAGCCCATGTTTTTTTCCTTTGCACATGCAACAAAAAATTTATCCTAAATGATGTTTCACCTGAATTCTACAAATTCATTTTTTAAGAAGTATTAATATTTCTCCTATTTAAAAAGTTTATTAAAGCCCTGAAGGTAAGAGCTATAGCACTTACAAGTTACAGCTTTCACTGTCTCTGCGTGTCGAGATCGTAAGTTCTTTGTGCCCGTCTCTTTAAGCATTCAAAATATTCTCTTCTCTTTTCTTATTCATCAGGCAAACTCCACATTTGAGGAACTTGAACGCCTCAGGCTGTTGATCAAAGCCTGGGAAGAAGTAGGACCTCAGCTGTGGCACTTTTTTCAGAACAGCCTGCAAATGAACATGATTCGTGTAGGTAACAGCTTAGTAGGGATTCACAGTAAGAGAAATGTTTCACCATCCTTTGTGAAGGGACAAGAGAATTAATTTTGAAGGTTGACTGGAAGCACAACCTTTGCAACCCTTGCAGCAAAGAATCTGTGGCTTTTAAGGCTGTGGGACTGTGGATAATGAGTTTGGTTTGAAGAGGAATCTTCAATGCATTATAGAGACTTCAGGGCAGAACCTCGGATCCGGAAAAACTCTAGCATCTGGTTGTAGCTTCTTAATAAAGACAGCAGCTGCCTCTCCTCTTGGAAACCTCCTGTAAGAGCAGGCAACTAGACTTTCAGCATATGTAAAGTTGGCAGCAGGGTCCTGGTTCTGGTAGACCCAGCAGCTTGCAGACTTAATGTTTGCTTTGTCTCCAGTTATATCTGGCCTTTATCAGCTGCAAATGGTATTTGTAAAGTAGCTAATACTAGAGAAAGCATTCTTTATTTTTCCATGCTTTTCAGTATTATATTAGACATTTATTACCTTTAACTTCTTGCTTATATGAAAAAAATGTAATTAATAGTCAGGATATGTTCCTTTTTATCCCTTCTTCAAATCTCACCTCCATTTCAACAAGTACCTGCCCATTACAAAATTCACTCCTTAGCATACTCTTTTGTACTACTTCACAATTCAGAAAGAGTTCCTGGAAACTCTCTTTGTCTAAATGGGTACATGAAGAGCAGGACTGTAGTGAAGTTGGCCTGGTGTATTTCCCCAGGATTCTTTGAAGCACCCTACAGTGAGGGGCTTCTTGAACAGCCAGCTCGGGGCTGAAGGCTTAACTGCAGAAGACATCATCAACTTTCTCCACAATGGGCCGCCGGGAAGCCGGGAGAAGGGAATGGTGGACTTCGACTGGCGGAACATCTTCGGTGTCGCAGATCGAGCTTTGCGTTTGCTCAGTGGGTATCTGGAGGTAAGGCCAGCCCTCCTGCTGCTGCCCTCAGGCCAAACCCATTTAGAGAGCGTGATGTGATAACAGCATTTGTAGAATTCACAAACTTTGTCTTATGCCCCTTAAAAGGGAGGAAAATGGGATACCTTTAAAATGATTAGATATTTTGACGACTTGGAGTCTTATGTGTGAATAATACACTTCACAATATTAATGGAGACTAAGAAGAGAGTTTATCATTTTAATTGTTGTATTTGGCTTGCTTTAAGCCAGGTATGCTCAAAATTATGCTCTGTGCTGCACTTGACAAAATGTTTTCAGCAGATTCCATGATTAATATGCTTTACTTAGAGAGCAGTTATCCTTTAGCTCCCTGGTGTTCACTTAGGAATTACCTGGCTGAAAAAATGTCCCAAAATTTGCAAAGGTAGTTTGCAATTGTTTAAGGCAACAGCAGTGGGGAAAAAAAAATGTTCTGGTGGCATAGACCCAGTCTCTGCTGTAGCTTCAGCCCTTCTGATTAGGTTATTGTCTTTTGTGGGGGGAACATTCAAACCTGAAAATGACAGCTATTTCACTTGAACCTACCTCCCTCTCTCAATAGGACAGATAAAATACCTCTGCTATTGTCAGTCATCAAAGTGTGCTTTAATGCATACATCCTGCTAACTTATATCCTGTGTATTTATTCTCTTTGTGATTCTTTGCAGTGCTTAACTTTGGATAAATTTGAAGGCCATCTTGATGAAATGCAGCTGACTCATCAAGCTCTTCATTTACTAGAAGAAAACAAATTCTGGGCTGGTGTGGTTTTTCCTGACATAGAGCCCGGAGCCAACAGTCTTCCACCACATGTGAAATACAAGATTCGGATGGACATAGATGCAGTGGAGAAAACAAACAAAATCAAAGACAGGTGGGTGATGGTTCTTCCTTAGTTCTTATCTGCTGTCAAATGAGTAGGAGTTGCATTAGGGAGTTTACAGCCTGCCTTGGATACAGGCATGAAATGAGATCAGAGTTGCTGGTATTTGGTATGTACTGAAGAGCAGAATCTTTTCTCCAGTTACCTGGATCTCACTGAAATGGGTGGTGTCACTCTTGTGGCAGGCCAGACAGTGAATAGGTGCATGGATGTAGGGCAAAGAGAGTGCCCCTGCACAGAACCTGCCTAAAATTTGACTTCTCAAAGTTTCTAATTGGCTCTACAACAGGGAGGGATAGACAGAGAAGTCCTATGTGATTTATGACCCAGCTCTCCTCCCTCGGAAGAGCAGAATTCTCTGCTCTTTCTTTCTAGTCCCCTTTCCAGTGGACTCACTTTTTAAACGGAGAGCAAAAATGATTTCTCAGGCTTGTCTGCACAGAGAGATTTAATGGTGTCTGATAGTTCCACTCCAGCTATTCCAGTTTAATCTCCAAGTATTCTGTATTCTCAATACAGTCATTTCAGCTTCAGAACAGTTACTTGGCTGCATGATTAATCTAGGCAAATTCTAGGCCAAAACTGTTGTTTTGAGCAAGTGGAGAGGAAAATGAAAAAAGAATATAAGTGCATTCCAGGTGATTCGCTCTCTTAAGCTATGTGTTCTGACAGCACGAAGTCTGAAAAGGGCAATTGCAGGTGGTGCCCCTGCAGGTTCAGTAGCTACGATTCCTGTCTCCCCTGGCAGCCACTGCTTACCCAAATGATTACTGTGCGTGTTTTCTCGCTAGGTACTGGGATTCTGGTCCAAGAGCTGATCCTGTGGATGATTTACGTTACATCTGGGGAGGCTTTGCATATCTCCAAGACATGATTGAACATGGGATTATAAAGACCCAGACCAGCACTGAAGTGCCATTAGGAATTTACTTGCAGCAAATGCCATATCCGTGTTTTGTGGATGATGTGTGAGTAAAAGCAGGTTACAGTCTTCATTTTGATGAATATTGGGATTGCTGTGCTACTGTAACTTTCTGGCTACAAATCCCTTCCATGTGTGCCTTAATATACTCCCAAACACTATTCCTAGCCCCAGTCCTAAATCATACATGCAAGACCAGTAAGTGAACATAGTAGCCCTCCCAAAAGCTTCTCTGTCCGCAACCTGCCCCTGTTTCAACCCCGGTAGTGTTGTATCCAAACAGCCATTGTCCAGACCAAAACCAAACACAGCACACTGGCCCCTTAAGAGTAAGAGTTGTCTTCCTGATTTTGTGTATCACACAAGATCTCCCTTCCTTCCTCCGACATCTGATCTCCAAACAACAATGACTCCAACCTCAAACTTCATATAAATCATATCCAAGAATCCAGTATCCATAGGACACCTAAAGATAATGCACTTACCCATAACCGTATCATCCCTGGGTCTATCACTTTTTTTTTACACCAAATCCAGCAATGACATTTTCAGAAATTCTTTTACCTATCTCCAGGCTGTCCTGTGTAGCATATAACCAGTTCCTCTTGCAAAAGTGAGCATAAGGCATTGACCAGTGTTAAAACCAACACTGTGTCTCCTCCTGTTAATGGTGCAGGATCCATCAAAAAAATCTAAACCTTTTTTCATAATACCTAATCATAGCTTTCATTGTTTTAAGAACATTTCCTAAAATGAAACTGTACATAAAAAAAATAGTCCTAGTGGAACTGGTGTCTGTTGTTATCTCTAAGTCTTGAAGAATGCAACAAGTAATCCAGTCTCTTCAAGTCTTTTACCAAGCCTTAACCCTAACTTTGTTTAAATTTAGCTACCCAAAGCTGTAGGTTGTAGATTTTGAAGACACCATCTGTCTGCACACCTTGAAGCGTTCCAAGACAGTTTAGACTCATGAAACTTCTTTCCCTGACCCAAACCGCATCCCTGATTCTATTTATAACTTTGTGGTTAGTGTCTGAAATGCCTGGCACTAATTTGTGTTAACTGCAGCCCTTTTCCTGCCCCTGTGGCCGCTATAGCTTTCAACAATAACCTAATGTAAAATGGGAATAGTATTTATCTCAGAGGAGGATAGCAACTATTAGTTCATTAATATTTGAGTTGCTTATGAAGTCACTTAAAACCATATTAACAATGTTAATGTTAACTGAGAACTTCCAGTCGTGTATTTCATAAGCGCTACTACTGTTCTTCAGCACTTTTTGTTCTTATCTTTCATCTTAACACTTCTGCCTAAAATTAATTTCTCTCCTCTTGCTTGGGTAGCTTCATGATCACCTTAAACCGCTCCTTTCCCATCTTCATGGTGCTGGCCTGGGTTTATTCAGTTTCCATGACGGTGAAGAGTATAGTGCTGGAGAAGGAAATGCGCCTGAAAGAGGCCATGAAGAACAGAGGCATCACCAACGGAGTGATCTGGTGCACTTGGTTCCTAGACAGCTTCATCGTGCTGGCTGGGAGCACATTCCTCCTGACAGCGCTGATGATGGTAAGGATTACCATGGGAATGGCAGCAGGAATTCCCAAACTCGCTCGTGGGTTAGCATGGTTGATACCAGCTCGCTGTAGAGAAACAATAGTAGCCTTTCACAGGGAGATGGAAACAGCTGGTGGCCTGTTCTGATCGCAGCACGTAGCAGTCACATTCTTGTAAGCAGACCTCATAACAGCATTAGCACTTGGCACAGTCAGAAAGATAATTTTGCTAGTGAGGTTTGTTGCGAGATCCTCCTCAGAACAATACATCAGGCTGATGACTCTGTTATTGTATTTCCTGTAGGCAGATCTCCCAATTAATAAGAATTGCAGCTTTAAATAGAGATGATCATAGTATGAAAACTATGGCACTATTGCAAAGGAAACGGTGAGGACAGAACATGTCCCTCCCTGCCTGGAGGGTTAAAAAAAAAAAAAAAAAAAAATCCTGTCTGGGCTGTAACTAGAATCGCTGTAATTTTTTGTAACATCTTATGTCAGTTTGGAATTTAGGCTTTAAAGCTCACCTTTCAATTCTTTTAGCTGAGAACCAGCTTCTCCTGGCAGCTGTTAGTTATGTTATTATATGAATCTGTGACATTTTGATAGGAACGAATGCCATGGCATCTCTTCTAACATATGGACTTGGTATTGCTGTAAATGAATAGTTAGGATTCAATTTGCTCCATCTAATGAGTTATTCTAGTACTTTGCAGTTCTGTTACAGCTCGGGTGGGTAGAGAAACCCTGCCTTTTTGCAACATTTAATTAAAAATCAGGATGCAGTTAATACCACTGAGGAATGTGCTTATACCTGTAATTCACTTCCCTTCCTTGGTTTCACTAAGCCTGTGTGAGGCACTTTTGTGCGACATAAATACATTCTAATGTATTTACACATTAGCATTAGGTGGTAGCATTGCTTTTTTAAATCAAAAATTACAAAAAAAAAGCTTCATGGGCCCAGTGGGGTAGTACGAAATGTTGCAAACCATTTGTATAACATTTTTTTTTAGGAGTAAATAAATAATAAGCTGCAGGCCATGTTCTTCCTTCAATCTGCAAATGCTCTAAAGCAGAGAGGTCACCGAAAGTTCACCTAGCGAGTTATTTGGCACAAAATGGATTCTGGGAAACTGCAGTTGGTTTCCTCAGTTGCCTCCTAAAATTTGAGCATCGTTTAGGTTCAGAAAATAATACCTTATTATTTTTTCCTGTTAGATATCTATTTTAAAACTGCACTCTAGCAGGCTTCATTACATTGTCTTTCCTTCTGCATTCATCAAGGGACCTGAGGACAAGATATGAAGAGATCAATGAATATTTGTTATGACAGTTGAGATGCAGTTTTACTTAAAATGCATGAATTTACATGCAGACACATCTTTCTTGTAACCATTTGCATGTTAAGACAGGAACAGAATGGCTGTTTTTAATCAGTTATGGACTAAATTCAGTCGTCAAACATGCACAGGAGCTTTGCAGCCTGTGGTCCTAACCTGAAATGAAGATGAGAGCAGGGATGAAGTCAAAACAAGGCTTTATGTTTGTAAACCCACAGATGTTAAAACTTTATTGCCTGGGGAAGATATAGAAATGATACTAGGTAGCCTGGCTTATTACTCATTGTAGGTTACATGTCAATGGAAATTCTGACCTTTTCTGATGGGTCAAAGGTGACAGTACTTCTGAATGTTTTGTTTTCTCTTGCTTACAGAGTGGCCAAGTGCTGCAGTATAGCAGCCCACCTCTCTTCTTTCTGTTCCTGCTGACATTTACCACAGCCACCATAATGCAGTGTTTCTTGTTCAGCACCTTCTTCTCCAAAGCAAACCTGGCAGCTGCCTGCAGTGGAGTGACCTACTTCACCCTGTACCTGCCTCACATCGTCTGCTTTGTCTGGCAAGACCACCTGACTGTTAATCTGAAGATCCTGGCAGTAAGGCTTTCCCCAATTATCCCATGTCTTTGTGTCCTCCTCACTGTCTACTCTGTTTGTAAACGACTAGCAAAGCACTGCACACCACCTCATTTCCCTCATCCTTTAACTGAGAGATACCATCTTTTGTCAAAGGCAATGCACCTATTCACCGAGAGGTGTTTTCATGGCTTTTAGAAAATACCACAAAATATACTTTATATTTTGAATGTTAGGAAATCAACATAATGTTGAAAGCTTAAGACATTTCATATAAGGCAAAAGAAATTTAACTTCTGGGATGCTTAATAAATGCAAAAGAGGAAAAAGAACAACCTCTGGAAGCTTCCCCAGTAGCCAAAGGAAGTAGAGCCAGGGCTGAATTTAGTCTTCTATGGCTAAATGTAACCTAGATTTGTCATTGTTTAGAGGATTGGACATCCGAGTCCTATGTATTATCAAGTTTCACAGCCCACTCCATAAAAAATGTCATCTTTTTACTTGCTTTATAAAATTCTTCTGTCTGATATATATATATTTTTTTCCTGTATTCCAGAGTTTACTTTCTCAAGTAGCTTTTGGTTTCGGCACAGAGTATTTGTCACGCTATGAAGAGCAAGGTCTGGGTCTACAGTGGGGTAACATCAGAACCAGTCCCTTGGAAGGAGATGAATATAGTTTTCTATTTTCCATTAAAATGATGCTTTTTGATGCTTTTCTGTATGGAATACTTTCTTGGTACATTGATAATGTTTTTCCAGGTATGCCAGTTTTTTATTTATATAAAGTAGTTGTAATTCACATAAGCCATGTCAATTACAAAGTTTGGGAGCTTTATTTATGAGAAAATGGTTTATCTTGCTGCACTCTAATGGTTGTTTTGCCTGTTACTGCCTATGGCAGTACAGTGTAATGCTAAATACAGACTAGTCTGATGCACAAGCGAGGAAGCTTTTTGCATTAATTTCCTGCTCCCACGTATGAATTTCAGTTCCAGAGTGTATTCCTTGGTAGAAGGCTGTCTGCAAGACACTCTTATTCACTCAGAATCTGAGATCTTGCAAATTTTCTCAACTATGAAAGAAAACTCTTTTATGCTTGTGTTTGCCCATATCACTTAGGATAGTTAATCCAAATTAGGAAAAGGTAGGGATTTGTTGAATTGTTTTAGATCTCAGAATATTTTCCTTCAGAATTAAGGTGCAGCCTTCACTCTTTGTTTATTTCTATTCCCAAGTGAACTATACAACACTAAGTTAAAGTTTTTTCTTTCAATTTTAAGAGATATATCCTCACAAGAAATGTTTAATGCAATGTAACATTTATTTAAAAGTGAATTTCAAAGTGAAAAGTAATGTTCTTAAGAGTCCTTATTTAGACAAGTCCCCATTGCAGCCTTGTTTAAAGAATGGAAGATGTCCAATTTCTACAAGCACAGCAGGAGTTAAACAACAGGAGAGAGTTTCTTTGCTCATACTTCCTTTTATTTATTTTATTTTATTTTTTTCTCTTCAGTGCTTTACACAAATGTATTGTCTCCCAGGACTTTATGACTTTATTCAGTGACAAATTCCTTCCCATATTTGCTCCAGGTGTCTCCTTGGCTTCTTGGCTTTGTAGCATCTGTAACTAGTGGTAGGCAAACTGCTTATGGATGCAGACTGGGAGTCTGCTAAATCAGAAACAGACACCTTCATAAAGAGTGTCTTTTAATTCTAGTTAAGTCAGGCCCAGTGCAGTAAGTATAAATACAATGAGCTTTTCACTCATGGAGAGTTAAGCGGGACACAAAGGGAAATCACAGAGTGAGGCTGGAATCCTGTCTTAATCAGGGTAGCTTAATCAAGCTACATTTTACTTGAGAAACTTAAAGTTAAGCAGATCAAACATTATTTTACCCTTGTTCAAGTAAAGAATTATAAATATAATCTGTTCTGCCAGAATCTCTGTGAATGTTTTGACCTTTCCATATGCAATACTATGTCTGCTGATACAAGTGCAAATGTTTATGATTAGATTAGATTAGATTTTGCATAGATGAATGTGATTATGAAGTACACTTTACCTACTTATTTTTGTTTTAGGGGAATATGGGCTACCACAACCTTGGTATTTCCCTCTGCAGGAATCTTACTGGTTTGGCTCTGGAAACCCAAGAGCTGAAAAAACAGCAACTGCTAATGGTAAGTTGTTTCGAAACTTTGGTATTCAGAACAACTTCAAAATCACTGGTCTGCTTAGAGGTGACTGCATGGCATTTCCATGAGCTGTTGCAAAGATTAGACATAGCCATACGCTGTGAATCTTGGTAGGTGCCTTTGAACTTAGAGTGGCCTGCTGTTATTAGAAACTTATCCATCTGAGGACATAAAAATCAAGAATTAACAAGCAGCATCAAAGCCCTCACTATCTAACCAACACATTTAGAAGCATTTGAGGATTCTCATTTCCCAACACAGCATTTGAGTGAAATGAATGGTACTGAAAGATATGTAAGGACTCTCCCATGCTTCTAAACATGATTCCTTTCTACCTAGCTTGACACTAATTTAATTGTTTCCTTTGGGTTTTTATAACGGCAGACAGCATCTAAAATAACACCACCCTTACACCAACTCTAGAGAGGACAGAAGTCCTGCTTTTGCAGATATTTTTTTTCTGTGTGTTGATGTCAGAATAATTAAAAACAACGTTTGACGTTTTTATTAGAAAAGAAATTAAGTGACTAATGTTTAGATGATCTCTAGAGGTCCCTTCCAACCATTCTGTGATGTCTGGAATAGATGCTTTCTGATGGTGATATTTTGGAACCCGTCTTTACATTTACAAGGCAACAGTGAAGCCAATTGAAATGCTAGATGAATGTGAGTCTTTACATTACCATCCTTATCTTTAATCCACTCTTGACAGACCACTATCAAGGCAGTCTCATCTCAGGATGGTATTTCTAGACTGGGAAGGAGTTAATGCTCTGTAAAATTGCAGATATTACATCTACGTCTCACACATTTTGATCTGAGGAGGAAGCTGTAGCATTCTTCTCTTTGAAGAGATTTTGAATTTTGGTGCATTCTAGGGGAATGCGCAGCCTTTAGCCTTGTTGTGATGGTATTCAGAATACCTAATAGAGGCTTTTCTAGATGTAGTGGACTTTCTTATCTACATCTGTTTTATTTCTGCTGTCCACTGGATTAGAATTTGTCTGTGGGAAGGAGAGAGACAAAGGAGGATTTGAAGCATGCTTACAAATGAATGGAAAAGCTTCTAAATGCCCAAAGAAGGTGTCAGTCACTACATCTCATTGTCTTTCCAAGGCGTTTAGGTAGATTCTACACCAGAGCTCTTTTGCCTGTCTCAAACAGAATTACTTTACAGGGTTTGCTGAGTTGTTTACAACGTCTCAGTTGCTCACATAAGTCAGCAACATTTGAAAAAAAAAAAAAAAAAAAACCCTTCAGTTTTCTTGTCAAATTTTTATACTATCAGATTTTATTAGTATTTTTTCAGATTGGTTAAAAAAAGCATTTTGCCTAAATCAAGTCTGAAGTTCATTCTATAGGTGAGGTTATATGAGATAGATGGCCTCAAGTACTATGTTCCTAGCCTGAGTAGAGCCTGAGTAGATTAATATTCTTGGATAGGTAGGACTACCTCCTTTTCTCCAAAGCAGCTCTGGAGATAAAGTGTAAATGAAATTTTGTTCAGTTCAGTGTTGGTTTCTTTTGGTTTATATAGGAAAAAGTCCAAAATCAGAAGGCTGTGTGGACCAGAAAGTCATGGAAGGAGAAAAAAATGAAAGCAGAACAGAGAAATATGAAGAACCTGAAAAAACAGAAGAAAAGAGTGGCAGCCAGGGGGAGAAGGATGGTAAAAACAAACAATGTAAACACAAACGAAAAAAACAACCCGTCGAGCAGGGGAAGCCTAAGGCAGATGTCCAGGACAAAGATGAAATGAATAGTAAGGAGAGAGAGCAACCTGAGTACTTCTCAGATATTATATTCATTGTGCTTTGTAACAGCCTGGATGTAGGAGTGACTGCAGAAAAACTGTAAGAGCTTACTAGGCTACAGTCATTAGCCTTAGTTTCTCCATAAAATTGTGGAGTACTGTCATAGTCTCCTGGCAGTCTGTCTCCTGTCCCTGCAGCTGGTGTTTCACTGCAGTTCAGCAGGGAATAGACTGGATGTTGCCAGGTGTACGTGACTGTCAGAGCTATGCTCAGGGGAGATACTGATCACAGTAGGTACCATCTCATTCTTAATTACATTCACTTACATTTACAATCCCTTAGAATATTCTCAGCTATTGTCCATTTAGAAAGTTGTCCTCCAGTAGTGCTTGTAGCTTGTTTTGTCTTGCCTTTTTAAAATGAAAATACAGCTGTCTCACAAATTGGTGTTCTTGCTAGGAAAGCCTCAGAGACATGTGCATTGACTTCCTGTGGTTAAATAGAGCCATGACTTTAGTACAAATACTTATGCTGAGAGGTATATTATTCCCTCTTTTTTTTTGTCTATCTCCAGCATTTCTTGCATCTATAGCAAAAGGCTGATTTCAAAGGGATTTATCTGAAGTGGTGTGTGTCTGTCTGCAGCCTTTTCCGAGGCTGACATTAGACACCATCTAAGAATTCCTGAATGACCTGCCTCCTTTACAAGTGCCAATGTTGTCTTTTGTGGGGAGCCAGAGGAGTTTTCTGCGTGCAATACTCAGAGGAATGCATGTGGATTCTGTAGGAAGAGCAGCTACAGACAGCTGTGGGCTCACTCTGACCCTTGAAAAGCTGGAGATAAAAAGTAGGGTCATCAGAGCTCCTCACGTAGGCACTGAAAATATGCATTCAGGGTGAATGGAAGCAGGACAAGACTTCAAAAGAAACAAGACAGGCAGAGGGCAAAGGTTACTTTAGCCAATCTTCTCCTAGCACTGCCTTATCTTTGTGGGGTTGTGCTCCTTAGCTCCCAGGTTCCAACTGCTCCACGACCACAAAGGTAGGGATTAACCTGTCACTGCACACAAAAAAAGCTTGCCTTCCATTTCAATCATCCACAGAGGAACTGCAAGGCATATGGAGAAGCTGAGTGTAGCCCTGATGTAGCTGAAGGACCCAGTTACCAAAATGCATTCAAGTAAGAGCTGGCTGCAGTGAGCGGGATGGGAACTGGCGGCTGGTTCTAAGGGCTCACATCTAGGGCAGCCCCATGCTAGCATGGGGCAGAAGCATTATAAACCTGTTCCAACTGCTTGCTTTGCTTTAAGCAGAGACTTCATCAAAGCCACATCCATATTCCCCACAAATGATGCCCCCTCGGAAGAATGACTTGAATGGTCCAAAGGTGCATGGAAGGAATAGTGTCAGAAATAGAATAGAAATAATGGATCACCAAAAAAAAAAAAAAAAAAAAAAAAAAAAAAAAAAAAAAAAAAAAAAAAAAAAAAAAAAAAAAAAAAAAAAAAAAAAAAAGGAATTCACCCCACAGGAACTCACCTGTGCCATGTGGGTGATGTAAAGCAGTATAAGGGGAAACTGTCAGAGCATTTGCCTCAGCTAGTAAAAAGCCTTGCAGGCAAATGAGAATGAAACTCATGGTAAATCTAAGAGCCAGGATGGTACCCCAGTTTCTCATATATATACGCATATGGAAAAGTATCTAAACATCTTCCATTTCAACTTCTCTGAATTCAGGGAAGTTTGTGTTTGATGCACTGAAGTGCAAGGAAATCTAGATTGCTTTACAAAGCAGAGGAAAGGTCTGTTACAAACATAATTTCATTTAATATAAAGGTGTGCATTCTAGACCAATGATTTCAGCTGCACTGTGGTCATATGTGCAGCTCTCAAGCAGCATATTTGGGACTATATCCCTGGTGTTGTTTATAGTGACAGTCATACCAGCCACTGATGGAGGTGGGGCTGGTTTTAACCAGATGGTATTGGCTGCTCTCCACAAAGGCCTGCTGGGTGCTGAACAATTAAGTAAACTGCATTTGCAAAACAAGCCACGCTACAAAGCCTTAAGCATTTTGTGTAAACAAAAGTGGACAGGGTCTTTAGTTTAAATTTCTTAACTCCCATAATTCACATTGCCCAAGGGCTTCGTTTAGTTCAAAGGAAGTTTGTTTTGTCTAGAAGCTGATGCAATAAAGCATCCTGATGGTGATATTTAAAATAATGCATTTTTAATCCTTTCGTGTACAGCTCATGGTTCATACTGCCTAAGTCTTGAGCTGGCCTCAGCAAGAGAGTAAATTTCACCTACTAGGATTAAAGACAAATACTATTTTTTTAAGCATCATGTTAAAAGAATGCACAGCTGGGCAGATGATTTGAATGGCAGATTTCAGCACGGTTGGAAAGGCAACCTGCTGCTTGTTTAATGTAATCTCTCAGCCTATCTAATTATTTACAAAAAACACAATCCCAAATAATCTTTCTGCTACACAATAAAAACAGAAAACATGTTGGTTTCACCTGATCCAGTGGGTTACTCCTCCACAGACCTTTACAGTTCTGAGCGCTGTTTCTCCTTTCATTGATGGCATGGTTAGTAATGCCATGCAGTTAGTAATCTTACCTCAGTCTGAGCCTGGTGTGCCTGGAGAATCTGGCCCTGGCACGTAACGCTGTATTTTACTGGGACTGCACCATTGTCTCTGTCCTTCATGATGAGTCATCCTGAAAGCTAGACTCTAAACATGGCCTTTTATTATTTTTTCATTCTTGATTTCTTGCCATTCAAGTAAATACCTTCTTCGAGCCTGAGCCAACAGGACTAATTCCTGGAGTGTGTGTTGAGAACCTGGTGAAGACTTTTGCAAGCATGCCCAAGCCAGCAGTAGATGGGATAAACATTACTTTTTATGAGGACCAGATTACAGCCTTCCTTGGTCATAATGGAGCAGGAAAGACAACCACCATGTAAGTCTGTATTTTAGAAAAAACAAATCCAGGTCAGTGGTCTAATGCTCTGTTCTGTGTTTGAAACACAACATCGGTGTTTTTTTTCCAGACAGGGAAATGCTGTCCCTGTACCAAAAGAAGATATTTTCAACTACTTAAAGCTGTAGGAGGAAAGAAATATATAACACAAGCAACAGAAACAAGTCAGAGTATTAAGTTTAGAGAGGAGAAAGCAGTTCTCTCCCCAAAAGCACTTTTATGATGGTCAGACTCCCAGGAGGTGAAGTGTGAGAATTCCTGGCTGATAGACCTGAAGATACAAAACCCAGCACATAGTCTTGATTTCTCTGTCTAGTTTTGAGTCAGTCATGTCTCTTGAACAGTATGCAAAGGAATGTGTAACTGGTGTTATATACTGTTTAGATAAAATGGTTATCTATATGCAAGACTCACACCCAGATTAAAAATGTTTTAGTCCTACAACACTAGAGTCTCAGGAAATGAAACTTAGAAATGTTTTGTTTTCTTCATACTTAAAAAAAGGAATGTTTTCTATTAGAAAGTTCATTTGACAAAGCAGGATTCATTGCTGAACCAAACTTTTCATGAGTTTGTAAGAAGTCCACTAAATATTGAAAGAACTGATGTTTGTCACTGTGATGTTTCTAGACTGTTTAGCAGAAATTTCATTGTCTGAACTGAAATAGACTTTTTATATGAATGCACCTTATATGAAAGCACCTTAAAATGTATTTCAAATTATTCTGAATGAAATATGTTTGACCGAAAACAAAACATTGCAATCCATTGAAATTTTTGTAAATCTGATTATTTTTAATTCCACAAAGAATTATGTTCTTTGAAATTTCCAGAATTGAAAAATCCATTATTCATTCAGTTCTAATAACAGGTTCCATCCATTTGCAAGATAGTGTTCAGTCTCCTTCCATTTTATATCAGAGAACGGTGTAGGCCATGCCTCCGCATGGATGCAGATCTCAAATTCTTCCTCTGTATCTTGATCCCAGTGAGTTCAGTTGCAGACTTTCTGTGTAGCGCTGGGGGAATATGCTTAATAAGTTACTCTGAAAAGTTTACTTAAACTAGGCTGACTGGAACAGTTTTCTACTGCAGGCTAGGACCATACAGACAAGTTGTACCAAAAGTTACATCTTGTCAGGGCAAGAGTAGTTTATATATATTGTTTCCACTTAAGTTGTTTCATCAAACTGCATAGTAAGAAGTCACTATGCTCCACCTAGTGGAATTATGCCAAGTATCTTCCTCATTTATCACAGATGAATGGGAATTTGGTTATTTTGTTTTTCAGGTCCATTCTGACAGGCCTATTTCCACCAACCTCTGGAACTGTGCTGATAGGGGGCCTGGATATTCAAACTCACATGGACTGCATTCGGCAGAGATTGGGCATGTGCCCACAGTACAACATCTTATTCAATCAGTAAGTATCACTCTATGGTAGGCATACACAGAGGTTTCCAAAGAAACAGGTTAGTGTCACTGTTTCCTCTTGCAGTGCAGTATTGTAAGACTTTAGCTTGAGGTTTCATGCTGATAGTGCAGTAGAAGACACTAACCTGCCACGCTAACCATCGACCACCTTCTCTGGTGTTTTCCAGCTTCACTATCATCAGTTTGCATTCATCCTAAAGGTCTCTCTTCATCAATGCAGCTGCCACATGAGCTCCCATTTTATATCCCATTTACTCTGTCTTCTAAATTGATGGTTTAACACCTACTGTACTTGTTCTTTTGGTAGTGGGTTTTGCTTTGAAAAGGCAGAGAAAGAACCCGTGCCATCTTGGTAAGGTCTGTTGATCCAAAAGAGGATCTAGGATCCAGACACAATTTATATAAACAGTGTAAGACAGTCCCCCTCCTCCACCAAGATAAAGCTAGACTGAAATTACTGCTGTTTGGGAAGAAGACTGCTTCTTCAATTAAACTGTCTCAATGCTCTTCTGTCTGATTTCACAGACTCACTGTAGCAGAGCACATCTTGTTTTATGCCCAGCTAAAAGGGAGATCCAGGGATGAAGCTGAGCAAGAGCTGGAAACGATGCTGGAAGACATGGGGCTCACCCATAAAAGGAATGAAGAGGCTCAGAATTTGTCAGGTGCCCAGAGGGTTCTCTGCTTATCTCTGCTGCCTTTTCTTCTTCTTTGGGCAGTTACCTTCTGTGGGACCATATCCTACCACCTCGTTATGCCTGAGAAGGCCATTATTGTAAAGGAATCATTAATAAAACTGCACAAACAGTAAAGGTGGCACAATCTGTCCTAAAGTTTCTGTCGCTTATAAACACGGGAGAAGTTCAAAATGTACTTAAGTTCATACACGTCAGTATATGAGAAAAACAAAAAATACATTTTTTTTTCAGGCTAAATGAAATACTGTACCATCTAACTGTTCTGTTCTTTGGGTGAATACTCTGGAATGTTGTACTGTTTGCTAGAAACAATTCCTTTAATTGTAGAGGCGGAGTGGTATGTAGTGTATTTGCAAGGGCATGTTAATAATGACCACTTTTGTGTCCACTACACATACATTCATATTCAAAAGCTGATTTGAATGAACACCCAAGCGTTCTTAACTTTTGTCCTGTTGCAAATGTAAAAGTTTGAAGTGTAACATGATAATATGAAAAATTTCAGATCTTCTTGCTGTTGCATTTTCCAGAACTAGAAAACGCAGCACATATATGAAACATTCTAAAAGTAGTAATAAAAAAGAGCAAATTGTTTGGAATTTATATATATATATATATATATATATATATATATATATATATGTAAAAGTAGCTCTTTGCAAAGAGATACCTCATAGAGGATTTGTTTTACTTGGATCAGTTTTTCCCCAGCCTGAAGAGCTGTGTTCATCTCATTGCTACCATGTCTGCAGCTTTCATTTTAGACTGTTGGATGTGTCCCTGTCCTTTGGTAGGTGGAATGCAAAGGAAACTGTCTGTTGCCATTGCCTTCGTTGGTGAAGCAAAAGTGGTAGTCTTGGATGAGCCCACTTCTGGAGTTGATCCATATTCTAGACGATCTATATGGGATCTTCTGCTGAAGTATCGCTCAGGTAACAGATTTGTGTGAGGGGAATTTGTTTTTTATTTTTTTTTCAACCTATTGTAGATATAGGATGTGCCTCATGAATAAATGGTCAGTAGTGCTGGAATCTGAACACACGCAAGCAAGATTCTCTGAGCAGATACCTATGTAGCAGGCAAACCTGAGACCTGACTCTGGTGCTGAGAAAACCCTGCATTAATTACCGTAAACTGCACAGTTCTGAGTTCCTGAGAAGGTCCATGCCTTGAACAGACCTGCTTGTCCCTTCTCCTAGGCAGAACCATCATCCTGTCCACCCATCATATGGATGAGGCAGACATCCTTGGAGACAGGGTAGCCATCATATCCCAAGGGAAACTCTTCTGTTCAGGCTCTCCAGTTTTCCTAAAGAACTGCTTTGGATCTGGCTTCTATCTCACCCTTGTTCGCAAGATGAGAAGCACCAGAAGTGGAAGGAATGCAGTAAGTATGCTGCTCCCTCCCCAAACATGTCTTGAAATTATATGGCTGCATGAGAATCCCTGTGACCAGTTGCTGGCTTTATCATCAGGACAGGTGAAAATAGTAAGTGGACATGAAGCCCTCAGTGGTCTATACTTTGGTCTGTTCAGTCAAGTGTGCCTAAACATTTACAGATCAGGTTGCCTTTGTCCATATGTGGATCTTCCTGATCCCAGCTTTTGTAGTAGTGTGAATGCAAATGTGTTTTTCTCTAGTAACTAGCTGAGAAACTAGGAGAGTCTGCGTTTGTCTGTATCTAAATCAACTTTCTTCAGCTTGAGAATTAGAGATCTGGAGCATTTCTGCTGCTAGTGGCACTTTCAGTTTTATAAAAATATGATCTGCATATGCATGGCCACTACTGGTTACATTTCTCTGGCTATTTGTCTGTAGCTTAGAATGGGCAGACACGCTTTGTGCAGTCCAGTTTAATTTCTGCACTGCTTACTTCAGTCCTCAGGTGACTTCTGTATCATCTGTATAATCTCAGTGTAAAATGTTCAAGATACTCCAAATATAATGCATTTTTCACTGACACAACCTATTCAAATTCTGACAGCCTTTACATTCTGCTTTGCATTTATCTGAAGCACTTTCCTCTTTGTATCTGTTGTTTGTCCATGCTAGTCCTTCTGTAGCTGTGGATCTCAGTGCTCCTGCTCCTGCTCCAACTGTATGTGCAGGGACAAAGAAGGTGCTCCAGAGCAGGAGCTGGATGGTAAGAAGTGGGATGGTTTGACATTCCAGCATGCAACTGTGGCTCATATTGTGCAGTGCTCCCATCTTACAGGGAGGTCTCCTTTTCCAGCACTTGTCTCTGATACCTGCATTTTACTGTAGCATGGATTTGGTGGTTTCTTTGTGCTTTTGTTTAGAGATCCCCCTTTTTGATGTTATGTGTTTATGTGGTTTATGGTGCTGAACTGGTACTTTGGGTACCAGTTGGCTTAAATATAGACCACGTTTTGAGCTCTTCTGCACCAGATGTGCAGTTTGGTAATGAAAATTGAATAGAGCAGATCTTGAATAGCTTCCAGCTACGGAGTGGCTCCATATCTGTCCGTAACTAACAACATGGTCAAATCTGATAGAGAATTAACTTGAGGTGTCTGTAAGCTAGGTAATGAAACAGTCCTAATTCATATAGTACAAACAGCAGCTTTTGAAATCATTCCCAATATGCGTAAATATTCATTCTTTGAACCTGTTTTACCTTTTTACAGGAGATCTGGGTGAGCTAGAAGAAATAATTCATCATCATATCCCAGAAGCAAAATTGATTGAAAACATTGGGCAGGAACTCATTTACCTTTTGCCCAATAAACACTTCAAACAGAGATCTTATGCCAGTCTTTTCAGAGAACTGGAAGAAACATTGGATGACCTGGGGCTCAGCAGCTTTGGAGTCTCAGATACACCACTGGAAGAGGTAACAGACACATGAAATATTACCAATCCTACATTCAGGCCCCAAAATGTTTTCTGAGAATATTCCTGTTCCTAAGTGGAGAGTCTTATTCATTCCTAATATTCCCAGCAAAACCTAGTCACTTTTGCAGTGACAGTCAAAGCCATTGCTATGGGCACAGTGAAAGGGTCAAGTCTGACTGCATAGTGGCCTTATGGAATGTGACTCAATATCCTGAAGTCTGCCTTTCTTTGCATCTTTGTTCCTTTCTTTGTTTTTAGAGAT
This sequence comes from Nothoprocta perdicaria, assembly GCF_003342845.1. Classification (NCBI taxonomy): domain Eukaryota; kingdom Metazoa; phylum Chordata; class Aves; order Tinamiformes; family Tinamidae; genus Nothoprocta; species Nothoprocta perdicaria. The sequence continues at coordinate 5,030,768 of NW_020455205.1, read as the reverse complement.
ATTTCATAGGAGATCTCTGGTTATGTAATAAGCAGGAGTACTGAAAAGGCATACAAAATTATTTCTGAAGTGTCATATTAAAGGATAGTATATAGTTTTTCAGAGGTCAGCACCGGTACTATTTCTAATCTGGAAATGTGTTTTCTATGGCAGGTTTTCCTAAAGGCCACAGCAGAAGCTGACTCCAGAATGCCAAAAGCAGGTAGAGATCTGTGAATGTTTGACAGACCTTTCCTGGGGCTATTCTGTGGTCTGAATGCCTAGCAAAGAAGAGTGTGAGAAGTGTCCATCCTTGTATGGTGTTCTTGTCAAAATGTCTGCTTTTATGGCCTGCCATGATATCTGAGAAAATAATTGATGTCAACAGAGAAACCGTTATATGGTTAGGATCAGATCTTTAACTCTTCAAATGAAAATGAAGTGTCAAGTCGCCAGTGTGTCGAAGTTTTAGTAGTCTGGAAATGCTCTGCTGACCATCAGTCCATAAACTACATACATGATTAACTTTTTTGTCATTATGAGTAAGAAGAGAGCTACCTACGTGATGCCACTGGATAAAGCCATACTTCAAGAGCTGTAATTAAAGCAGTGGGTGATGTCATGTACACATTTGGTAAAATTTGAAGCTTGTTAAAGCGGTTGTGCTCCCTTTGTCTATAGAGGACAAGATGTCTTTTCAGCCATTTTTTATCAGGAAATTCCTACTACTAGCTATATTTCCTTATGTAGGAGGTGCTCAATTAAACAGTTCTACTCTGGGAGAGATGCCTACTGAGAACAAGACAGCTGAACAACCCCCCCTAGAAGCCAGAGACACTGCTCGAATGCCCGCAGGCGTAGCAGGAGGTGGCAGTGAAGGCAAAGGGTCCCAGCAGTATAAAGGTTTTCAGCTCGTTCGTCAGCAGATCAAAGCACTGCTCATCAAACGGTTCCATCGTGCTACCCGCAGCCGCAAGGACTTCCTGTCCCAGGTGTTGACTTGTTTTTCTGTCTTGACTCTTTCCTACAATGTTCTCCACAGTTTTTTCTAATAGCATCCATATGCAAAGCAACAGAGGTGCTGTAATGGGTAACAGTGTCCTAATGAGGACTGTTCTAATTATAGTTTGAGCTATTCTGATTTTATTCTTTCTTTCTGCCCATAGTCCCTCACCCTCCCCAGTTTCATGATTCAGTCACTACTAGTCCAGTGTGTGCTTTTTAACACAGTGCAGCTCCAGTAACAACTGAAAACTTAACTGAAAGCACTGGTAATTAAATAGTTGGTGTTTGGGAAGTAAACCAGGCTTTATCCATGTGCTCCTGCTCTCCTTGCTTTGTTTATATATATTCTAGGCTGTGTACAGTGTTGGTGTAGAGCACACATGTAATTTAGTTTGGTGTTTTCATGTTCCTTGCAGGTAGTTCTGCCTGCTAGTTTTGTGCTACTTTCTCTAATACTGACGGTGATTATTCCCCCATTTGGAGAATATCCTGCCTTAACCTTGCATCCTTGGATCTATGGACAACAGTTTACTTTCTTCAGGTGAGAGGAATTACTGCATTAAATAATCATTGTGTCACTGAATCGCTGGACGTCTTGCTCCAACTAGTTTGAGAAGGGTGCAGCTGCTCTGGAATCAGCAGACATGAAGTAGGATGAAGATGGTGCATGTGGGAAATGCAGTGGCTCATATGTCTAAATGGTAGTCCTCAAACATATTACTGTCTTTGATATTTTCTTCTTCCTACGTGAATTCATGACCTCATTGCTTACAAACACTTATATCCTGTTTAACAGTAGCTCTGATACTTGAAGGCATCTGTTTTGCATATGTCACTGAACATATTAATAACCTTAGAGAGCCTTTATTTATAATCCCCCCTAGAGAACCATAAAATCCAAGCCTATCTGTTGAACCTGTGGTAGTTCTGTTTATACTTCATAAAATATTTGGTCAAAATTAGAAAAACAAGAGCAAAATGGAGACACTTAGATTTTATTAGTGTTGCTGCTCAGCTGTTTCTCCCCACACTGTATGCTTAGTCTGAATTTAAATTTTATTGTCTACTAGCACCCACTTCCCTTTCGTTCCTCACAGAAGCTTCAGTTGTGTCCAGGTCACTGCACAAGTCTCCTGTGCTCTCCTGGACACTGCCTCAGCCTCACTTTCATCGCTCCCGCAGGTGAACATGCACCAAGGCAATACGTGTACATTGAGGAGAAACTTTATCAGCAGTAATTAACACCTAGACTAGCAGAAAGCAGCAAAACTGAAGACGAAAATAATTTTTGAAGCATTTCACATCGTTTCTTGAAATGCAGCCCTCTTCACATTGAAAATTCACATGAAAATTTAATTTTTATGTGCCAATGGGTGAGGCAATCTGGTATTCATATCTGTATCACATCTGGTACTACCAGCATTCAGTAGTCTGTTGTTATTAGGCTATTGACTGCTTCATCACTATTGTTATCATAGTATTTTGGATTCCACCAAATGAAAAGGTAGAATATATTTTCAGCTCCTGATTGCTAAGTGTGTCAGGGCTGTGTGTAGAAATGTGAATTCAAGCCCTTACAGGCTTGAATGGCTGTAGGGGGCATGTTCGAAGTAATGGCATTGCTTTAGCCGATTAACCATCTTGGAAGACTGGGAGGTTTTGCCTGCCTTTCCTTAATAAAATAAAACAATTAGTAGTGTTGGAAGGGGGCAGGTAATTCTGCACATGGTGTCCTATACCAATTGTTTATGTCCATTCCATTATAGTAGTTCAAAATCCTTTTACAGAGAAAACCTTCTCCTCTACCCTTAGCAATGAGCAGCCTCGCAGTGAGCAGATGGTCTCCCTCACCGATGCTTTCCTGAACAAACCAGGATTTGGAAATCGCTGCATGAAGGATCAGCCTCTTCTGTAAGTTGCTTGCTAAAAATTTCCCTTGAACTAGACTCTACCAGGAGAATCCAGGTATTTAAGAAAGAATGGGCTTGACTTTTTGACTTAGAACCCATTCTTCAGATTTTCCTCTGGCAATAGTATCTCCAGGTCAAAAATAACAATAGACAGCTAGGAAACACTGGTGGGTTAAGAGTGAGTCACAGTGCTAGGTGTCAGTAGCTGGAAGCTTGCTCATATGACCTCATGCTAGGATTTAAGCAACCTTGAAATTGCTTTAGTTGCTAACTGCTTTAATAAGTCAGTGAGAGCAGACCTGAATCTTTACAGTTTCCCTGGCACATGGCACGAGTGATTCCACTTATTTACTTATTTATTCTCCCTGTTCCTAATGATAAAATTTGAAGGAATAGCTTCAGCAATTGCTCAGGTGATGAAGTAGCAATAGGGCAGTCTCTGGTTTGGAGCTATCCTCACTCTGAAGCAAGGACCTCAGTAGAGCTCTTAATTTAGCATCTGTTGTCTTTCTCTGACTTCAAGGCCTCTTTTGGAGACATTTTTGACTTGGCGTATTGTGTTCTGCCACTTGTTTCTTTTCTCCTGCTTCTCTCCCAATCATGATATCCATCAACTTAATGCTTATCTTCCTGTTTCACATAGTGCAGTAGGAACCAAGAGAAATTTTAAAAAATGAAAGATGAAAAGTACTGAACAAGCAGGGAGTAAAAAAAAGCATCATCTACTAAGATGTGTCTGCTGCAGATTTCAGGTGTACTAGTGAGTCAGACACCCTTTGTTTCTTCAGTTGCCCATCCAGAAGCTGGGGACAATAACCTTGGCAGTGGTGGCAGGGAGGGGAAGAGGAGATGATACTTATTCCTGTTTATCAAACACTCTAAAATGTTCTTCTCATTAGTCATGACTCACTGGGTAAGGATTGAAAAGAGAATTTCTGTGGTGAGACCATTGTGACTTTTGTGGATTTTTGAGCTTTCCTGAGCTATAGTTCTGCCCAGCTGAAATACTGTGTTACTCTGCACAGAGACTACCCCTGCATTAATGTGCCAACCGCCTGGAATACCCCTAGTGTTCACCCTAATGTGAGCAACCTCCTGCTAAGCCACAAGTGGAGTCCTGAGAATCCTTCACCTTCTTGTAAGTGCAGTACTCAGGAGAAACTCACTATGCTGCCAGAGTGCCCTGCAGGAGCTGGGGGGCTCCCACCGCCACAGGTAAAGTTCCTCTCTCTTGCATGTTTAAATGATATTTGATGAATATTTTCATGCACATTTCAAAACTTTCATATAGGGAAAAAATCAGAAAAATTGAGAGTTCATCAGATAACTTTTAGATAAAATATGTTAATTTTTGCCTCTGAAGAGTAGTTCTGTTTAGAAAATTGCCTGCCAACTAAGAAGTAAATAAATGAATGAATAAATAAATAAATCCCCTCCACATGATTTAGGGGTGGAGTCTTTCCATGGAAAAATGGAAAATTTAGTTGAGTCAACCCAAAATGTTTTTTTTTATATTTCTTACACAGTTCTATTTCTAGAAATAAAGTACCAAGCTAGCTTAATAATTATGTTTGTATACATGTGCATGATGAGTAATTTAATAATCATTAATGCTAAATGGAGAAAAGATGATAGCTACTTTCCCACTCGTTTCTGTCAATGAATAATCTTAGTAACACTCACTGTAAGATGTGCTTGCTCGTTTGTGAAGTTATATATAATATATATGTCCATTATAACTTGTCAGTGTTGGTATTTTCTAAATGTTTTTCCAATAACTTAAAGAATATAGAACTGAAGCTGCACTTAGAGTAGTCATTTGTTGTTTTAATGCCTCTCCGTGCACACTGTTGAACTTTAATGTTGCAGTTTGCCAGACGACACACAGTAGTTAAATGATCTACTAAAATAATTACCACTTTTACATCAATGGCACAAGATTGATCAGTTTTTGTATCCAAATGCATAACATGATCTTTCAAAAACATAGATTTAGTTTTCTTTTTTTTCTGTCAATATTCACAAAACACTAAAATAAGTGTTTCAAATTTCCATAGAATACTAAGCTATGGACCAAAATAAGAATTTAATAAAGTGGTTAGTTTCCAAGTAATCTGTATTTACAAGATACCCACAGTGGAATTTTGATAATTTCATATTTGTGCATTTGAGAGAGTATTTTACTTCCTATCCAAGTAGGATGCACAATTATTTCTTTTATTTTGCTGGTTTTCTACTTCTCTAAGACAAATGTATTAAATATGATAACATATTAACCTGATCCTTTTACCTACCCTGTCGTGAAGATACAGGTCATATTTGACTCTCCAGGGAAAGAACAGTATGTAAACAATTGGTAAGCGTGTCTGGGTATGGAAAGCTTGTTTAACAAAGGCACTGTGAGAACGCGACCAGTCTTCCTGTGTGTTCCTACAGGAAGGAATGTAAAATCTGCTAGACACCTGTCCCCAACTCTTGTGACAGTTACTACTGCCTCTCTGTGGACAAAAATAGTCACTTTTTATAGAGAGTTTGTTATTTTCTATATGCTAGGCTGTTTTCAACTTGCAAGGTTTGCACCCTGTATAGGGATCCTTTATAAGGACATTCTACTTCTTGAGCACCTTTGAGATTCTGAGTTTCACAGCAACACTTTTTTTGCAAATTACAGAAGTTAATAGGTTTAGAGAATGCAAAGCATACTGTAACTGGGTTTTCTTTTTCTTTCAGAGAGTGCAGCACAGCACAGAAATTCTTCAAGATCTGACCCACAGAAACATTTCAGATTTTCTAGTGAAAACATATCCTATCCTGATAAAAGGGAGGTAAGGATCAGCTTTTCTAATTTTTTTCACAGGTGGCTTTTTGTGACTGCCCATAAAATTCACTAGTGTGATACAACATAGCACTTGATTTCTTGCAGTTTCCTGTAGACGTAGACAACTCCTCTGCTGTTTGTACTTCTGATATATGAATAAGAGCTAAAATGTTAGCTATACCTACTTGCGTAATCAGGTGTGCCTTTATTGGCAAATCTAAATTTTGATTTACAGGACATGCCATGTTAGAGGAAATAATGTCAACAGTGAGAAAGCATATGAATTTACATGACACAGTGAACATCCTCACAAAAGTTCTACCTGGGATGCCTGAAGAAGCAAAACCACCCCAGCATGACCATCTGCTTGGGTTAATTAGCACTTGCTTCCAAGAACTGCTACCTACCTACCACTAGCTCCTGTCCATATGTCCTGTGTGATAATTAAATAGGTAGTGTCCATGGCCTAGTGTTTCTGATTCACATCTCACTATCCTTTTGGTTTTCAGCCCAGCTCTTGAAATTCCCATAATGTTAGTTCTCTACTGTCTGCTTTTGGCTCTTAGGACATATCACAGTTCCTTTAGATGCATCTTTTTCAGTCAGATAATTATGGATTTAGAATAAAACCTGTGTGTGTGAAATCTTGCTCTTCTCCATATTAGCTGATTTTGGATCATGTCAGGAAAAAAAAATGGTGAAAATGAATATAAATAAATGAAAATGGGGGAAAAAAAAAAAAAAAAAAAAAAAAAAAAAAAAGGAACACTTCAGAGAATACCAGAAGTCCTGGCAGCTCCACAACTCCAAGTAATCAGCACAAAGAATATGATATAAAAACATTCTAGGCTGCTTAGGGAAATTCAAGCTCTGTAAGGCACAGGAATTCACCTTTAATTTCCAGCTAAGGCAGTACCATTGACTTTGGTTTAGTGCATGATGCAGGATTCTCTTTGTCTCTTTCAGCTTGAAGAGTAAATACTGGGTCAATGAGCAAAGGTAAGGAACCAGTTCTCAGATTATGGTGGTAAATAATAAAACAATGAAATTCTATTTAACTAGGGAGCCTCACAATGTTTGTCTGAATGGATCGGGTAATAGTAGCAGATAGTACAGACCATACAAAGAGATGGCTGTAGTGTGAAATGTGTTGGGGGGTCAGCAAGGGTTTTACAAAGGCAAGGGGTTATATTTGTTTGGGCTACCCCTGCAAGGGTGAAGGCCAGAGGCACACAACGGATCTATCACTGTTTTGTTATCTGCAAGAGTCTTGCTAATGGGATCCGAGTGATGGAGAGTCACAGTACAATAGAGCACTACATTGCAGTACTCTCTGCTGTGGCCTGTCTAAAGCAGAATAGAAACACATGAACCTTCCAACGAAAGAACTGGGGAAGTTATAACCCAGATAATAACAAATTTCTCATCCCCACTCTAAAAGTCTAGAGTAGTTGACATCAGCTGGCACTCATGTCTGCAACACAGATATTAAGCTTAGAAATATGACTGACTAGCTGGGAAAAGTTACTTATTTTCATTTTTTCTTCAGAGGAATGCACTTGAAAGGTAGCAGCAGGAGGACTACCTTCCTTCAGATATAGATGAGTCTTTAAAAAGCAATAGAAAAGTAGTTATCCAAACAGTCATATTATAATGCCTAAGAAAAGGGAGTAGATCCACAACCAGACAAGACTGTTACTGTGATCTGAAGATTTTACAGTGTAAGAATGACATTTCTCTACATATTCTTTCTGTTTAATAATTTTCTCAGTTTCCTAATATGAATACTTTGGAAATCAATATTATATTTTTTTGTTATTTTTAAAAATGATGCAGACCTAATACAGCTTGTTAGAAAAAGAGTGAAGAATGTTATACATGAATAACTACATCATGTGTATAAATCAAACTTATATTAAAGGAAAAGCTTTTAGGCTCTCGATCAATGTATAGAGCTTTGGGTCTATAATGTGACAGACTGATGACACTGTTCTCTTTGTTAGATATGGAGGAATTTCTATAGGAGGAAAGCTCCCAGTCCTTCATGTATCTGGAGATCAAGTTACTGATTTTTTAAGCGATCTTGGCCGAATGATGAATGTGACAGGAGTAAGCAAGAATCTTTTTGGCTCTTTATCAAAGAATTCATGAAGCTAAAAACTTGCAGCACAGCGTCTCACAGAGAGATAAGCTTTAGCCTTTTCTTTTTTCTTTTAGGGAGAAACTTCACTGGCTGCTTTTAAAGAAATTTCTAATTTCATTAAATACATGGAAACTGAAGATAATATTAAGGTATTTGCTGGAAGTATTCTGCTAACTCAGTTTTTCTTGAGGGATCTCAAGAGATCTCAATTTGTGAGAGTACTGTTAGTGGATATCAGATGGGAAAAGATCTGTAATATATTTATTATGAATAATATGGAACACTGTTAAATGCTGAATTATTTCTAATAAGATTTTTAAACTACATTCTCTTGAGAAGTACATACCTTGTTAAATGTTAAAATGTGCTTCTACAAAGCCCCTTGAGAGGCTGCTTTTCAAACCTTGTTGGAGATAAATTTTTAAAAGCACAGTGTGCGAGCTCCTCCTGCTGGACTTATACCTAGGAGATAAGGAATTGTCCTGGGTTCTTCCCTACTGACAATACACCCAAATATCCACATGAAAGATGGACACATTTCTCCTCAACCCAGGGTTGTTATTTCAAGTTTTCTAAATGGATTTGTGCTTTCTGGCTCTTTTAGGTATGGTTTAACAATAAAGGCTGGCATGCTATGGTTAGTTTCCTTAACGTAGCCAATAATGGAATCCTTCGAGCTAACTTGCGAACTGGCCAGTCCCCTCAGGAATATGGAATCACTGCTATAAACCATCCCCTGAACCTCACTAAGGAGCAGCTCTCTGAAGTCACTGTGTAAGTATGCCTGTGTCTTGCTACTGGCTTCTGCCCCTTCCTCTCAACAGCCGGTCATTGCCAGTGTGCCCACAGTTTGAGTGGAGAGAGTTCAGTTCACAGGATATGGAGGGTCTCCCCTAAAGTTTTGATTCTTACCAGAGATTAGATGCAAAATCCACTTTTTTTTTTTTCATCTCTCATGTTCCCATAGAAATTCACTACCATTCCACATAGGAATCATAACTGTGGTGATTATGCCTGATAACATATTTGTGTTGATTCCACAGCACTAAAGCCAGGTCCCAAAGTCATATTTCGTGCTCTGAAGCTGGTAGGTCTGCCCAGGAAGTAACACGGAGATTGGAATTAGGAGAACCAACAAGCTCTGGCTTGGGTGCCAAGGACAGTATGCAGGCATGCAGTAGGTTTGCTCTGTACCAGAACCTTGGGTGGCATTATTTGAATAATAATATTTGAAAAAGACTCCCATGAGATAACATGATCCCCCACTCATGTCTCCTGCTCAGTTCACAAATCAGAAAAGCTGAAATCTCTCTTTAGTACAGGGGCAAGATTTGCTGCTCATCTCGCTCTGTGTCTTGCCTCTCTGAATACCTTTCCCAGCTCCCAGAGCACTTCTGTCATAGTACCTTAATACATAGTTCGAGGAGGAAAGCAGTAGCCATGAAAGGCTGTCAAACTCTGCTATACAGAAAAGCTGAACTGTCTCTGAGTGACTAAATTAAAAAATCAGGGAGTGGAGCCATCAACTTTCATATTTGCTAGCTGCTGTCCTAAATATAACAGGAAAAAAATACATCAAATTTTGAAAATGGAAAAAGTTTCTACTTTCAAAATAATCTAGCTATTTCTAGGTCTTAAAATTGCTTCCAGCTTTTCCAAATGTTAATATAGTGTTGAGTCGCTTCCATTCCCTTACTCACAGCCCCTTCTTCTGTTCCAATGCAGGCTGACCACTTCAGTGGATGCTGTTGTTGCCATCTGTGTGATTTTTGCCATGTCCTTTATCCCTGCTGGTTTTGTTTTGTACCTGATCCAAGAACGTGTGACAAAAGCCAAGCACCTTCAGTTTGTCAGTGGTGTGAGCCCTGCTGTGTACTGGTTAACTAACTTCCTGTGGGATATAGTGAGTAGCTGCTGGCCTCATTTCATAGCATGCAGTTATTCTGGTTTTTGGATTAGCTGGTGAATAGTAGGAGAATTGAGTGAGGATAATTTTGAGCATTTATTTCCTGAAGTGTTTCTTAGAGACTGTGCTAAGGATCTAACTTCTCTTAAAAATTGTAAATGTGGAATATGAATCAGGTGCACAGGTCATTATTCAACTAATGAAGCTGGAAGTGCTGTCGTCATAAGGATTTCCAGCCCCTACCCCTGATGTATAATAAAGTACAAATAACAACAGTAAGTGAAAGTTCAGTTGCCAAAAGATAGTCACGCTTCCCTTTTAGAAGCACCTTAGTGTGTTTCGGGATATTGGAGACATGGGAATGAGAGACACACAATCTGTTGGAGCACCAGCTGGAGGCCAGACAAAATAGGGTATCTATCGTGAGATAGATGTATCTGCTTAGGCAAATTGTGTCCAGCTCATAAATTCCAGTGCTTCAGCATTTTGAAAATCTTCTTAGAATAGCATGTAGGGTCTGGATAGGTTTCCAGACCTTCTCAAGTCTCACCCACTGATCTTTTCCCTTTGGTGTGCCAGGTGAATTACGCACTGAGTGCTGGAATGGTTGTGGGCATATTCATTGCGTTCGACAAGAAGGCATACACTTCTCCAACTAATCTCCCCGTGCTTATTGCCTTGTTGCTTCTGTATGGGTAAGTCTTCAAGGTGGTTCCTGCGGGTGGGACCCTATACTTTACACTGGAAAGATTTCCTGAGGTTGAGCTTAGTAGTTAGTGATATCTAGTTTTAAAGAGCAAAACTGGATAGGTATAATGCAAGTTAGAACTGGGTTCCATCACTGTTCTGGGATACTCTGGCCAGCCACATGCTATAAGAAGGGGATTTTTTTGTCCCTACCTTACAGAGATTTTCATTATTAAATGTAATCTTTACAAGAAAATACTTTATTTTCTACTTGCTGTCCAATATGTACGTTATATAGAATATGAATAATTTTTTATTTACCTCTTTGACAGCCAATGCCTGTAAGGGTTATTTTTAGGTTTTAACCCAAAGGTTAAAGTCTGCTGAGTCTTCTGCAAAGATATTTCTTCTGCAAAGATATTTCTTCTGCAAAGATATTTCTTCTGCAAAGATATTTCTTCTGCAAAGATATTTCCTCTTTTTATTTGTGCTGGCAAAATGCTGGAAAAATCATTTTATAGGGTTGATGGAAATTCACATTGTCTTTTAGTGTTTAGTGATCATATGTTTTTTATCTACAAAATCATACTACTGCTAGCTCTACAGCTAGTGTAACCTGGGGAAAACAGATTAACCATATTTATTTATGGAATCAAAAAATAAATTAAGCTTTTCACAGCATCCTTTATATATCACAAATTAAATGTAAGAGGACATAGATCTTTTCCAAACAGACTGCCTTTAATTGACAGTAGTTTTCCTGTTCTTTGAATGAAAATTTTGAGGCAATGCAACTTAGCATTTAATTTCTGTAAAATGCTTCATAATAAGAAATTATATCAGAATGTCACTATTTCATTACATTTTTTTTAAGTGTAATAATACTGTCTTTTAAAATGTTGTCTGTGGTGAAGGCCATACATGTTATTTAAAAATAGAATGATTTCTGAGCATGTGGATCAACAGTTAAAATGTCTTATTTGAAGACGTCTATTAAGTTTGTTTGGTTTTTTTTTTACTAAAAAAGTTATAGTCACATGGCAGTAACTTGAATGATTTCACGATTAGGTATTCAAAATAGAAAGCAGAAAGCAAGATGGATTCACAGAGTCATGTATTAGTCCTTGTTTCCACTTCTAGTCGCAATGGGAAATTTAAGATTTTTTTTGTTGTAACAGTGCTTTTTTTGTGACATGAGGCAATGCAGGCTGTTGCTACTGAATTCTCCTTCGTGAGACCAGTTGTGGTTAAGCATTGTAAGTTTATTTTTTGTCCAAAAAAAAACATGATGTGGGGAAGTTCAAATCAGTAAAACAGAGTGATAGAGGAGCTGTAAGCAAATATCAAAACATATGACATCTCTCATTTCTTTGAGCATTTCCAAAGGCTGAGCACTATGTGGGAGAGAAGTACATCATATTGGCATTATTTAATCTTTACTTGCTTCTCCATTCAGACGTAGAGTCCAGTGGGATGTCCGAGGGTATCTGGGATAATACTTACCTTGCCAGCCTCAGGCTCATCAGTCTCCGTTGCCCTATGCTTGAGCAGCAAACACGCTGTTCAAGCATCCTTGATGCTAAGATGGTATGGCAACAACTTCTTTTATTGAGTAACGGGGAAAAATATGCCAGTGAAGTCCCTGATTACGTTGTTATTATGGCATTTCATTACACTTGGGATAAGAAGAAGAAAGTTCACCTTTTGTTGGGCCTACTAACATAAGTCCTGAGAAGCCATTATCAGAATATTTCTATCTTTTGTGTGCAGGTGGGCAGTAATTCCCATGATGTACCCTGCTGCTGCTTTCTTCAGTGTCCCTAGCACTGCTTATGTTGCATTGTCCTGTATTAATCTCTTTGTGGGGATCAACAGCAGTGCCATTACTTTCATCCTGGAGTTGTTTGAAAATAGTCCGGTAAGTGATGTCTTTGTGAAACCTTGTTTAAAAGAGCTTTGCAATGAGTGTCCAGGTACCATCATCTCCAGAGATGAACTGCTTCCTTGACCTCATCATTTTTCTGTCTTTAAATAAGTGAATGGGCAACTTACTGAGTGACTCAAGGACAAATAAGCAGAATAAGCCAGAGAAGAAGTGAATCTCAGGGAATTTGATGTCTTGGGTTATATTAAGATTTTCATCTCTGTGAGCAGGATTTCATCCTCTTTCCCACCTGGGCTGAGGAGACACTTCATGCTTTCTTCCATAATGTGGTTGACACATCTTCAGAGAGAAAATTGCCCTTCTCTAGGTTCAGTGGTCGTGCAGTAGACTGCTGCTATTAGTTATGTTGTTTTGGATATTTTCACGTTGCACCAAAATCTACTGTGTAATTATATCCTGAGATAGGTACTTTTTAAGATTATGGAAGTCCTGATTATGGAACTTTTCCAACCATAAATAAAACTATTACAATGGGTTAAGTTTTTAGCCACCTTGTTGCTCCTTGTTCCTGTTTATAATAGATGACATAAGAATAACGTATTCTCTCTGCTACGTAGAGAATATTTTACTCTGAAGGCAAGTTTCTTTGTTTATTGACAATTTCTAACAGATACCTGGTTTGGTGCAATGTCAGCATTTTCCTGTGCAGCATTTTAGGTTGCAGATGCTTTGGGTGTAGCTTGATAACCACTGTTTTTGTTGTGAGAATAAAAAACATCCCATCTCTCCAACGTGAGAGAGAACTTTACACTCATTTTGCTTTATATTATTATAGATGTCTGGTTTCAGCTGCTTTATGATGTTGTTTCTGTTTCTTATAGTCGTTGCTGAAGTTTAATAAAACTTTGAAAAATGTGCTGATGGTCTTCCCACATTTTTGCCTGGGCCGTGGACTCATTGATTTGACTATGAACCAAGCTGTGAGTGAAGTTTATGCCAGGTTTGGTAAGTAAAAGTCAATAAGCAACAAGAGGCATTAGTGTTACATGTCCTGACCTTGAATGAAATGGTTGGAAGTGATTTGGAAGATAAGTGGCCTTTTCTGAAATTCCTTCTTTTCACACCATCACCATCAGGTGAGTGAGGAAGAGTGAGAATAGAAATTCAACCCCTTAGGAAGAGCTGTAGCTTCTGATAAACTGCTGGAGCTCCAGGGCCTGAGCAACATTCTGTACTGGAAAAGAAACCTTTTGTTGAGTGCCAGGCTCTGGTCTGTGTTCATCACTTGCCCTAAAGTCCTTAGATCGTCACATTAGGGATATATTTCCTCTTTACTTTTCATGCTAATATTTAAAGTGGCTGTTCTTTAAATGCATCCTCTTGGGATGTGGAAGTGACTGACTTTGGTATCAGACAATGTATTACAGTAGCAATACAGAAACTTTTCTTTTTCTCCAGAAGAGGTATTCACATAATCCATGCAAATTTATTGATTTTATCTACAAATACTTGTTCATTGAGAGCTAACACTCATTTTTGTGCCCATGCATCAACACTTAGAGAGCTAAGCTAAGCTTGTGTTACATTTTCTTAAGAAATCTTTACTGTCTTTACTAGAAAATGTCAGACATTGCCTGATCAAATGAAAGTACATCATGAAATAAAGTACAGATTTTTCGTCTGAAACCATTATGCTTGTATCTTTTGTTCTGAATAGCAGTGGGTTTCCTGCTTTCTCTCCCAAGGTGAAGAATATGTGTCCAATCCATTTCACTGGGACTTCATTGGAAAGAATCTGGTTGCCATGGCTGTTCAAGGGATTGTGTACTTCATTCTGAATCTGCTTGTGCAGCACCATTTGTTCTCCACAGGATGGTATGTCCAAAAGCTTGTATTAATGTTTCTTTAGTATCAGGATGAATGTCTTTGTTGTTCTGTCTATTCTTTTTGCTTTCTCTTTCTCTGTATTTGTGGCTTTAATAGCTTCATTCCGTTTACTCACCTGATTTCCTCTTAACTTGCTGATATGACATTTCAAGAAAGCATTGAAATGTGTGTCTGTCTTCATTGTTTGTACAGTATTTAAGCTTATTATTAAGTTATGTTTGTGTTAACTTACTGAAAAAAAATAGTTTTCTTGATTTAAAATTTCAGTGTAAACTCTTTGGATCCAGAAAACTTAGTAGTGAGATTACAAAACCACTTAGAAAGTTTGGAGTGTGTTAATGCTGGCATGAGGTGCAATCCTAACTGAAGCCCTAGGCACACTTACTTGCAGCATGGGCACCAGGCAAGTGTCCTGTTTGCTTTGCAGTGGGCCCGTCTTAATGAGAGGAGCTGCTCTCTGCGTGTGAGTGGGTTGTTCACTCCTGACAGAGCTTGCCGGAGGTATTGTTACTATTCTGAAAATACTGTCTTACAGGGAAATCTTCTCCAAAGACTTGTAGAGGGGCATGAATTCACTAGTTACTGAAGAGCTGCCAAACAGCCAAAGCTGTGGCTGAGCAGCAGCTTATGCCCTATCAGTGACTGAAGAGGCCTACTCACTTGAACAGCAATTTTCTCCCCTTTTTTAGTACTTAGAACTTGGTTTCCAAATTTTCACGGATTCTCTGAAGCGCAGCAGTGCTCAAGCCAGTGTCACATTGTGATGTTTCTATCCCACTGCTTCCACCTGTAACATTTTGGAGAATTGAGTAGCGATTGCTTTGCACTCCTTTGTTGTAACTGCACTCAGGGCAACTCACAGGTTCTGCAGTCAGTCCCTTTTATTTTTCCAGGTTTGCTTGGACTAGTAATTCACCTATTACTGATGAAGATGAGGATGTTGCAGAAGAAAGAAAAAGAATTATGAGTGGAGGGAACAAAACAGACATCTTACAATTGCAAGAACTGACCAAGGTACTATTTTGATAAAGATGAAATAGAAAAACTTCTTTTAAAATGCACCTAAGATACGGATATAGATGCATATTGTATTTTTTCAAAATCATCCTTGCACCTTGGAAAATAACTTTTTTTTGTTAATAAATCAGAGTTTGGTTTCATATTTGGCCACTTGTTTTGGTTAAAAATCAAACCACAGGAAAGTTCAGCAAGGAGCAAGCAAGTGAAACCCTTTTTACTGACATCTTTGCTTTTTATTTTTTAAGCTCACATAATCCAACAGGTAACATGTTGAGTGACCACGTATACTGGTCATCCTTCTTTTTTCTGCAATGCTCTTTCTTCGTAGATGAGTTTTAATCTCAAGCTAACCATTCAGTTACCTTCCACTGAAGTCTGTAGTTACTGCTGTAGACTGTCTGTAGACTGCATACATTGCTGCAACCTCATAAACAGAGAACTGGAGTATCATTCTTTGGTCCAACTTGCTGTATTATTCCACTTTGCTATATCACAAATATTTTGCCTCAGAGAAATGTCAAGTCTGTCTCCTAGTGTTAAAATTATGAGGTAAAAGACTGAACAAAGAAAGCTTGGTGTTTTTAGGGATCGTTACAAATTACATATTATAGGTAAATGTTTGGCTCTGTGGAATGCCTCCTCTGTCTTTTAAAAATTTATTTAGCTGTCTTTTATTCTTGCCTTTGTTCTAGATTTGCTGCATTCCAGTTGTATTAAGAACAACTGGAAAATTTTCTCTGTTGCAGATGTCTCACAGTAGGAAATATTATTTATTTATTTATTTATCCTCTCTCACTTTAGGTTTATGCAGGTAGGAACAACCCAGCAGTGGACAGACTTTGTGTTGGCATCCGTCCTGGAGAGGTAGGTTATTCAATGGCACTAAAATTCATTCCATGGATCGAAACAGATTTCATGCCCCTGTTGATTTGCAAGTTGAAAATACTGAAAAATATGATAAATTTTCTAACGTAGTGCTTTGGTCTTCTGGGAGTGAACGGTGCTGGCAAAACAACAACATTCAAAATGCTCACTGGGGATACTTATGTGACATCTGGAGATGCTGTAGTGGCTGGCCACAGGTACGTGCCTTAGAAAAACAGTCCATTTACCAGGGTAGGATTGCCCAGTTCATAGCCTCTATGACTCTGATTTTCTTTACAGTTTTGTGTCACTGAGAGATGCCACAGTTAACACACACTGGTACTTCACACTTATAACACTATTTGTATTGAAAAAAGTCTAAGTTATAGTAATACTAAAGGTGGGACAAGGCAATTAAATCTGATCCCGTAGCTGTATAAGGAGATTAAGAGCTCCCAAACATAAAATATCCCATCCAACACAGTACTTTGACCTGAACTTTGGGGCATGTTTCTGTGTCTACCCCCTTGTGTTGGAATAATGCATAAACGAACACATTGCGATATGGTATTTGCTTATGTTTGTTTAGCTTCAGGCTATATGTCTTGATTTCTTAGGTGTCATTGGGGTCTGGCTCTGTCTATTGCTGTTATTTGAACAGTATCTATTTGTACTTCACTGATATTACCAGCAGACAATGTTAGCCTTGCATGTCTTTCCTGTCTGCTCCCAGTGACCACACTCTGTGATAAAAGTGCTTTATTTTTTTTATTCAGCTAGATAAAAGCATCATTGCATAGAATAATTCCTCTTCACATTGGCCTTAGAGCTAAATGGGAAAATGAGCTGAGACTCTTGGAAGTCTCAGCTAACTAGAATGAAAGTTAATACTGTGCAGGTAGATATTTTAGTAGGCCCTTGTATAAGGAAGAATTCATTTTTCTATTACAAGAGCTGTTGCCCCAGAAAGGGAAGATTTTATTCAAACTGTCTAGCTCTGTCTTAAAGCCAGTGTTACAGATTTGAGATTCTTTTCTTTGATTCTCCAGTATATTGACCCACATCTCTAATGTCCATCAAAACATGGGATACTGCCCTCAGTTTGATGCCATTGATGACCTGCTCACAGGACGGGAGCATCTCTACCTATACGCACGCTTGCGGGGGGTTCCAGCAGAGGAAATCAAGAGGGTAAAGAGGCCTCACTTACGACTTCTTCATAGTTACACTTCATAATTACACATAATTGCACCACATAATCTCTGGTGATTAGCTGGGTTTAGTTCATGCTTAGGTCCTTGCCTTTTCTGTTTTGAAGTCCTGGGAGTGGTTTCTGTCATTTTGGATAGAAAAATTCAATATTGCACTATTAAATTCAGGTTCTTAGGCATGAGTGATACCTGCAAAACTGTGGGACTGTGGAAGGCTAAAAATGCAGCTACTGTGACTGACAACTGCACTGGTTTGTTCTCATCTTTAAAGTTGTTTATATATGAGAAAGAAAATTTGAAGAAGATTCTAGAAGACAACAATGTACATTCTTGCAGAGTTAAGAGATCTGGGTTATGGTTTATTTTGTCAAGGAATTAGAATTCCACTTGCCATTGCAGAATTTTTGGACCCCTCTCTGTTCCAGTTCTAAAATGAATGTGCTAAAACGCAGGCTTGCCATGTCTGTAACAGGAGACCAGTCTGGTCTGCTGTTCATTAGCAGTTGTGTGAAAAAGCCTCTTTCTCTCCTAGGTTGCCGAGTGGGGCATCCAGAAGCTGGGACTTGCTGTGTATGCGGACCAGCTGGCCAGCACCTACAGTGGTGGCAACAAGCGCAAACTCTCCACGGCCATCGCGCTGATAGGCTGCCCGCCGCTCGTGCTGCTAGTAAGTGCTAGTGCTGCCCCAGTGCAAGCATGTTCAGTGGCAGTCCTCACAAGCTGCCCTCTGCCCTCAACTCGCATGTACTTCAGTGTCATTTTGAGTTCTGGAATTTTGGAGACTGGTGGACATCGCTATGTCCTGATGAATGAAAGATCTTAAACAGAGAACGACTTGAGACCATATCTATAATCCAAACAAATCAGTTTTAAATCTATGTTAATTTCAGTTTGCATTTTCTTGTCAAATTATAACTGCCCATGTAAGCAATGATCTTACGAAATATCTGTCTTCCTGGTTTAGCTAGCATAGTGAATGTTTGAGAGGATAGCTAGCCTTTTGCAATATTTAATATAACTGTAATAACCTGTAGAAAGTGGACTGAACTATAGGGATACTGAAATCTAGCTCTTCTTGAGTAAAGCCTGATAGTTGCATAGTTCAATGGTAATTCTAAATGCAGTTAATTCAAAAATTATATATTTAGACTACACAGTAGCACTTTGGGATATAATGGTTGCTTGAGTAATTTCATGGGCCTTTACATATCTTCTCTCTGTACATAGTAAACATGAATTTTTTTCTCAATTTTTTAAAGAGCAATTGTTGAATGACAATTTTTTCTCCACTTTTTTTTTTTTAACATTTTTAAGTGCTGACCAGGTTGACTGAATTTACACAGGATCAGATTCTCAGCTAAAATAAATCAGGGTGACTTCATTAGCTTATTGGGTGTAGAAATGTGTCCTATTTGTTTATGTTAGTAAGAAGTAGGGTTATTTTTAAAGCCTATAATATATTATAGGCTTGATATAATTTGATGTAACTGCTACCACCATTTTTATTCTTTTAAATCCTATATGCTTTGGTAATGAGGTATCACAAATACTTACAATTTTGGTGGCTAAGACCCCTGACCATGGACTGCCTTTGTCATAAATGTCACTGCATGCTTTTCCCTGTAGCTGTGTCCTACACAGGTCGCATTTGATTTTTACCTGTAGTTTCTTGAATTTGCTTCTTTGGCGTTGAAGTTTGCCTTGTGCCAGGAGTTTATCAATACCAATTCTTTCTCAAGCCACACGTGCTTTCTCAAGACAAAGATTTCAATAGGGAAGCAATAATACACAGAGGCCAAAATGCACAAAGAATCAATTCCGAATGGATATACTTTTCCTTATCTGCTTCTTTGACTGTCTGTCTTAACATTTTCCTTCCAGGATGAACCAACTACTGGAATGGACCCTCAGGCCCGGCGCCTCCTATGGGACTCTATTGTCAGTGTGCTCAGAGATGGACGAGCTGTGGTTCTAACCTCGCACAGGTAAGAAAAGTTGGAATTCAGGCAATTTACTGAATCCAAGAGTAGATGAAGTTGAGTTTTATCTCAAATTTCTGTTTTCTCTTTTGAAAGTATGGAAGAATGTGAAGCTCTCTGTACTCGTTTAGCCATTATGGTAAAAGGAACCTTCAAATGCCTGGGCACAATTCAGCAGCTCAAATACAAGTAAGCGGAGAGTTTTTATTATAAATTTTTATTCCAGCATAGTAGGGATTTATGGATACACTCAGCATATGTGACATATACCCTTCTGAATACAGCTGTCCTGTTGGATCCTGTTTGAAGGACTAAGCTAAAAGCTGTCATTTAAACAGACTCATTTCTACATGCCACTCTGTGATATATGGGAAACTTGAGCAGACCTCAATACTACTCTTCTGCGCTGCAGATCACTTCTGTAGGGCAGATACAGACTCATTAAGTTCCTACAGGGCATCACCTTAAGCACTGTCTTTTGGATATTGTCTGTTGTCAGTGCTGCTGAAAATTAATTTTCTTCCCTGTGAATAATGAGACCGTGTCTTCACCCACTCCCAAACCCACATTTGCTTCTAGATTTGGAGATGGCTACATTGTCACTTTGAAAATCAAAGCTCCAAAGTCTGGGATGCCTCCAGATCCAAGTCCCGCTGAACAGTTCATACGCATTAACTTCCCAGGGAGTTTACAGAGAGAGAAACACTACAACATGCTGCAGTATCAGATTTGTTCCTCCTCTCTGGCTAAGATCTTTCGGTTAATAATCTCCAATAAGGAAGACTTACATATTGAAGAATACTCTATCTCTCAAACAACTTTAGATCAGGTGAGTAAAACTTAAAGCATCCCTGAGAAAGTTTGTCTGGCAGGAATTGAGCAATGAAATGGGTTTGTACTCAAATACTTGAAGGACCATACTGTTCAGTGTAGGGAATTCTTCTTGCTCTTACTCAAGAAAAACTCCCAGAAACCTCATCAAGGAGGACGGATCAGATATGAAATCTCTAACTAATTCTCTGAGTAAATAAGTGCCAACTGAAAGCTGGTGAGACTGCATTTCCCAGATTCCAGAGTTCACCCAACCCATTCCATTAGGAAGAGCAGTCTGAGCAAGGTCAGCTCCTCAGAACAAGGCTTGTTCAGCTGGAATTAACCTAGTTCTTCTTTATGTTTATTTTAAATATAGATTCTTGACAGTATTGTGTCAGAGGTGCTGCAGTACCCAAACAGATGCTTATACATCTCTGTCATGTATTTTTATGCAGGATCCATTAGCCCCAAGAAGCCTGGGAAGTTCACTGGGGCTGTGGGCAGAGCATCAGCTCCATCTGCCTGCTTTTTGAGGTAGCTCAGGGTCTGTTTGCTTTTCAAAGTAGCTCAGGGTCTGCATATACAAAGCTATCTGTGTGAATGCTAGGGAGACATCTAGGCTGCCTTACAGCTTCCTAGTAAGATAATCTGTCTCTTCTCCCCATCACGATCAAACTGGCTCATATATTTTCAAGCCATGAAAATTATCCTGAATCCATTTACTGCTTAAGAAAGTAAGACTTTTAATTGCAAGCAAATTCATCCAAAGGAGGGAAAAAAAGTTGAAAAAAAACTTTATTAAAATAAAGAAGAAACGAATGATCCCCACTGAGGCTCAGGGTTCTGATCTAGTAAATGCTTCTGGACACCCCTTTCTGCCTCTTCTCTGCAGAGAAGCCAAGAGGTTGCAAATTTAAAAGAGCCGTGCAGCTAACTTAGTCAATGAGATGGTGACATTTGTCTGCTCTCCTCACACAGGTTTTTGTGAACTTTGCTAAACAGCAGATGGAGGATGAGGACATTCCTTTGCATCCCCGTGCAGCTGGAGCCAGCCGAGAAGCCAAGGTGTCCCCTGCTGTGCCGCAACAGGCAGCTGCCTAAACTATTCCTACAGCCACTAGCATCAAGAGTGTGCACAGTGCAAGGATGTGCCATACCAGAGCAGTACAAGGGTAAAATATAGGCTGCCAAGCTCAGTATTATTTTTATACCTTTCTGAGCACTGTGCTCACAACTGTTAGCAACAGTGAACTTCTACTGCTCTACAAGGAGAACTATGTGCAATACATGCTGGAAGTGTCAAAGGAAGGGCAGGTGCTTGCTCTAGAACAAAATCCTCTTCTAAGACACAGTTCATCATAAGGTACAGGAGGAAAGGTCTTATTCCTCTTTATAGAGGCAGAAAGACCGTTGAAGATACTTCTGCATCTGGTCCTTTTAATCTGGATCTAGATTTACCACATCTGTGGATCTAGATTTACCACATCTGTGAATCTAGATTTACCACATTTTTAATGTCAGTTTTAAAATCTTAAGTCAATTGCTACAAGTCAAAAAAAAAACAGTCCAAAGGCAGCTCAGAAGTGGATTCCTGCCATCCTGAGTGAGCACAGGACTACCAAGGTCAGGCTGAAGAGTCTAGCACTGGGAAACTCCTTCATTATCATGCCAGGCTGCTGGTGCAAACAGTTTTCTCAGCAAGAATGAGAAGAATAAAATAGGATCTCAGATCCAGCAAGAAATTTCTTTAAAAATTATTTATTTATGAAAATGATCTCATACTCACTTATCTATTTAAATGGAAACGAGTGAAAGAATGTCAAAACATGGATTAAAGGAAAGAGTATGTTCCAGTTGGCCCAAAGGTTTGTTATCCCTTGGAGCCTGGAAAGATATCCTTGTCACCAAACAAGATGAATTTTTTTTTTCCTTTCCTGTGACCTGGACTTCAAGTGAGTGTACAGTTTGAATAAGATACGTGCTTTCTGAGTGCTCAAAAGAAGAATTTCAGCCTGCTTGTATTTCGCACTGTATGCAATGGGAGATCATTTGGCATTTAGCTCTTTTTCTCTGGTTAAACTACTGAAGGATGAGAATACTAAAAACAAATTCATAATGATGTATTGCTTCAGTTATCTACCAGACCTCATCATTTTTTAAGATACCTTCTCAAAGATAGGATGTGCTGCAGAAAAATGAAATCTGGATCATGTCTTCTGCTTCATTAGTTTTTTTCTTCAGTTGATATAGATCTTTTTATTTCATGCAAGAACATTTTTGCTTTATACTGTACAAAAGATTATCAAACTTCAGTAACTAGTCTTCTTTTACTGTAATTATTTCAGCTGAATTCAAAAGATAGGCTGGAATTTATTGCATATTTCACAGTTGCAAGGATCTTTCTATACATCTAAATAAAAGATAAATTAATCATGGAAAAAACAATACTTATGCATTCTCTTCATATTCTAAAACAGCTTCTGTAAAATATTCTTCAGATAGATTGCAATAGTTTTTTTTTTTTTAACTATGCTTTTACAAAGCCCTTTGATGTCCTACTGAACATCTTATTAAAACGAAAACACAGGAAGTCCAGACTGTAACTGAATTTTCTCCCTGGCTCTAAAAATAGGAAGAGAGCTCGCATTCTGGGGACGATCAGTCACTGAGTGTGTTTACAAAGTGCATTAAAAAATATTCAGAGAATGCTGACATAAAAGGCTAGGGAGAAATATCTATCCTTTAGTGTCATATGCACTTGCTGTATGAAAACAGGCCATGAAATATCTAATCAAATGTAGATTAGATCTTATAAAACCTATTTATTAGTATGTAATTTACTGATAGAGAAGACATTAAAAAAGAGTTCAGGATGGTACATTCACAAATACTTCTTATTTTATGTTAATTTGGCAAATTATGGATTTTTATGGATTAAATATCTAAGTTAGATATTTAAGATATTGCCGACTTTATTCCAAGAACCACTCGTGCTCTTTGGTAATGCTCTTGCTCACCAAGCACCTGCCTGCAGGCGGCACCTGGAGCCGCGCAAGCGGAACGTGCAGCTCTGTTAGGCCGGCAGAGCCCGCTGGCTCCGAGGAGCTCTCCCGTGGCAGGCTGCGAAGTGCTCCTTCCAGCGGGCTTAGGTCCCACACGTGCTGAATGCTGCTGCTGCTGAATTTGGAGCTGATTTCAGCACAGGCTTCTCGATATCTCTGATCCCTCAAAAGGGTCTTTGACTATGAGCTAAGCACCAAGATCAGATTTTTCAGAGGTGCTCCTGAGTTACAGAATTCTTGAGGGTAAGGAAGTATAGCTTTTAAGCTATACGGTTTCCCCAAGCAGTAGCAATTCAACATGCATCAGAATAATCTAATTAATTCACTTATTTGACAGGAGGTTTTTGAATGAAAATAACCCATGAGCTTTTCTTTTGAAGTTCCATGCAATAATCCAGATAATCTTTTTTTCTTACAACAAAAAAGGAATAATTGGCATTCGAAGAGTTGGATAGTCCTTGAATTCTCGTAGATAGGTGTAATGTTTATCCTTTGCCCAGATTGTCATCTGAATGAAGCAAAGCAAGGTGAACAGCCCCACTAGAAGGAAAGAATAAAACAGGTAATGTTTCATTATCAGAGTAACAACATACTCTTTTATGCTGACAACACTTCAGGGAGCAGTACCAAAACATTACTCACCTGGGACACACTGAGTCATGATAGTGAAACTGATCCATGTCCCAACCTGTTTTGGCCAAGGAAATGAAAAATATTTCTGGTGACAGCATTTGTGTTTATGTCTGAATTGATCAAAAACAACCTCATCCTAACATAGGTTAATAAAAAGCAAAAGTCAGCCAAATCAGTTTCTGGTATCGATAACTTTTAGTCAAAAAATTGAACAATGTCTTTCTATCACAAACAAAATCTTAATGTTTGCTTCCATAGTAATTATCATGCGTAAATTTTTAAAGTATTGCAAGATAGTTTCCCTTCATTTTCTCTGCCAATTTTGATTTTGTTGCTCCTCTATTATTGTTAAGGATGGCAATTTTCTGTGGCATTAGGCCAAATCGTTGTTCTCATTAACATCTGTTAATTGAAGTCAAGACTTCATGCAGTCTTTCTGCACAAGAGTGCATTTTACCTTGGGCTGCACTGGCTTTAATTGCTTTTGGCCTGGGCCAAGAGTTTGACTCCTGATTGGAGGATATGAAGCGATTCACTGATTTAATCTTCTAAACTAGCCACCACCAACACAAGTTATTTTTTAACTATGTAATTCACAGAATTGGGCAAGTAGGCTTGGCAGGTAGTTTCACATTCCAATTTCCCCATTTTTTTGCTACCACAGTATCTCCTGTTTATCTGTCCACTGTCTTCCTGAATACTGCAATATCTGTTTTGTGTTGTCAGTCTCTTCTGTACCTCCATTCCCTCCCTGCAGCACCACACCCACAGTGTCAATCTCCCTGTTCTTGTTTGCAAAATGTTCCTTGCCTTAAACTATCTCTGCATCTTGGCCAGCAGCCACACTCAGATGTGGCTCAGGGCCTGGAGGCTCTGCCTAAGGTGAGACCCGTAAGTAATGCATCAAGGGGAGGGAGGAAGAACAGATGAGTTCCAGGCTGAAGAAATTTCATGGGGTTTATAGGAAGAGGCTAAATGCATTGGGCTGAACTGTCTTTAGGGTTTCTTCTGTATTTAACGTTCCAACAGAAATGAAAACACACCCAGTAAAACTAAAATCTTAGCATCTGGTTTGAAAGACATACCTCATACGTATAGTTGGGACAAGATACAAAGAAAAATAGCCATGTGAATGGATTCTTTGTTGGATATGGTATTTTACGGGTTCTGGATCCTGAGGATTAGAAAAAAAAATCATAAAAAGATATTGACACTCCTAGGTAAGCTGCAGCTTTCTCTAATTAAAGCCCAAATGTGCCTACTCCTATGTTTCATCACTGCCAGTAGGACAAGCCAGACGTGGGTAAACAAGACATCTGCCAGACCCAGAAGAAGGAATAGGATAACTATAAGGAAATGTCCCAGGCATTTAGAAGACATCCGCATTATATTTGCAGATGTGGCCTTGGATCAGAGTCACTCCCCTAAGAGGTACCTCAAGTATGTTTTGAACCTCAGAAATTTTAAGTGTTTTCAGAGTATCTCAGAACTCCTTTTTTTGACAGTCACTCAACAGAACGTGTCTGGCTATTGCACAAGGATCCCTGCCCTGCAGAGATCCTGTGTCCCCTGCAGCAGCTAGTCAAATTGCTTTTGCTTGCTCACTGAAGTATAGCTTGCACTGAAAGACTTGCTCCTTTTGCACTACCACTGTAGCTAATGTAACTGCTCTCCAGAACTACCTGGCCCTAAACCAAGAAAATTTACAGTGAGGTAAGAAGTGTTATTTAATTGGCTGGTGTTGAGTTTCTCTCCATCTCCCCTATTATCCAATGTTTAGCGTGCTGAACAGCCTACGCTTCCACCAGCAATTGTCTGGAGAATATCAAGATCCTCCAGGATCAGGCCTCTCGTGAGAGTGTGTAACTGTGGAAGTACTGCCTGAATGCACAGAAGGAAAAAAATAATGCAATTTTTACCATCTCTCTGGAGGTCACTGAGGGCAACATGAATAGAAAAATTTCCAGCTTCACACAGCTACAAGAAAAGCCATAACGGAGTTAAAAAAATGTGTTTCCCTTCTATTTACTCTTCTTCTCTTTGTTAGTTCCTGGGGTACTTTAGAAAGTAAAAGATCTATTGTAAAACCAAACTAAATAATAGCAGTTAATGTCTGAACAAATGTCCTTAACCAAGATTGCTTAATAATAAGAGGATTGAATAATTTTGTTCATTCTCTCTTCAAATATTAAGCTGTGTTGTCCTTTAAAGCTATGAGATTTGTCAGCAAAAGTGGACATCGCCAAAAGGTCAAATTTACTCTATTTTATAGAGTCCCTATGAGATCTAAAGGTAGTAAGGGAAAGAGGATAAAAGTTGATCCAGTGAATACTTGCTTTATCTTTAGATACTTATATTACTCATGTTTTTAAAAACACCCCAAAAAGTTGATTTGGACAGTTTTGGTATCTCAAAAGTTATTAAAATTCCAAAGTAAATAACAGTTCTCTGGAGATTTATTGATATGAACCATAGAATATAACTGACTCAATCTCCTCCAATGCATTTATATAATACTTCCTCAATCAATTACATGGCAAGTATATTGAAATAGGTTGTTTATATAATCAGAGACAGTATCCAGTCTCTGCAAAGTATGATTATTAAAGCAAATGACTAGTGGTCAGAATTCTAAGGTTTCATATCCAGCTATGTACTTCCAGTTAAATAAATAGTCTCTTTATAAAATGGTAATAATTATTAACTCAAAAAAAATCATGCTTGGAGGCTACTTTGAGATTCTTTAGTTTCTAGATCTCTAGATCATTACTTTCTCAAAGCCATTTATCAACTGATACTTAAAGTTAAAAACAGTCTTATTGCTTCTATATACGAAATGGTCGTAGGCACCATGAGAATGAATAGACATTGACTTAAAGATTTTGTTTCATTAGGCAAGCTGTAAAAAAAAAAAAAAAAAAAAAAAAAAAAAAATGAAGCCCATAAAATGAATCTCTCTTGCAACAGTAACATAATTCCTTAGATGCCCAGTTCTCTCACTTTTATGACATTTTATGATCCTTGGCAATAAAGGAGTTCACAAAATTGATCAGTTTTTAAATACAAGACAAGGTTAAAAGATTGTTTTAAAAATCATGAAAGATACTCTAGCAGGTAAATAGCCTAGTCTCAGAATGGATGATCAATCGAAATCTTCACATTAAAAATGGACAGATATTAAAGCAGAACAGGTAAGTTCTGCTTACAGGTGTTTGTCTTCAGTAGTATGTCCAACTTTCCTAGTTTTAAGTACCTGCTTATCCTATCCACTCCCTCACTTATGCAACATAAGAAATAAATAAGCATGATTCAATATTTTATTAAAAGAAAAAGAAACCACAGACCTACCAGAAACATGATCACAGCAAAATTTATCTGTTTTTTTCCGTAGGCTATAAAACAAAATATTTACTGATGATTAGGACTAGTATATAACTAATATATGTATATAATACTAATTATGTTGGGAGCTGTTCTGATACTTACAAGGAGGGGTGTAAAGAGGGTGATTGATGTAATAAGCAAGCCAAGCAGCAAATCCCCAGTAATACAAGCAGTTCTGAAAAATAGGGAATTTTTTGTTTGATTTAGGATTTTTAATGTTAGGATTCTTAAACCATCCCATTTGTCAAGAGAAATCAATGCTAACTGCAGGGCCTATATTTGGTGCAAGAACTACTGATCCTTCATGTTGTAGGTAATATAGTGAAAAATGACAATGCTAAGTGTGGTAAAACTAGAGGAGAAACAGGAAATAGCAGGAAAGAAGTAGTGCTTGTAGAGAATGATTTCTTAAATATCTCAGAGCTGTTTTTCAAAAAACAGTTTTTGAAAGCACGATCCTAGTATTGAAAATAAATTCCTCTTGTTTGGCAAGCCATTTGGCCAAAGATCCTGTACCATAAAGACTGTATGTTAAATGGTTTTGCTAACCACAGAGACTTTCTAAAACCTGGCTTAGGCACTGTGGTCTCTTCCCTGCTTATTATTTTGTACTAGCCAACATCTTGCCCTCCCCCTTCTCTATCCCATCAGTTTCCTTTTCTTCCTGTGCTTCACATTTCCTCCACAAAGCCTTCAAAGCTTCACAAAGCCAAAACTCATTAGAGTTTCTCCATGGGCTGTCCTCCTGCTGCTGTTCCTGCCTTTCCGTGATCCAGCTTCCATTCTCTGAATTCTGGGAATGCAGGTGTCATGCTAGTGGCTGTAGGGATCTCTTCCTGACAAGATCTTTCAGTGCATCCTCAGGCTGGAAGCTGTACTCCTACTGGGAAGCTATTTAGAGCAATGGCCTCTACATCTTGGATGGTTTTCCTGTTTTTATCTCGTGGGTTTTTTTTTTTTCCTCCTAACAGTCATCACTTCTTCAGTATCTTAATGACAGCTTACCTGCTCCTCCTTACTTGTCTGTGGGTAGAAGGCAGGCCAATTTTTGGCCTTTCCCCTTCTTTTTCTACACTCTTACCTCTGCATGCTCTTCTCTTGCAGGCAGACTTTATTAACCCTTGTCTCTCTGTTAACCCCTGAACATCACATCTCTCATCAGTTAAGATTTTTTTTTTTTCCGTTATCAAGCCTGGTGTAGTAATTTCAAGGACTTTAGAGCAGGTACTCATCCTCTCAGTCTTCCAGGTGACATTATTTTCTTGGCCTTCTCATAGGTCCCCATACTTTACTCATTTCTAAATCTTGCTTTTTCCTTCACAGCTTTTCTGCCCACAAAGGCAAAACACTCATTGCTGCATTCTCAATTTAACTTCTTTTCTGACTTTGAATTTTGCAGTCTTTTTTCTACTGTATAAATTGAAACTGCACTTTTAGCAATAATTCCCCAAAAGTGATGACCTCAGCATGTGCAACCCACACTAGCTGCTTGCCGAGTATCTGACAGTGCATTTTTCTGAAAATGCTGCTGTGAGGGGTAACCAGCCCTGCTGCTGCAAGCAATTGCATCAAATACTCTATTGCATTTTCCCCTTCTTTTCAAAATTAAGCGAGCCACTGAAGCAGCCAGAGACCTCAAACAAAATGGAGGCCTCTTCAGATGTGGCACAGTAGAAACATGCTATGTCTGTGTTCTGGAATCAAGTGATGAGAAAGAACAAATTATTAACCACTAATTACTAGTGGGACAAGGAGGCAGAGAGATTAAGTGACTTCCCCACAGTGCCTTCACATTTTCCCAGGAAAAACAGCAGAGCTTGAAGAAGGACTCCAGTTTTGAGCATTTTAGTCGGGGTCCTATCCACAAACAATTACTTTCTCACTAATGCTAATTTCTTCCACCTTCAACCAGATGGGTGTTACTAAAACATTCTTGGAACCTTTTATGGCACAACCACTGTCACCTCTCCTGTAGAAAGCTCTTTTATTGTCATGTAATTTTTGATTTAATCCCTATCTTGTTAACCTCAAGCCAGCTCTTAGCCAAAATCCAGATAATCAGATAAATCCAAATAAAATTCCACCTTGCCTTTGCCTAAAAACTAAATTATGTAACTTAGAATTACACTATAATAGTCTGGTAGGACTTCCTTTTGGTGAACTCTTTCTCCTTTTTCTGCATCTTCCATTATCTTTCTATTTATTCCTGTTTTCTTTTTGTGAAACAAAGACAAATGGTGAAAATCATGAATATCAATTCCTTTCTCAGATCTCTGCTTACCAAGACTTAGTGTGTCTCTTTTTAGGGCTAGCTTTTCACTCCTCTTCAGAAAAAAAACAATCTGTTATGTATGTGATGATACACTTAAAGTTTTATCTACTATCTGTATGTGAGAAAAGGGGAGAGGGTGTGATATTTTTTTGACTGATGCAATTTGGGAGTAACACCATCAAAGTCAATGAAATCATAAAAGTGAATCAAACCCAAGCACTGCTAAGCAGGAAGAGGAAGACCTATGAAAAACTTCACAGATGAAAGCCAATAACATGAACCTGAGAAGGCAGAAAGTAGAAGTCAGAATGTCTGGCAAAAACGACAGTTTTAGCAACTACAATTTGTATGGTTTGAAGGGAACAGTTGTCAGAGATGGCAGGAATATATGAGTATTTATCACACTGTACAGATTTTTTTTCAAAGTTAAGATTTTCTAATTTCACAGATCTGCACTTCAGCATACATCAGTTACTGTTGTGTCAAAAACAAACCTTTAAGGGAGCTACTAGCCTTTTTAGAACCCCTGCATCCCTCTGCTTCAGAAAATGCTGGCAGTAACTTGGTGGGGGGGATTCTTTCTAAAGGCTGCTGCTTAGCTCTAGACCCTCCTTCCATTTAAAAACATGAAGCTGTTGCCAGAATTACTGAGCTGCTGCACAGCTGTAACGAGTTAGCCACAAGGCAGTTTCAGCTGCTGGGCAGTATCACTGCCATAGTGTGAATTCCAAGGGACAGAGTAAGTAAAAGATGTTGAATACCCTTTTACTGATATAGTATGTGCTTTTCCAGCTATAGATGATAATCTGCTCCCCTTCAGAGCATAAAACATATTTTGAATAACAGTATGTGTTCTGTTGTGAACATTTTAAAATAATGAGTCTATGAGTCACTACACAGTCTAGTGCACTACCTTGCAGACATCTAGGTAATAGGAGGCCCACAGCTTAACAGCCACCCTACACCACAGCAGCACTGCTGATACTGGGGGGGGTGTCCAAGGCCCCGGAAAAAAAAAATACAGAATAGCCAAGTTGCTTTGTGGTGGAACAATTAAAGCTAAATTTACATTTGCTAAATAGTAAAGATAGTGTTGGGGGGAACAAAGTATGAAATAACTACTATAAAAAGCAGATTTTTAAAATCAAGCCTCCCAACAATGTATTTTTCTTTACTACCTTAACAGTTGAGATTGTTACTAAACCCTTCATACCCAGGGAGTGAATAAAAGGGAATGCTAAGGTATGAAGTTCTGAAAGCAATGAGAAAACTGCAATATAAGTCATTGTATGGCAACACATGAGTTATACAGTAAGAAATCTTTTGAAAGAACTAGTGATTTATAGTGAGGTTTTCTGTACATTGCTACAAAAGCCACACCAACAAACCAGTACTGCAGCAGCAGTGCAAAGGGTGACTAAGTTGGATATATTAGGAGGCTATGGATAGATTCGTTCACAATTTACCTTCACAATATTCCTCAGTGGCATAGTCCCCTGGGAGAACCGATGAACAAATACTGTTTCAATCAACCTTTTGATGTAGTGGAAAGAATGGCAGATACATGCCAAGCTAGAAACAGCAAGACAAAAGCATTTCAGAATGCTTAAAGAAACAAGTGTGGCAAGACATTTGGAATAAAACTACATCGTTAACAAGAAATACTGCTCAAGGCCTGCAAATGGACTTACTTAACTACTGGATGTGGGCTTGATGTAAACCTCTCATCCAGGCCATAGACAAAAGGCATGCGGAAATAAAACAGAAAATAGATGAACAATGGACCTGTATATTCTATCAAAAACACCTGCAAAAAGAGAGAGAATAATTAGACAGCTGAATCAGATGGTACTTGTGCTTTGGTTTCTTCGTAATAGGTAATGCAGTGGGATAAACACCTCCACTGACCCAGAGTGGCATTTGGAGAAGCAAGGAGAGAATAGCAGGTTTGAGAATAGGACATGAAACTTGTAGACATGCATTTAAATCATTTGCAATGCATCTGCAGTAATTGCACAGAACTACAGCCACAGTCAGTGCAGCTGACACAAAATGGGTAGGAACATGTTATCACGGCAACCCAAAGCTCATGGTAAATGTACGTGCATGTTACATTTACACAGCTGCCCTGCTCATCCCCTCAAAAAGTATTGCTCTGTTTTGGATAAAAAAAGAAATTTGGTGAAGAATTTATCTTGAAAAAGAGGGTCATTGTTTCTAATGAATGAATTTTGTTTAAATGGGAAAAATGTTTTGTATATGACTTCATTTGTAGGAACAGTTAACATAGCACAGACATGCATGATAACATGTACATGCTGTATGTTTATACAGAGCTAGAATCATTTTGTCACAGAAAACAATCGATTTATTCTGCATTCAAATAATCTCCTGTTAAAAAAATAGAATTTGAGAGAAAATGAAGATAATTTTTTCTCTTCTTTAATGAGTAAGGTAGGTCCTTACACCTCAGTTCTATAGAAAGAAGGGAAGTTGTGTGCGCTCCTGTCAAAGAAAAGAATTCACTGATTTCTAATGTGTTTAGAGCTGCTTTGACACTGAGAACAGTTGTTGTATTATCATCCACTTTTGTAATAGAACTAGTATTTTTTTCTGACAAAGATATGACTTGATTGTAGATCAGAAGTTTGTCTTTTTTTTCACAAAATTGAGTTATTTCTTAGCTTACATTTGAATGTAGTAGCTTAAAGGACAGGGAGAGCAGAGTGTAAATGAAGGATAATGAAATGGTCAAGGTTGACTGGTGTTACTCTGCATTGTGATATTTTGGTGTATATTAATGCATGTGCACCTTGAATCTGCATTGTCTGCATAATTTTTTCTTGGTTTTAAGATTATGATTTAACCGCTGCCTGTTTTATCAGCAGAATATCCAAAGTGTAATGATTGTGGATTTAGTCTCATAGAATAATGACTTCTTATTTTACTTTTTATCAGTATCATCTTTGCTATATGTTCTTAACACAGAAGATATTAGTGTTGCATAGCCAGAAAATGCTACATGTGCCTTTAATTTAGTGCATGCCTTTCGCTTTGTGCTGTGCTGTTTAATTGAGACTAGCAGACAGCCTGTGTGCTGTGGAGACCTTGCAAGGTCACCTCTGTGCATAAACAGCAGTGCTGTGTCACCTGCTGGGCGAGCCCTGATGGAGTGAGCCTGTGAATTAGGAGACTAAATGCATGATGACTTCTTGGATGACTGCTAGACTGCCGGAATGATCAGCTGTCAGAAGCCTGACATTAGCATCCTGGGGCAGAGCCACACACAAACAGCTCATTTTACTTTCGTGCGTTGAATTGCAGAAATGGAAAACCACTCACATGCCTCTCTGCAGGAAAACTCATGTGAGTATAATCCTGATCTTTGAGAATGGAAGTTACATAGATCCTCTGAACCAGATCCTCAAGGATAGTTAGCCACCTGGTTCCCAGAGATTCTGTGTTAGACATCTAAATCTGTGTGAGACACAGCAGCTTAGTGGAGTCTAGCCAGCCTACCCTGCAGCAAAATTGCTGCTGCTCTTCAGAGGACTAGGCATTCAAAATATTCTGTTCCTGGTTTCTCTGGTTAAATGAACTGAAGTGAGGAAGATTCACTGCCTGTATCCACTATTAGAGCAGTCATCATGCAGCAATGTTGGAGAGGGACAGAAAGTGATGTAAGGGTTAATAATGGAGAAATCCCCCTTCAAATGCCTCAGACTTGTAATATAGCTCACCATAGTCCATCCTATCTGTGGCCCTAAATCTTTAAAATATAAGGTAGCAGTTGTGCCAACAGGGAGGTGCTGCAGGATTTCCTCATCTCTCAGGGACTTTCCTTCTAAGAAGGAAAGAAGTAGTTACATCTCAGTGAAATTAAAGTCAGCTTCGGTAGCATCTTAGCCTTATATTGTGCTTTAACCAATCTGTGAGACTCTTGGAGCTCACACAGGTTCACTGGAATTTCAATAATAAACTAAAAATGCTTGTATTTAACTTTGATTTACCTTAGTAATCACAAGTAAGTCTTCTTATTCACACCCAAACAGTTAGGAGAATTCTCTATCCTATCTGCCAGCCTAGCCTGCTAGACTTGCTTTTTCATGGATACAGCAAAAGTTGCTGATGGGGAACTGCCATGCAGTGCAGTTCACAGCTGAACCTCCTTTTCTCCTTTCTTCTCCTTGCTCATCACCAGACACACCAAAGCTGGGATAAGCTGAGATTGGAAGACCTTCCTACAGAGCTTTTTATTTCCTCCTTTCTTTCCAACCAACTAACTATGGGGTTATTCCACAGGATCTCCAAGACACATACCAGCTTTAAGCTGCCTGAGCACTTCAGACTCTAGAATTTGGGAGAATTGTTAGGAGGCCAGCATTTTTTATAGCAGATCTTACAATGTAAGTCCTTTGAAGGGGTCTGACAAAGTAGATGTTTGTGGAAGGCAATAGGATTCTCATGCTCCTATTTTCCATGTACAGATTTTACACAATGGATTAATTTCAATTAGCACATTTTTATGGGAATGTATATATTACTCTAGCTAGAAGCAAAAACAAATAAAATGCTACACTTTATGCTGAATGTTAAGATGAATTAACACCGTTTTGCAATTTTACTTTTTTTGTGTGCCAAGTCAGTGTACTTAGAGACTCCTATTAGCAATACCTATATCTAAATTAATCAAGTTAGCCAGCTGGCACCAACTATGTCAGCAAATCCTATATCCATGATAATGTATTTAGCATCAGCTTACTCCAAAAGAACTGTAATTCCTGCCTGAGAGGGGAGGATTATGTGAACTGGCAGCTATAACTCATAGTCCATCTTAGCACTCCCAGCTGAACATCACTGCAGGGATCATTTCAATGCAGCTAAGGAAAAAAATGGACCCAGATTCCAAGCTGCTTGGCTTCAAAGCTGAAGTGCTTAGTAGTTCACAAGAATAATGTCCAGACCCCTGAGGCAATTGCCAAGCACCAGATACCTGAGGGGAACTCTGTCCAATACTTTCAAAGAATTAAATTGTTCTGGATTCCCTTCATTCTTCACAGGGCTAATCAGCATAGCTGGAAACTTATTCTTAAGCCCTAATACCCTTGCAAAGTACAGTTTTTATGCCAGCCCCCTGCCCACAGCTGGTCTTCCCAAGTACTTACTTGGATCCAGCCTTATCGACTGCCTTGCTGGATACCACTGAGGATCTGCAAGACCATACAGAACCGCGTGACGTACAATGCTTATTTTTAGATTTAACTATTATAATGAATGCAACACAATAAGATAAGATTTATGTGATTTTTTAAAGATCATTTGTGTTATCATGGAATGTGAGAAATTGTCATAAATTATATATCAGGAAAAAGAAAATGATTTATGATAGTATAAAGAAAAATGATTTTGAAATCTCACTGTGATCACATTCATGTGCAACTTATTTAGCACTGTGTGTACTTCATGTTCCAAACGGTAATTGCCTCTTATTTATATATTTAGTATCCTGTTACGGTGTTAACTATTGCAAAACTTGTACTCACATGATTTATGGAACAACAATCTGATTTCCCTAATTGTGGCATTTGATTCAACCTAGGCAACAAAGAATATCATACATATAAGACATATTTTGAAAGATGACCATTCAGACTATTCAAATAGAAAAGCAAATTTGACAATCTTCTCATATCCAGCTAGGGTTGGTATACAGAGTACTTCTTCCAGGAAAAGAGGAGGATTTAATTTATGAGTCTTGTTTCAGAAGCAGCTACAGTAGCAGTGACCAAGGGTTAGCACAACAGCAGTGGCAGATTGATGGCGTGTGAGTGAATACGGCAAAGCTCCCTCTGCCTTAGTGAAGCAGCTCACGTTGAGCAGCTTTTTGCCCAAGAGTGCTTTCTGAAAAAGGGCTGTACTCTGTAGGCAGCGTAAAGAAGTGTGCATGGTGGCTGCCTCTGCAGGGGCTAAGGAAATGCTTTCATTTGGGAGATTAAATACTCCTTGCAAACACAAAATTTACTTAGTCACCTACCATTTTAAACATATTTTTGTTTTACCTTATCTAGGAAGCATAGCTGTTTCTTTGTCTTCCAGTCAAGGATTTCTACCTGAGAAGATACAAATTATAATTATTAAGCTGAATTGGTTAATAGATATACAGATATATGTACATATGTATATGTTATAAAATACACATATGCTGAGGTTGTCCTCATGTTAGGGGGAAAGAAAGGAACAAGGACAGAGAGTTAGTTTTCATAGGATTCACTAAGGAACAAATAGACCTTCAGAATTTTTATGATTTACCAAACAAGAAAGGCAATTTGACAAAGAATAATAACATATATGCATGTAAGCAAATATTTTGAGTACATACATCTTGAAGATTCATGTACATTGTTTCCAGAATATGATAATTGTGAAGAGAAAATATAGGCAGATATATTGAACAAAGATCAAAAATCTTTAAGAAGTTTTAATGGGAATATTCAGAGATACTATTGCCTCTTCAGATCACCTGCATATTACCATTCTTAACGCTTATCAATAGTGTCATTACAGTTCAGAAAAGGAAAGAGTGGGATTATTTCAGTGTTCCTACTAGATTTTGACAAAAAGACTATGATTTTAATCAACAGTCAAGCCCACGTAAATTTGTTGCATAGTTTAAAGTTAAAGTTAAAAGTTAAAACCGTATCTGTCACACCAGATGACTGCAACTATCATTACTCAGTACCAAATTGTTTGCTGGGTTTTTTAAACAAACGCCTAAAATTAATTATGTTTGGTATTAACTGACCAAGAGAAGAGATTAACATTAAACTTTAAATATGATTCCTAACTAAAAATAGAAGTCATAGTCCAGAATCTTTTTAATAGGGTTGCTTTGAAGAGATCACTTGCTAAGAGTATCTTATTTCCTTCTTGTACTTGTCCTAAATTGTTCTTCCTTTGTTGGTGCAGCAATAGAGCACTTCAGACAG
Source organism: Nothoprocta perdicaria (assembly GCF_003342845.1). Taxonomy (NCBI): domain Eukaryota; kingdom Metazoa; phylum Chordata; class Aves; order Tinamiformes; family Tinamidae; genus Nothoprocta; species Nothoprocta perdicaria. Next base: position 4,994,324 of record NW_020455205.1, on the reverse strand, counting down.
AAGTATCAGCTCCAGTCTTCTGCACAAGGGATGCTAATGAAGTGGAATGCTCTGCTTGTGCATTGTAAGATATAGGAGGGGTTCAGGCAGGTAGGCACTTTCCCTTCTTTCTGATGCTAATGAAGATGTGACTGGTTATTGGGATATTACATTTTTTTCCCTTTATCATGAAGGGCAATACAGGGGAATACCTCTTCATTCTTGAAGGCTTATGAAATACCAGGGATTTCAAGTTTTACTGTCTCTGTGCATGGAAGTCTGCTTTGAGGAGCAAATGAAATGGATTTCCTTCCCAAAAGGGTATTCTGAAACTACAGCATTCCAGCTTTTGCAGTCCACAGAACAGGTACTTTGGAAGCTCTAAACCACTTTTCATCCTTGCTGAAGCTGAGTTGCTGCGGTGAACCCTTTCATGTATGTCTAAGTTCTCATGTTAGTGAATACCATAGTGCTACCCAGTAGACTGTAGCAGTACCCAAGCCTTAGCAGTGTCCTTCCCATGACACAGCATGCACAAATTAGACCAGACTCCTCCAGGTGCAGATTTAGTCTGTCATTTTCAGTGTCTGTACCAGAGATCCTCTCCAAGCCAATTTTAGAGTGTTTTAAATGTCTTTCTGCCACCTACTGTCTTTTAATTGGGTTATTTTCTTTATACACAGACTGAAGATTATAGAGCATTTTCTTTTGTTCTGTGATCTTCTGGGGAGTAGATATATGGAAATGTAGAAGTGTCTCTGTGAACTTTTGAAAACAGTGAAATATATACATACATATATATACACACACATATATATATATCAATATCCGCAAAGACCTGCTGCACTGCTGTTTGGTTCCACTCCGGGGTGTCTCTTAAAAGTGTCAGACGGGCATACCTGCCTATACTGGCCCACTTCTTCAACAACCTATTGGGAACACGCAGAGAAGATGATCCAGGCTCCTCTTGGAGGTGCACAGTGATATGGCAAAAAGCAAGACACCCCATTAACAACATTTTAAGCGGATAGAAGGAACTTTTTTCACCATGAAAGTGCCTGAACGTAAAACAGGTTGCATAGAGAGGATGTGGCATGTCCATCTTTGGAGATATTTAAAGCTGGACCAGACAAGACTCTGGTCTGGTTACACCTGCTTTGAGCAGGAAGCTGCCTGCCTGCCTTACAGAGGTCCCTTCAGACTGAATTTTTTTTTTTTCTTTTTTTTTTTGGACACTCATATTTCTGAACTTAAAGCATTTCAGTTGCTTTCCTTCTTTCAGGAAGAGGGACAAAGGAACACAGCTTTAGATTCTGCTCCATTGCATGGAAAGCTGTGAAAGAACCGAGTGAAAACAAGGTAAATATTTCTTCTGTCATGCTTCTTAGCTAAGCCAGAGCATCCCCAAAGAGTTTAGATATTCCCTGCAACACAGAAGGGGCAGAAAAGCCTGATCCAAGTTAAGAAATATTATCTTTTCTGAACATAATGGCCAACCCCATGAACTCGCATAGCACCAGAGTGTTTCTAGTCTTCACAGCTCAGCACCAAGTTGGTTAATGTATTGGTTGGCAGTAGTTTTTAGATACCCCAGCAGCCTGTTCTTGGAACATCCACTCATGGGTATCATCACTTTCAAACATGAATTCTTTGGCTCAGAGAATTTTAATCTCTACGTGTTTTCAAAGCATTTAGCACAACAGGGCACTGACAGTTGGCTTGCATTAGCACAGTATGACTTTACAGTCCACTTATTTGGTGAATTTTTAAAGGCCTTTTAAATTACAGCTCCTCTAAGACTGTTTTTTGTAGACCTCAGTCGATACTTAGATTTGTGCAAGATACCTATAAATTAAAACTCTTTTGGAAATGACCCTTCAAAGTTTAAAAGATAAATTCCTTCTAGTATGTAAGGACAACAGGCTGAAATTATCTTTAAAAAAGAGGAAAAGGTTTGATTTTATTTGCCTAGTATGGGTAAAATGCAAGGAAAAATCTACAGCATATGTATAGAAAAGTACATTCAAGTATTCATAGAATCATAAAATATAATTATGTTTGGAAAAGACCCTCAAATTCATACGGTCCAACCATATTAAGCTGTTATTCATAGGAGTAGTAGTTTATCAGTGGAGAAAAACGGTTGAGTAGACACAATGTTTAAAAACAAATTTTAAGATACAATTTCCTTTCAACTGCATTACAAAAATATGGTTGATCTATTGCCTCTCCCCCTTTAAAGCCATGTAAAATAACCTCCTAGAAGTAAACGGGGTTAAGCCAAAGGGAAATTGCTGAAAGTGTAGCTATACTCAAAATTATGTTTATGCAGCTGGTGCTACGATAGAATTTTCATCTGCAACACTGGAATGTGAGACCAGTCACAGGGGATGCATGCTAAGGATGATTTAGCTAGTGTAGCTTTTTTCTGATATATCCAACAATAGATGCCTCAGAGTAATAAAACAGGGTAAGAAAGTAGCAAGGGGAGAGAACAGGCAGGCAGATGAACACACAGACGTAGAGATCACGATTCTCCTGCACCAGAAATGCTACCTTTGTATTTAATAGCTTTTAATGGATTTTTAATTGGTTTATTAACTTGGTTTTTAAAATTGTGTGTACTTTAAGTATCAGCTTTGTCCTGAGACAAGGTTCTGTCCATAGCTAAACTACATGGTCTGTGAAGAATTCTTAAAACAGAGCAAAGGTAAAGAACCAGATTCCATCCTCTTAGCGATAGAAAGTGATATTCTTCCTTTCCAAGCCATTGGCTTAAATTTCATGAGGCTGGAATCCACTTATGTGGATTAATTGGATTAATACATGAATTAATAATCCATATTAATGATTCTGTGTATAAATGATCTCAGAAGAAATGAAAAATTCCTCTTCTTGCAAAGTGGGAAATTGTTCTTTTTTTCTTCCTTTATTCAGTACTACCAGGACATCCAGGGTTTTCAGCAGCATTCCATAGTCTTTACAACACAGAATACTTGCTACTTCTGGCCTCTGGTTAATGATGATGATTTTCTGCAATAACTACATTCAGGCAGGGGAGGTTTAAAAGTTCTCGCTGAAATTGCAATCATTTTGTTGCATCAGCACAGCAATTTGCAATATTGAGCTCAAGTATCTAATTGTTCCATTAGTACCCTTTGTGAATCACAGATGTCAGTACACATCCAGTGTATGCTTTAAGCATAGAACTGAAGAGAGAAAGTGTTCTCTTTTGCCTGTAAGTATCAGGGGTCTCCTGACTGTTGTCACATAGGAGGACTGGAAGCTCTGGGAAGTCTTGAGCCCTTAAACTGAGGGCTGAGCATACACAATTTATATTCATTGCTTAAAACATACTTCAAAGAAATCCATTATTTTCTTTAAAATGAGACTTCAAACCCTGAGTAGCTTTAGGTACTCTCTGCCAAGTAATGTTTCACCATCACATTCTCTTATATAAAATTAAAAGCTTTTCTTCCACCCTGCATAGGGGGGGGAAAAAAAAAAAAAAAAAAAAAAAAAAAAAAAAAAAAAAAAAAAAAAGATAAATTGCCTACCATTTAGATGAAGCAGCACAACTTACTGTACAAAACGTTGCTAAGTGCATAGAAAAATGGCAAGAGAAAAAGAGAATTCTGCCTTGACCCCCCATCTCCTAATCTTTTTCATGTTCTAATAATTTTGTGTCTTCCCTATGTCAGCAAAGCAGACGTTTTGAGAGAGCAGAATCTCCAAACGAGCGGGGCCCCTTCCAGCTACCGCTCAGCGAGGTGCCTCGAACAAGGGCCTTGTCTTGCTCGGGGCGGCTCCCGGCGCACAGCGGCCCCTCGAACGCCCCGCGGCCGGCAGCCCTGCTCCTGGCACTTGCCCGCAGCCTTCCTGCTCGCCCCAGCTCTGGGCAGCACAGCTCGGAGCGGGAGAAACCTTTGTAACAGCAGCTGTGACATCTCAGCAATGCCAGCTAGGCAGCAGTCACCCCCCCTGCATTCAGAGGGTTTTCATCACAGTCAGAAACTTCAAATGCCAGCAAGGGGGGCAGCACATTATTGCTTTTAGGCTTTAATGCCTATGTCAGCTCGATGCATCTTCAGGGAGTGATGATTCCAAAACATCGTTGGCTACCACTGCTCACAAAGGCCATTTTCCATCCAAAACAGATAAGAAAGCAAAATGACAGCTATACCTCTTATGACCGTTATTTTTACGGTATGAGTGCATTTGCTCAAGTATCTTTCCTCTAGGAAGAATACTATTTTCTTTGTATTAAAGGCTTTTGAAGACCTGCACTTGTCAAGTAGAAAGAAAGGATAGAACTCATTAGTATAACTTCAGAGCTCTCTACCATACGCATATACATCTTAACATGTCACAGAAGTGGCATTTTTAGGAAAAAAAGGAGAAAAGCAGGTAATTTTTGAACAAGCGGTATAATTAGCTATGAACCTAGAGAGTAGTCCTCCAATCAAGTTAGAGAAATAAGCACTATTAAAGAATATTATCTACATATATATGTCTCTATGACATAGATTTCTAAATTTTGGGAGATGAATCTCCTCAAACTGTCAACTGCAGTCTATCTGCAGAGTATGCACATATTTCTTTAAACTGTAGCTGTTCTTACTAATGTATTCTGAGATATTAGTGATAAAACAGCTTTTTAGAAACACACCAATACCTGAAGTAAACAAAATGAATTCCAGTATTATTATGGAATAAGAAACCTAGAGGCCACTATTAAGATATAGGTCTAGGAGTCCAGGGACCTGACTTCGAATATCAGTTCTAATACAGATATTTCTTTATAACTGTAGGTAAATCATTCAGCCACTTTGTTTTTGCAATAGATTCACTAGATGTGACAAACCTCTGCTTAATCAGGTTGTTGTTTATAGTTCTCAGTACTAAGTTTGAACACAGTCAATTGAAAATAAGGACTTAAATACACTTCCCAAGCTGACTCTGCCTTTCACTGGCCTCCTAAAAGCCACTTTAATACTGTGATGCCTGGTTTTGAACTGTCTCTCTCTCTCTCTGTGCAATGGGAAGAACACTTGAAAAAAGAAGGGAATAGCTGGTGTCTGCGTAATGACAGTCAGTCTTACATTCTTCCCTATCCTTTTGTAGGTCTCTTCACTGGTGAATCATTTTTTCCTGGTTATAGAAAAGGTCCTTCCTATATACCTAGGGACCTATGAAACTGGTTATGAACTAAGCACGATAAACAAAACAGGAAGAAATATTTTATCAGTAGATCTCTACTTAATTGGTAACAGTCACCTTATAAAAAATTCATTGTCAGTTTAGTGTTCATTAAGTGCCATGTGATTCTTATGAGGAAGCACTACAAAAAAGCAATAAAGAGTAAATGGTTTAGAGATAGAGAACAGTATCTATACAGCTTTTCAACATGGAGAACATTAACGTCTGTAACATCAGTGGACTTTTTTTTCTCACTTAGCTTTAGGAGAGACGAGGCACCTTCTCTCTATTGCTAGTTCAATTCTGAAGGTATGGTGGGAGGAATTGTAATTCAACATCCTTGGATTTATAATAGAAAGTAAATGAGTGGGGACAGCAGTACAGACAGTGATATGCAACACCACTGTTCAGAGCTACTGAGGCCATCCTTGTCCACAACTCATACAGAGTCTCCTCACTCATGGTCTAGGTAAATCTGCTTCTACCCCTTGTCTGTTGTACAGAGAAAAGGACTGAAGACATGCGAGGCTGATGTTTAAATGGACAAGGCATTCTGTGTTTGCAGTAATGTTGCTTAGACATTTGATTTAGGGCTCCTGTTCTGCCTAGGGAGGTGGTGCAACTCGCATCACTGCCCTGTGTGCGCAAGCAACAGAAGTAACAGGAACGATGCCCAGGCTCGGAGGCCGCCCAGCAGCCAGTGCTAGAGAGACGCTCAGGGAGCGAGTCCACAGGCCAGGCAATGACTGGGGCAATTACCTGTCTGCTCTGTCCTGAGTTTGAGTCTCCCAGAACTTTGGGACAGTGATAAAAATGCAGCTGGGGGCAATGAAAAGCTCAGCTGCTTTTCTTTAAATTCCCCAGGGAAGGGTTAGTTGCAGAGGAGCGGTACATGCAGGGACCCACCTCACTCCCATGCTAGAGACAGCTTATTTTGCTTAAGTGTTAGCAATGTCCAAATTATTATTATTTTTTCATCTTTGAAAGCAAAATCTCAACTTTTAGGTCATGGTAACAAGCTGCTGGTTTTCCGATTGTTTTTGACGTAAAGCAAAGTTTATGCTTTAAGTGCATCTGCTTTGTATTTTACATGGGGGAAAAATGTATTCCTTTTTAAGCAAGTTCTGTGCTGGAGAAGCTGAAGCCCGCAGAACCAGTGCGTAGAGCCAGTGCTGCTGCCACTTACAAGTGCCAGTCTGAAGGATTTTTGCACTAGCCAGTTTCTCTCTGTGAAAGAGAGTTAGTCTGGCTGTTTACAGAAGTTGATGAGATACGTTGTCCTTCCTGTTCCTCGGGTGTGCGTTACCCAGCTCCTCCCGCACACCCTGGGGCCGCCACCTCGGCGCTGTGCGGAGAGCCCCCGCTCCGCGCGCGCCCCGCGGAGCCGGAGGCCGGGCGGGCTGCGCCC
>NW_020455205.1:4826129-4987532 GCF_003342845.1 Nothoprocta perdicaria | reverse complement strand
CGGCACCGCCCCGGGCCGGGGGCCGCCTCCCGCGCCGCCTCCCGCTGCCGCCTCCCGCTGCCGCCTCCCGCGCCGCCGGCGGCCCCGCGCTCGCCGCGCCCGGCGATGGCGGGGTCGGTGCAGGGCGCCGCTGCCGAGGGCACAGCCCTGGCGCTGGGTCCCAAAGGACAGGGTTCCCCCTCCGGCGCTACAGAGCGAGTGCAGGAAATTCGGCGCTTTTCCTCTCTCTCGCTGATGTGGAGTGTCTTAGTGAGCGGACCAGCAAAGACCTCATGGATGGAGACCCAGGACCGAGCCCCTTCTGCCGCTGACACTAACCCCGCGCTGCAGCAGCGGGTGACCGATGGCAGAACTGAATGCGGCCAGGATCTATGTGCCCGCAGCCCCGAGCACCAAGAGCGTGGCACAAAGCCCTGCGGAAGCTGCTCTTGTTTCTCCTCCAACCAGTATTCATTAAGCGATACCTTGGTTTTGGGGCTTTTTTGTTTGTTTGTTTGTTTGTTTTATTTTCTTGGTTTTTTTTTTTTTCCTAGAGCTAAATTAGTTAGAAAAAATACATTGCAAAAAAATTAGCAAGTCCTACATGCTGTGAGAGAAGTTTCTTTTTCACTGATAGAAATTTCCATTAGATAGAAATGTTTCTGTAATATATCCTGTAAAAACCCTTTGCAATCCTCCAAGTTTAACATGACTCTGTTAGAATGAAAAAAAAAAAAAAAAAAGAAAGAAAAAAGGAAGAAGAGATGCTTAGATGGCTTTCATACACAAAAGAGGCTTCTTGTTGGAAGCCTGAGATGGAGCAGAAAGACTGAAGTCTCTGCTACTGTAAGAATGGGCAAAGCTATGAACAGCTACAGAGCAATTATGAGTTTGTACAGTTAACCTCTGGGCCGGGTTAATCTTTCTGGGCCCTTATTTTAAAGAAAGAGGAAAAAATGCTGACTTTCCAATTCACATTTCCACCAGTATGTTTCAGACCCACACATTCTGTATTCATATAAGGAAAAATATCAAATATGTGATAGTAATTGAAACATATTAAAAATATTTTATGCACGCGGGGAGGAAGTGTGCAGGAACACGAGCAGGGCGCAGCACTGACAGCAAAGCTGTAGCCTAGAGCTCATGTTTCCCTCCACAGGGGTCACGCACAGGAGACCTCCTCGCCCTGCTCCGTAACACAGGATGGCTTCAGTACTCAGTGTGCACTGTTCGGGCAGCGAGTTAGTCTGAAAATGAACCCAAACCCTGGTCCTGAGTCACTGCAGTGACTCATTTCACATCTCGTCCTGCCTATCCTCATTCAAACCTGCTGGCAGGAAACTGGGGTAATGTACCCTGAATTAAACATTAAGTTTCATCAAAATGAAAACACAACTAAGTAAGCATTTGGTGTCCTTCCGGGCCTTTTCCCTCATATCCTATCCACTAAAATTTGACAGTGAGACTCAGAGTGCCATGACTAAAGTTTGAGAGCAGCTAATAGAAAATGTGTGAAACAACGTGTTCAGGCACACAGTAACATCCTGATTTACACAGCTCTTGAAATACCCCCATTGGAATCACTTCAGAAGAGTTCTCACTCTCCTTGCTGCAAACTGAAGCATGGCCTGGAATACAACCAAAATAGGGTATTTTCTAGGCTCAGTCAAATTATTTATAACTAAGGACCTCCTTTTCCTACCCTCCCTGCAGCTCCTCTCTGCCAGCTCAAACAAGGGCTGTGATCGTCCCCCATATTCAGTGCTGGTGTGGCTGCACCTCGAATACTGAGTTCAGTTTTAGGCCCCTTGCTACAAGAAAGACATGGAGGTGTTGGTGTACGGAGAAGGGCAACGAAGGTGGTGAAGCGCTGGAGCACAGACCTTGTGAGGAGCGGCTGAGGGAGCTGGAATTGTTTGGTCTGGAGGAGGCTCAGGGGAGAACTTATCGCTCTCTACAATGAGAGGAGATTGTAATGAGGTGGAGGTCAATCTCTTTTCCAAAATAACTGCAGATAGGACAAGAGGAAATGGCCCCAAGTTGCACCAGAGGCGGTTCAGGTTGGGTATTAGGAAGAATTTCTACATGGAAAGAGTGGTGAAACCTCGGAATAGGCTGCCCAGGAAAGTGGTGGAGTCACCATCCCTGTCAGTGTTAAAGAAACATGTGGACGAGGGTCTTAGGGACATGGCTTAGCAGGCATGGTGGTGATGGGCTCATCACCTTAAAGGTCTTTTCCAACCATTGTGATTCGGTGATCCTGAGGAGGAGGAGCGCTCTGGCCACGAGGCCGGCGGGGGCATCCCCGCCTCTCGCCACGCCCACCGCCTCGCCACGCCCCCTCTCGCGTGTCGCCCCGCCCCCGCGCAGGGTGTCGTTCCACCGCCCGCCTCCAGGGGGCACCGCCCACACCCGCTGGGGGCCGGTGCGCGTGCGCGGCGCGCGCAGAGCGTGGCGACCGTTGGGCGCGTGACGCGGCCGTTGGGTCTCCGTACCGGGCGTCGCCGAGCGCGGCCGCCGCCTCCTTCTTCTGCTCATCGTCCCATCGGGTCCTTTCCCTTCGCGGCGGGCCCGCCCTGCCGCCCATTGTGCCTCGTGCCATGTGACCGGGGCGGTTTCTCGACGTTATTTCTGCTTAGTCACGGCGCGAGAGGATAGAGCTGCCGCCGCGCGCCACAGCAGGTGCCCCGAGAGCTCGGCCCCGCCGCGCGGCTGCGCCATGGGGACGGACGCCGCGCGTGCCCTCCTGGAGCGAGCGACCACCCTCAACCTGCAGACCGGCAACCTGCTCAACTGGGGCGGTCTGCGGAAGAAGTGCCCGGCTACCCCCGGCGAGGAGGTGAGCGGCCCGCGGCGCTGCAGCTTCAGCACAGCGGGCAGGCGGAGCGGCGGGCGGGCCGGAGCGGCGCGGGGCATCGCGGGCTGCGCAGTGCATCCAGGCACCCTCCGTCACCGCCGGGAGCGGGCGAGCCCCGAGCGCGTGAGAAATACCCAGAGTGAAGTGCGTTTTTCCGTACTTCATTCCGTGCTTTCATCCTCTGGTGTCCGTTACCGCGATAAAAGCGACCAGGTGTCGTGTGGGTTTTTCTGTTTTATGTGCCGCAGCGTAGTTAAGAGTGAGCAGGTTAGTGTTCTGTCAGCTCTGTCCAGTGGTCAGAAGAGCAGCACAGACAGGGCTGGCCGCCTTGCGGGGGTCAGTTCCCCACGTGCGGTGACCACGTTCTGGCTGCTGAAGGACCTGGCAGCCGAGGAGCCCTGTGGTAGCGGATGGGGCTTTGCCAGGAGCAGACCAGAGGCCCTGCCACCTCCCCCGTGGCGAATCGCCTACCTGGTGAAACCAAGAACTTTGCTGTGTCCAGGTCTGGCTGCTGAAACCAGACCGTGTTTCTCGTCTTGAAGAATAATGATTGTTACAAGACTTAAGTGCGATCTGTAATGCCCAAGGAGATTGCTGGTGCTTCTTTAGCAAGAGAGATACTGGTATGAGTTTACACTGCAAGTGACTGACAGTTTCGTTTTCTAACGTTAAATTACTCCAATTACCTCTTGTGCTTTTTTTTTTTTTCTTTTTTTAAAGACAGCATTTTTGTGAAACCTTTTTGGAAGAAATAAATATTTTAAAGTATATTAATTTGCCTTTAGCAATGTATGCCAGCTGTTAGATAATCCTGTAAAAATGGGTGGAATCCTTAAGCTGTAGTCTTCAGAAGCACTATATTTGCTGTCTCATCATGACACAGTAATCTGAAAATGGTCACTTAATTATGAGAGCTTTAACTTCAGCTGATTAATGGTGTAATCTGTAGATTACACTGTAGGTACTGAAGTCTGTTGATAACATACAAATCATGCACAATTGTTACAAAAAAGGCTAGCTAGAAAGATGATGTAATAAGAAGGAAGAATTCATCATATGAAAGTTATTTGTTTTAGTGTGGAACGAGGCCAAGCTAAAAAGTTACCATCACACGGCAGCCTTCTGCCCTTTGTGAAATAGGGCTAGATTCAGCACCAGAAATGCTGGCAGTAATGTAAGTCAGCCTTGTGTCAGTGGTCTTTGAGGATTATTTGAAAGTGGTGCATACCAAATCAATTAAGATTTTTTCTTCATTTGTTTGAAGAGAGATCTGTGGTTATACGTAAGGCTGTCTGGTTTTGAGAGTTATTTGCTCTCTTTAGAGTAATCTGTGTGCAGATTTTTAAGTCCAAGAGTTTAAGGCTAAGTTCTGCAGAATGTGAACTAAGTTAAGAGTTTGACTTTTTGCAAGTGTTGGGAGGAGGGCAGAGAGGAAACCATGTGTGCTGGGACAGAGGTTAGTGCGTATTGACTTGATGAGAATGCAGAGTGTGAGAGTTATGTAGTATATGAGGCATATACTAGCACTTTTCCTCAGAGAGGAAGAGATAACATAAGTTACAGCAGAGTGTACTGAAGATGTTCCAGCTTTGTGGTTAGTTATTTAGGGGAGGAAAGAGGGGATTGATACTTGCCTTGCTTTTTGATTCAGTTTTTCACCCATTTTTTAAATGGCTAGGAGTGAATGCTTGGAACTTGTATTCACGAAAATTTTTACTGTATTATGTATTAACTGCTTTTACTTATGGGCAGGGGTGAGTTGGCTTTGATGCTTGTCAGTTCATACAAGCTGCTGATATTATATTGGGCTGTCTGGGTTGATGCTAGTTGCTGCAGGAAATTGCAATTCTTTTTTTTTTGAATGTTGAGTTAAAAATAAACACACACAAAAAAGTGTACAGGCAGATAAAAAGCGCTGTTGAAAAGTGAAGTAAAGCAATGACTCATGAAGGGCCTCAGCCTGCAATAGGTAACTGGTTTGACTTTACCTTTACTTAAGTAAAGGGTATCTTTACTTAGGCACTGAATAACTATTCCTAACCGTTTTAAGTGGGAACCAGGAACACTGAAGTAGCTGAAACATTGGTACAATATGTAGTTAATTAGCCTGTTGAGACTTAGCAGTAATGCTATATTATGTTTAAGAAGCCCCATGATCAAAATTCTGCCTGAATGACTTTTGTGTCTGTGGATGCAGAAAAAATGCAACTTCAAGATAAGATCTTAATTTCCACCTTCAGAATGGATGCCTTAAAGGCATTAATAATGTGGCGCAGTGGAATAGGCGGGCAGTGAAGGACAAGGGTTAGATGCCTATGGGGAAGAAAAAAAAAAAAGAAAGGAATGAACCTAACGAATGTACTGAATATTTAATGCATCTCTCTGTTTCTAACAATGTAGCACATATACTATTAGCATTCAACTATGTCCAAACCTAAAAATCTCTGCATTAATAAAACTAGTTCTACTTTCTTTAGAAGTATTCTTTAAAGATGGCATTGACCTTAAAATACATGAAACACAATACTTAAATTACTACTAAAGTTCTCTATGAAAGAGGAGAAGAAAACATCTAAGTAGTTAACTAGTTTGAACAAGTTTCAAGTAGAAACTATGAGGGAAGAATGTTCTGCGGTTAAAGGAATGGTGCCATTAGTTTACATTCTGTCAGTCCTCCTTATGTGCCTCTGAATCACTGTATTCCTGTGCAAATATAACTATACCAGAATATGAAAAAATATTTTATAGGTGCGGGACTGTATTCAAAAAACCCTGAGTGAATGGAGCTCAAAGATTGGACAAGATCTAAATCAGGTAGGAGATGTATTGCATCTCATGCATGAATGTCATGTGACCTGCTAAATATTTCTTCTTTTCATATCCTTTAAAATATAAATTAATCTATTAAGCTTCTATAAATGCATCTGCAGCTCCAGTTATCTTCTTAACTCTTCTTTTTCTTAATGTTTCTTAAACTTGAAAAGAATAGAAAATACTGAGTTAAACAATTGTGTTGATGAGAAGGACATTTCTTAGAAAGATAGATGTCCTGGTTAGTGAAATTTCAAACTTATTGTGGGAGGGTATTGCAAACAGCATTTGCTAGCATGCATGTAGAAAATGTCAGTAGATAATTTTCTGAACTTTGACTTTTTCATGGAGATGATAAACTAGATAGTTGAAAATTGCCCAGTTTGAAGGCAACTCAAAGTGTAGCCTTGACAGTCTCAGAAATATTCTTGAAGATTCAGAATTAGCTATTTTTGTCTTTAAGAGCTAAAGGTTGGTGGTTAGTAATTAAAACCAAGGTCCTGGCCAAATGACATCAAGATCTGTTGTATGTGCCTGCTCTTTTTATGTTTTTTTTTTTTTAATTATCTTTTTTTGGTTTCCAAAGATCAATGTAGCAGTAAAGAGCTCTTACTGAAAACGTTATTTACTCTGCAAGAAATTAACATTTCACCTAGTAACTTTCCTGACCTTTTTTTTTTTTTTTTTTTTTTTTTTTTTTTTTTTATTCATGCTCATTGGTTCTTGGCTAAGCATGGCATAAACTGCTAATTGCTGTATTCCACTTAGAGTGTGGTGAAGCAGTTATTGCCATGTGATTTCTGTGGAAGTTCTAATGATCACTAGAGAAGTGAAGATAAATACTAGAAAAGACATTTGGTTATTTTGTACCAGCTGGTACAAAGATTTCAGTCTAGCCTTAGATGTGGACAGAGTGTGAAACCTCTGAAATGTTTCAATTTTTTATTATAGTTACCTTTAAATCAATTATAATATATTTTCAACCTTTTCATGTTTGGGTTCATTGAAATTACAAAATAGTACTGTAAAGCATTCTCATTTTTGTTTTTTTCTTCCTTTTTCATTATTTTTAGCAAGGCATTTTGAATATTAGTGATCTGTTCGCATTAGAAAAGTAGAACTCTGCCAAAGCTTATTCCAACAACACTGCTCAGTAATTCACTTTTGACGTTAGGAGCATATATGTCATTTCACACATCTTTTTCCTCTGCTTTCCTTGTAGAAGTCAAGAAGCATTGGGTTAGTTTCTTCTTTGTAGTTTCTTCTTTGTGTAACTGCACTCCTATATTACTCTGGTTTCTGTGATGCAAGACTTTCTGATGAATCTCACTTAAAAATGTTCTTGAATTTCATACTGTCTTCGGGCAATGCATGTTCCTTAATGTGGTGTGCTTACTACAGGAAGCATTGGAGGTTGTGGAATGTACTGTAGCTCAAGCTATTGAAAAAATAAATCCTGAAGAAAGAGATGAGTTGAAAGTGTCAGGTAAGAACAGAGTCCAAAAATGAATCCAGTGGTCATAAAAAGGCTTCATATGTTGGTATTAATGTTTTTCATATATTTTTATTGTTTTGTAATTGCCAAGTGAAGTAACAGTAATACATACTGTCCTTCTTTGCTTTGGGCAATCTAGATTTTGGCCAAGAAAGTCCAGGATTAATGTTTTGGATATTAAGAGCTCTACGTTCATATACTGTAACTTCCATCCTCTCAACAGATCTTATGTGTTTTGTGAACCATAGTTGACTTTTCTGATGCAAACTATTAAAGTTAATTCTGCAATTAAGAAATAGCATTGGAAGCACATTTATTTGCATAACTTTTCCAGGTTGAATATGATGAACTTGATGGAGGCAGTCCAAACTAACACTAGTACATTTTGAGTCTCAGTAAGTTGTGAAGAGGTCTGTTTATACTGTTATGTTTGGGGCTTTATAAACAGGATGTTATGATTACCACCGAGTGTTTCGATGCTTAAAGTCAAGCTTTATGGCTTATTTGGATTGTCCATTAGATGTTTTCTTTTGAGACTACACAGAATTTTAGATTTAAGAGAACAATATTTTTATTGGTCACCTTTCAGAACAATTTTTCAATTTTCTGAAGTGGCTGGTATACATGAGTTTTTGGGGGAGAAAGTTCTTAAGAATGTATAGTGTATATGAGTAGTAAATATCTGTTTGGTAATGGCTGGCTTGTTTTAGTTACTGATTTCAGTTTCTTTGAAAATAGCAAAACTTTTCATCATTGGATCAAACTCTCCATCAATCAGAGATGCAGTTGACATGGGTAAGTGTAAAACTCCTACATTTGGTAGGGCTTCATTCTGATTTTAATATTTAGGATCAATGCTACAAGGAACTGACCAGGTAGTTAAGTTTTACTGAAAATAATGCACCATGGCCGTACTGGTGTCTAAAGTCCTGTTGTCTACTATAACTGTAGTTTTGAGTAACACAAGTACTGAACTTTGCCACTTTTAAAGATTAGCCCTGAAGGATTCTTAAAGAATCCCTCAGGCATTGTTCTTTTCTAGCTATATTCTGGTTAATAGTATCTTTACTCTAAATCATATCGTCATTTGCTAAAAATATGTTGACAGAATCATCTTGCAAGAGAATTTTATTTAGTAACTCTAGTTTTACTCTTTTTACTATACAGAAAAGAAACCTCAAAAGTTGCTTCCTTTATAAAGCTCTGTGACATTACAAGACTTGCTGTCTCTCTCTTGCAGTTTAAATTTTCATAATAAGAACATTACATAGATATTCTGTGCCTTGTATTTTGGGTATAATTGGTGGAGAAAGTTGGTTAGAACTTAACTGATGAGTATCAATTCCCTCTCAATTCCATTACTGTCTTGGAAAAGTATATTCTCAAATGATGAATTGAAATCTATTAGAGTGAACACAGTAAACAGGAGATGTTTTGTGTATTGCGTTGTGTGTGTGGTGGGTTTTTTTAAGTATCATGATGCCTAGGTTCTTGCACACAGTTTTACAATATTTTTGTTCTCTTTCCTCAGCATGTTCTGCACTTGGGGTTGCTCAGTTAGATTCTGTCATTATCGCCCCACCTCCTGTTGAAGATGGAATTAGCCTCTCTTTGGAGTATTTACAACCTTATTGGCAAGAGCTTGAAAATCTAGTTCAAAGCAAAAAGATTGTTGCCATAGGTACCTCTGACTTAGATAAAGTACTGTTAGAGCAGCTCTATCTATGGGCACAGGTGAGAACAACCTTCCTATTTGTAGCATTTTTGAGACAGTTACATTGATTGCTGCATTGTAATAAATATTGTAAATAGTCTTATATACAAAATATTAATTAGCCATGTGTTTTTTGTATGTTACTTATGGTTGCTATGTTTTTTTGTGAGGGAGTATTCAAGTGTGATTATCGCTTGCTCTGTATTCTTACATGAAAACCAGCAAAGATTAGAAATGGGATCTGTTCGGTAACAGGTGCTTTGAAGTAGCAAAGGTTTGAGTATTGAATGCTATTGTAATTGGGAAAGATCATAAATAGTATTGGAAAGGAATATAAATACACTTAAAAAAAAAAAACTTTTGATTTTATTTCAGTGACTGTCTAAAAGAGTAGCCTTTTAAATTTTCAGCTTTATTACTCTTGGAAGGACTTTTCTGTAGGAAAATGCTGCTAAAGCAATAAGCTAAATATAAGAAGAAAGGCAGACAGTGAATCAAGAGGCAGTTTTTTGTCCAGTGTGACTGTTTGCCTCTAGTTATGTTTGAGTGATGGAGGTTTTTAGTAGTATCCTTGTGTAAGCTTGTGAATATACTGTTTTCTGATTAGTTCTTTGAATGCTTCCCTTCTTTTTTTTCCCCCTCTAGTTTGTGCTCTTTAGCACTTTATAAGCATACTATATCCGCATAAGGTGCTGTACTAAAAATCTTCATTTGTACTCATCACTGTTGCATATATTGAGAGGACTGTAGTTGGGGACATTTGTGGACAGTTAGATGACGATTGGGGTGTAGCCTTTGAGCAGAGTTGGTAGAGGAGATTCCATTATAACTTAATCTGATTTAGGTGCTAGGGACTTGAAAGATAACAAATTGTATATCCTTAACAAAGTAACTGGATTTTAAATTGGGGGGTCTTTTGCAGTCTCGAGCCCCTGTAACGTTTTTGCTAGGAAGAAAAAAAAGGAAAAAAAAAACTGTTCTTCTAGGGAGTACAGCAGAGCAGAAGCCAGAATGCACTGGTATATGTTTAACTGTAGCAGTATTTGACATTAGGCTTCAGTAAATTGCAGATGAAGGAATTGCCACTTCAGCACTCTGCAGATTTAGGTTTGTTCTTGTTCAGACCTCAAAACAACACTCAAAGGCAAATTATTCAGGCAGTGTTTCTGTTAAAATAGAAGGTTTTGGGAAACAACTGAAATAGTACGTTCATATTTTGTTTTCTTATAAAAATATTCTGTTACTTCCAGGTGAAACCAAGTAGTAACCAGGTAAATCTAGCTTCCTGTTGTGTTATGCCACCTGATCTCACAGCATTTGCAAAACAATTTGACATACAGCTATTAACTCACAATGATCCAAAAGGTAAGACTTTGCCAGATAATTTAATAGAAGACTTCTAAGTACATATATTCTGTACCAAATATGGAGTAAGCTTTCTTTGAGCTTCAAATGTTGTTGCATTTGAATTCAGCACCAAGAATTTGAAGGATACCCTTATAAAATATTTGTTAAGTTCCTAATTTTTTGTTGCTACAAAGATGGAAGCAATCTTACAGACTAGGATACTCTTTTGAAGTAGCTGTAACTGGAGGATTAAAAAAGCAAGTGCAGCAAAGCATTGTGAACGATGTACTGCATACTGTTCAAAAATTGATTATTTACAGACAAAAATATAGAATTAAATGAGGTGTATTACTGGAGTCTAGTAATTGATAAATGGAAGATACTTGTAGAAACTTTGAAACAGCTTGTGAAATAGCATTCATGGACAGTTGATTTCGATAATTTAGTTTTGATGGCTTGTCTAAATTAAGAAGTGACTTTTTACAAATCACAATATTATGAGAAGTTAGTGTAAATTCTGTGTTCTTTTAGAACAATGATTTTTTTTAAAGATGATTGAAGGACTTTGAGACTTTCCTTTAAATTCTAGAACTGAGTTACCAGCTTCCTAGAATACTGTGAGATCTTGCATGAGCTTCACTTGGGCCCTGTCTAATATTCCTTGCTTATAATATATTGCTAAATATATTGCTGGAATTGTAAAACAAAAGTCTTGAACAATGTCTTGCTCATTCCCTTACTATTTTCTTCATGTTTAGAGTTTTTTCTTTCTCTTGTCTTCTCCCCCCTTTACCCTCCCCCTCATCATACATATTGAAAATATGTATAATTCAAACTACCATATTATAATCCCTATGTCATGAGTTTGATCAGTCTTGAGTGCATATCAAGACTTGTCCCTGCAGCACAGAAGATGAATGACAATTTTCTCTGGCAGTTTTCATTTCCTGTGAAGTCCAAAATTAAACCTGCAATTTCATACTGTATCAAAATCCTCTATCAACGATCTTGAAGTGGAGGAGAGAATTTGGGGTAGAGAACAAAGCAAGGAGAGTTGGTTTTTTTCTTGTGTTGCTTGTTAACGTTATCTGTTTTGGACGACTAAAGAATATGGAGTGACTTTCTGGAACTCTCCTCTTTCAAAAGATTGTTTCTTTGATTGGTTTGTACCTTCTTTTCTACTTTGTGGTATTTCAACGACATTTAAGCCCATTTTTTTCTTAATTTTGGTGCAATAGAAGCATTGGTAGAGCAGCAGGCTCTACCTGTCTGACAAAAAAAGTTCAGTTATGGGAACATTTCTACATCTTGTGGTATCTGAGCAAGTTCAGTACTTTGCTGATTTCCGCCTTGCTTTTTACTCACCTCAGATTTGTCTAGCTGACTTCTCAAACCTAATCTTTGGTATATCTTGCTAATTGTTCTGCTGTTAGACTACTTAAATTAAAATGTCAAGTAACTAGTTCTGGTTGTTACTGACATGGCAAAAGCAAGTATCTTAAATTTCTTCAATATTCAAGAGCATTGCAGAAGAATGGAACTATTTGGTACAGTTTAAGATTTTTTGACTGTAAGCAAAAGCCTCTCAGTTATTTTTTTTTTCCATCTGCTTACATAACTTTATTTAAAGCTTGAATATCCCTTTTTAACTTTAGAATTGCTCTGTGAAGCAAGCTTCCAAGAAGTTCTCCAAGAAAGCATCCAGACCACGAAAGCCCACGAATGGACTCCTTTATGGCTTCTCCGGTATTCAGTCATTGTTAAAAGCAGAGGAATTATCAAGTCAAAAGGCTTTATCTTACAAGCTAGAAGAAATGCCTCTTAAAACACTTCCTCATTTTTACAATAGCTTGCTGTTTAAACTTCTTGGGGACAAGGGGAACATTGCTGCTTTTGTAGGAATATTTCACAACAGCTGTAACAAAGTCCAGAAGTTGTAATTTTTCAAAGCGGTGTCAGCAAAAGTGTCTGCCGTGTTCTGATACTACTTTTCTTTCTTAACCTACTCACCAGTTCCTTTAAAATACGAAATATTATGTTTTCACTAAACTCTTTTCTAACTGAAATTATCTATAAAGCAAATGTTCAAAATATTTTTCTGTTATAAGACCACTGCACTGTAAAACTATCACTGTATTTTAGCTACCCTCAGGTAGTATAAAAAAATGTATATTTTATTTTTTAACAAGTTGAATTTCTTTAAATTAATAGCTACTAACCAGGTAGGTACCTAGAGTTCAGACTTTCAAAGAATAATTTGTATAGATAACTAAACCTATCATGAAAAATTATTGGAAAAAATAAATTGGTATGTCATTAATGTAGGCACATCAGCTGATTGATTTGTGTGGATGGGAAAATTGGTTCATTTTTAATATGTTATAAAAGACTTCTGTTTTGGGAGGTGAGGGAGAACGCACCTCCAGGATTACTTTGAGTGTTAGTTGAAGTCCTGCTGGCCTCTTTGTGCCTCTAATTTTTGTAGAAGGGTGATGGCATCTTTATAGTTTGAAGTAGAAAGTGTATTATGCTGTGATTACCTGAAGAGCTGGAAGCAAGTGATGAAAATTTTGTAAATTGGAAATCATAATGCGATTGGTTTGTTCTCAACTGTGGCACTTTTTTTTTCTTTTTTAATTCAGGAGCCACAGAGGAGAGGGTAACTGTGAGGCTGCTTGTTGTACGATCATGTACAAGGGCTGACTTGGAGGTTGCCTGGGAAGCTTTGTTGCTTGAGTGCCATTCAGAAATGGCACTAGCGTTAGCTTCGAGCCATGCGCGCTTCTGTGTGGCGCGCTCTTGATGCCTTCTGTGCCGCCGGCTTCTGCATCCGAGAGGCTGCGGCTCGTGAGAGGCTGCACGTTCCGTGTTGCCTGTCTCTTGAGCAGCCCTTTCCACTTCCTGGGCCTCTAGATCAAAATAGACACCAAAACTGAAACTTGCAGTTTGGCAGGGGCTTGATGCTAAGCTTCTAAAATCAAATAAGCATTTTCTTAGTGACTTTAGATAATAAGAGGGCGTTATGTTAGTACTTGTTAACTTTTATGTGTTTTGAGCTTTGGACCATGAGAGAGTTAACTTCACTCTGTTGTCAGCTGGTGGCATTTTAATGCTTGTAGGCACTGTCTAGAAGTATCAGCTTACTATAATACATTCCATTAATTCAAAATGTTAACTTTTATCAAGATATTTTTGAACCCTTAAGTATCTTATCTGTATGTGGCAAGTTGTAGGAAGCTTTCCAAGACTTTCTTCAGTTGTTTTGTTAAATATCAGGGAGAGAGCTGGAGCTAGTAATGAAACAAGAAAATGTTTGTGTGTGTGTTTTGTTTGTTTTCTCTTAACTGAGATTTAGTCTTTTTATTTTGTGAGGAGTTGTTGTGGTGTATCAGATTTGCAAAGTAAGAGGAGTTTCGCTTCAGACTTCTCTGCCAGCCTAGAGCCATGTGCTGCTCAGACTGACCGCTGTGTGTGGTGAGCTGCTGCCATCCTGCACTGTACCCGCCTTGCTCCTGTGCTCGTCTTACTCATTGAAATCCTGCAGAATAAGAATTGTGCTGAAACATGTACAGGTTGTCCTGTCGGGATGATTATTTATTTCCTTACTGTAAACCACTAACAGTTCTCTTGCTATAGAAAAGTATGTTAAGAGATCTTATTTTTGTAGGGTCGCAATTTATCAGAGTTTCTGATTACTGACTTGTTTCGCATTAAAATGAGAGAGATGGGATTTCCTTGCGGGGGAGCTTGAAAAATTGAATTAAAATTGAAATTTATGTACACTTTTCATCCCTGTTTTGTTTGAATCCTGCGCTTGTGGGGGAAGGGGCGAGAGGCGGGAGCCCCGCGGGCTCCTCTTCGCGCGGCCCGCCCCGACGGAAGGGCCCTCGGCCCGTGCCGCCCGCGTGCCCGCCCCCTCCCTCTGCCCGCGCCGCCCTCGTGACCGCCCTACCCCGCGGCCCGTGTCCCCTCCCCGGGGCGGCTGCGGGCGGTGCCGGCCGGGCGCCTCCCGCGGAAGGGGCGGCGCGGGCAACATGGTGGCCACGAGGCGGGCGGCGCGGCGCGGGGAGCCGCAGCCCGCGGCGGGCCGGGGCGGGGGCAGCCCCCTCGGGCGGGAGCCCCCCGGTGCCGGCCAGGTGAGCGGGGCCGGGCGCGCGGGGGACGCGGGACGCGGGCGCGGGGGAGGGGCGGGGCACGCGCGCTGCGGCTCCGCGCGGCCGCCATCTTGCCGGCCGGGGCGGCCGCGGGGCCTGGCCGTGGCCGCGCTCCGAGCGGTTCCGCGGCGCGCTGCGGTGCGCGGCGCCGGGCCCTGCCCTGCCCTGCCGTGCCGGGAGGCCCCTGCAGCGGCGGGGTGCGCCTGCCTGCGGCGCAGCGCCTCGCTGCACGGAGTCACCTCTGCGAGCCGGGTGACGCGGGGAGACGCTCCCTGCCTGCAGCAGCTGAAACAGCCGCTAGCACGGCTTGGATTTTGGATAGCCCAGGCAATTGGGGATGTCTGGGCCCGTTGCTAGGCCCGAGTGTTTTGTAGTTGGGAAAGATCTTTCTGAATGTTACCTTTGGGTTTTCCTCCCATCATTGCCTTCTAGAGCCTTTTAGGATTAAACATTAAAAAAGAAAAAAGGGGGTGGATTAGTGTTTAATAAAGCATATTTTCTTTGAGATTGTCCTATTTGTGAATAGCAGGCTTTTTTATTCCTTTTTTATTCCAGATGGCATCTGCTGAAAACAGTACTCCTGTATCTATGAGGATGACCAGAGGGAGGAGTAAAGCAATTTGCAGGCCGGAGGTCATTCCTGAATCCCAACTTGAAGAGCTGGAACATGCAGAAGCAAAATCAGATGTCAGTGATACTGTAGAGATGCAAATAGCTAGAAATCAGGGCAAAACTGTTGCAAAATCAGTTGCTGAACCGCAAGCTGATGGGGATGTGTCTGAAACTGAATCGAATTGCTCTTCTGTGTCTGGTCTTCAGACACCATTGATCATAAGGGTGACAAGAAGACGACAGATAGTAGTTCCTTATCAGCCAGATTCTCCTGCCAAAAGAAGGCAAGACAGGACAGCTTTTCTAAAGGAGTTAATGAACACTCAGGATGAAGATGATGTCTCTGAAGCAGAGTCTTGTTCTTCTGCTGTTTCTGGTGTCCGAACGCCTAATGTCACCAAAAGTACAAGAAGCAGGCAAAGGAGAAAAAAAGTGCAATCAGAACCAATTTTTGAAGCCCAAGGCGAAGATGTTTCTGATGCAGAGACATGCTGCTTTCTTACAGAACCATCTGTCACTACCAAACGAATTACTAGGAGTATGCAGATGAAGTCACAAAAAGAAAATGCTGAGCAGATTGAGAAAGCAAATAAAATTGCTTCCGAAGATCAGATATTAATTGAAGACACAGCTAAATTGGAGCCAACAACACTTTCTAGTTCTGGACCTGCTGCAAAATGCCTCTCTGAGGCAGAAGACTCTCTTGCTCAGGGTGATAAAGAACCAAGTCCTCTTAGGAGCAAACATTCTCCCAGATCTGCTAATACAACCCTGAGTGAAGATGTGAAACAAGATTTTTTGAATGACACAACACCCAGCAGTCCTGCAAAAGTAACACAAAGAAGTATCACAGAATCGCCTAGAAAAAACGCAGTAAAGGATATACAAGCTATTGCTGCAGATGGTTCAAAGGAAGTATGTAGCCAAGTACAAGAAAAGTGCAATCAAATATATATGGCAGGGGAGGAACCAAAGAGCATGGATCTTGCTTTGACTGACCACACGAGTGTCAAACAATCCTTAAAATCCCCAGGGCAAGTAACACCAAATAAAAGCAAAAAAGATCTCCAGCAGGAAGGAGCAGATAATGAGGTAGCTGTACAGGAGTCTTTCAACCATGCTGATGAATTGAGTGTGGATAAGCCATGTGATGTAGTGAGCAGCCCACAAAAGGAGAAGGCTATTGCACAAGTGACTGGTAGCATTGGTGGTGAATCCAGAATGCTTGAAACTGGGGGAGACAGTGATGAAAATGAAACGGGACAATACAGCGAACCTGAATCACATGGCAGCGGAAGATCTAACAGCAAAAATGATTCTTTCACATTATTTCTGAATAAAGATGAAAGCGATGAATCTGAGAATAGTGATATAGCAGACACATGTATAGAGGAAGAGGAACTGATTAACACTAGAGCAAATAAGAGAACACCTTCATTCAAAAAATCTTTAAAAGAAGATACACTCCATGCCGAAGGGCTTTTTGTAATCGATACTGAGCCAGGCATGGGTTCTAGCCAACAGTATTACTTAGATCGGGTAGACCTGGTTAGTGATGCTGGAACTGAGCATGAAGGAGGTGCAAAAGGTGAGGAATCCTCAGATGTGGAAGATGCTGAAGAGGATTTGATAGATGAAGAGGAGAAAGATAAACAAGAAGTAGTGTTGCAAAATAAGAAGAATGTGTAAGTATCTTTGGGGGAATAACTAAAGAATCTTCATTTTATTTGGGAAGCACATAGAATATGTACATACAGGCTAAATGCTGTGGAATAAGTGAGGAAGTTTTGTCATCACAAAGTCGTGGACATGAAACTGGAGTTTTTCAGATTATAAAATAGAGTTACATAATATTTAGGTGTCTAAATATATGTGTGTGTCTGTCTAAGTATCCATTCAAAACTAAAACTAAGGATTTTGTTTAATACATGAAGGATTTTTAGAAGTAGTTCTACTGTTCGTGCTTTTTGTTAAACATTCACTTCATATAATAGTTTTTTTTCTCTTAATTTTCTAGATAGATTCTAGATAGATTTTCAGTACTGCACTTTTTTGAGAAGACGAAAATGTTTTCTGTGTTTATCTTTCTCATAGGACTGTAGATTTAACTACGTGCTTGTGAATTTTATTTACTTAGCTTTTTTTCTTTCAGTTTACATCTGTCCAGCAGCATAGATCCTGGTTTGAATATTAAGAAGCTTGGAGGTTTATATATTAGCTTTGATGCAAAAAAACAAAAATCTAGATCAAATGTGATTAAGCAACTGAAGGAGAAAAAGCAGGATGAGGTAATTTGTTTACAGTTGCACAGTAAACTATCTACAGTAACACAAAAATATTTAATAATTCTGTTTTGCTTCTTTATAAAGATATATCTTGCTTTCCTCTTTTGTGGAGACCCTTTTTTTTCTGGCCAAAAAGTGTATATAACTTTGCTTTTATTACTGATAATATAAATATGTGGCATAAGAAACTGAAAAGCAGTGCAAATACCAGAATTACCCTGTACAATAAAGAGAACTTAACTGTGTCTGTTGCTTTACTTAACATCCATTGAAGGTCTGATAACAGGGTATAGTTCATAGCAAGTATAAATTTCTCTAAATTCAGGTATATACCATTCCTAATATAGGATTGGTAATTGTATCTCAGATCTCTTTTGTGAGAAAGAAAATACATTATTTTTATTGAGACAATTTTCTTAGGCTGTAACTCTTTTTACTCTGGTATATTCACTATCCCCTCTCTCTCAAAGGTAGCCAGCTGCTTTCTGTTGTTGGTCAGGTTACTGCTCCCTCCTTCTGTTTTGAAGGTCACTGCTGTCTTCTTTGTGAAGAAGCTATTTTCTACTCAAAAGTATTTTGTTTTAGTGCTTGCTTAGATCCTACATCATTCCTTTGGTAGCTTCTGTTAATGCAAGTGAGCAGTAAAATTCTTATTGTAAGACTGATGTTATTTGTTACTAAATTTCTCTTTTTTTTTTCCTTGTAGCTTCTACAGAAGAGTATAATAACTCCAGATTTTGAAAAAAAGGAATGTGTTCCACCCTTTAGGGAGTCCCTTCACCAGCTGAAGAAACAGCGCAAGGTGAATGGAGAGTTAGTCCTTCAAATGACAAAACAGGACTTTAGGTTGGAAACCCCATGTTGGGGCTATGTGCACATAGAGGCCTCACATGGTAGAGGAACGATGAACTGTAAGATCTTCCTTGTGAAAGGAAATCTTACGAAAAGCAGTTGTGTGGAAGCAAGCTGTGTTTGGTGATTGTGTCAGTCAGAGGTTTGGAAAAGTAAGTTCTGATGTATCAGCCCTGAGTAGAATCCATGCCTCTTTGGCTCCACTTAACTACAACATCGATTCAACAGGGGAGCTTTAAAGTGGGGAACTCTTTCCAGTTTTATTTCTCTGTAGATCTTACAAGAACAACTTTTACATATCTTAACACTTTCTGCCTTACACATTTTTTTTTAGGTATTTAAGTAACAATGAAATTGAAGTGAAAGGTAATGCCTTTGTGTAGTACAAATCTGTGATTAATATAGCTCTGATGGCCTGCTAATAATGGCCATAAGATATCCTTTCTGTAGATACAAAGATCATTTGTAATTGCTGTATGTTTTTGGGTAGTGAGGAACTCTGTCCTGGTTATTGAATGTAATTTGATTATTCCTGTTATCATAGGCAGAGCGAGAGAAGACAACAGGTGATAGTTGGTTTGGTATGAAAGCCCCAGAAATCACAAGTGAACTGAAAAATGATCTCAAAGTTTTGAAGATGAGAGCTTCGTTGGACCCTAAGCACTTTTATAAAAAGAATGACAGAGAAGGTTTACCAAAATATTTCCAGGTAAGAAAGCAGCACCAGTGTTTAATACTACTTAACATAGGTTTGAGCAGTTATCCTTATTCTCTACCTAATTTATTCACAGCGTCTGTTTTTTTTTAATTTAATTTCATAGGCTCATTATTAAAATATCTTAATATTTGGCTTCACAGTATACAACTGTGTTAAATTTTTTAAACTTGTACGGAACAGAGCAAATGTTTGACTTTCTAATCACTATTCTTAGCCCTTGGGGACTGTATTGTCACCCTTTTTTTTTCTTTTCAATGGGAGTGCAGAAAATAATAAATATTTATTTTACTAGTCTATATATTGTGAATAGGATCAACTCACTGCTTGATAAGATAGAATTTCTCCTGCTGTAGTCCCAAAGCTTTCTGATGGGGAATTATTGAAGAATATATAGAACTTGGCCTGATATCCATGTACATATATCTGTTTGATGAGGTAACATACTTGAGGAAATGGTTGACATTTCTCAAAATAATACTGTTTCACTTCAGGTTGTTGTATGTGTTTTGAAGTTTCTGAGCATGAAAATATTGGGACAGAAACGAGCAAAAAACAGATGTAGTCAGTTTTTACAACATGAAATAATTGCACTATGTATCTCTACTGCTGAACTGACTAACAAGCCAGCTGGTACAAATCTGATGTTTTTTAGGTTGGAGATACTAAAACAGAACAGGGTTTACTATTGTTTAGTCATCTAGCAGAAACACTGATAGAGATAGGAAAGAGTTAAAACAGTCAAGAGACTTTTCTTACCCTCCTTGGAAAAATGTTCCAGACATTCAGTTGTTCAGAAGCTGAGAGCTAGGTTGGGCTTATGAAGTTAAATGTTGATGCAGCAGTTCAGTCTTGAAAGCCATATAGTTTCAAAATTCAAACCCTCTTCTTGAGTACCCTAAATNGGGGGGGGGAAGAAAAAAAAGTTACTTTGCATATAAAACACTGCTTACATCTTAAAATGGTTTACCCCCTTTTCTTTTTTAATGATACCATTCTGGTCATTTACATAGATGTATTCTACCCAAATTGTTACTGAGATTTAAAAAATAATAGAGCAGAACTGTGAACATCTTGCTGTTACACTAAGACTGTTTAAAAATTTTATTTTCTAGGTTGGAACTGTGGTTGATTCTCCTGTAGACTTTTACCACAGTCGAATCCCCAAGAAACAAAGGAAGAGAACAATTGTTGAAGAGTTGCTTGCAGATTCTGAGTTTAGAAGGTATTTAAAAATCATAAGTCTAATCCTATATGTGTGAGAGCTGTGTTTTAACTAGTCTACTTTTTTTTTCTTTTTATTCTGTTTATATATATATATATGCATTTAATATTTTTAAGAAGTTAGCATAGGTCTGTTTTAGCAGTTCTGCAGGACTGCCATTGAGAACCTCTGAGGGATAAGGGATAATTAGACTGTTAGAAAGGTGGGTTTTTTTTAATCTTCATAAAGCAGTTTTATCCAGCTCTGAGATTGTCAGATTATCACTGACATTGTTAAAGAAAAGTCATCAGCTCTGTTCTGGTTAACTTCAAAAAACAGATGTTCACACAGGCATGCACCAAAAATAAAAACTTGAAATGAGTTCTTATGTCTGTGCATAAGCAATGCTTTGGCTGAAAGATGAATACTTTTTAGGAATAATTGATAGAAAACTGCAGCCTATAGTGTTTGTATGAAAGTTCATGGGATTTCATTTTATCAAAATGGAAAAAATTGCTGTGGAATTCTTCCTTAAGGAATATGATTGAATGAATTATTATTTTTCCAAGATAGTATTTTTGGAGTATATCCCCTAGTGATCCATTTTTATATTGGTTATTACATAATGCTAGTGTGCATTTCTTTTGTTTGTTTGTTTTTCTCTATTATATTGTGTTTTCTTGTAAATAGTACCTGATTTGGAATAGAAAAGTTTATATGTCAGGCTTGAAATCAAGTTTTTATATATATTCTTAATTCCTTTGCTGCTTTACATGGCTTGTAGGGTGTTTGGTAGAAGTAACTTTAAAATATGAATATTTCTTAAATTTGATCAATTAATTTACACTGTGACTAATCAATTCATAATTCATATTTAGTAATTCTAAGTAATACTTACAAACTTAGTAATTCTGAGTGATTCATATTTAGCAAGCATGTCCTGTTTGCTCTTAATATTAATCCTATTAGTCCTGTTTGCTCTTTAATGTTAATCTTATCCTTCAGTATTGAATAGAGGCTGATTATCTTCTAGTTTAAGACAGTAGCATAAAAATCAGTATAAACTACCTATAATGTTGATATTGATGAGCTTTTCCCATTATGAGAAATTTGTAACAGTATTTTAGCCAAATATTGAAAGTGAGATTGCCTGTTTAATGAAAAATCATTGGATGAGCAAATATTCTTGATTCTTTAATCAAACTTATTTCAGAAACAAGTTTATTTGCATTTATCATTGATTCTAGTGTTGATTTTCTCTTACATAGACATAAGTGTATAAAAGTAATTTTAGTCATAGGAGAAATGAGAGAATCTGGCCATTTTTTTATGTAGAGTGTTTTCGTTTCCTGCATTTTGATTTACTATGCTTAAAAGTAAATTATCTATTTTGTTCAGATATAATAAAAGGAAGTATCAGGAGATCATGAGTGAAAAAGCAGCTTTTGCAGCAGGGAAGAAGAATCGGAAGAAGAAGAAGTTTCACAATTAAGACTATTAAGAAGTTTCACAATTAAGACTTGAAGAAAAATAACAACCTGGAACAACTTGTTTGTTATAAACTATTTTACAGAATGCTTACTGGTGTTTTTGTTTTCTTGATTGTGTAAATTGAGGTTTGGGGAAATTTTTGTGCCTGGGCATTTGTATAGAGGTCTTTTTTTAGGTACCTTTATCAGGTATCTTAAAGTGGATTTATGTGAAATACTTAATGTTAAGTTAAAAAGATGATGACTTGAAGGCGTATTATTAATCTAAGCACTTAATTCAATTTAATGAAATCGGGTCCACTGAGCTTTCAGTCTTCATTAACTCAGGCATGAATGGATTAGAAAGTTCAGCTTGTTCAAGTAGTATTCCACTTTGGGACTTCATATTTACCAGAGCAAGTTTTTCCACGTCTCGCCAGAGGTGTTGCTGGCCAGTTGTGTAGCAAAGGTTAGTGAGGAACAGCCTGGTTGTAAAGTATTTATTCCAACAGTGAAGATAGGGTTAAAAATGCCTAAATGCCTTCAGATTCTGCAGGTGTGCATAGTTTTTACACTCATGTGCATGCACACACACACACGCGCGCACGCACACACTTTAAACATTCACTCCTTTGTTGCTTTTTATTAATTTTTATCATTTGGTAATTGATCTTTGCAAAAATAACTTGCCAGTTGGGTGCATTTTCTAGGGTAATTTGCATATTGTGTTGTGGTAGCTGACTTGGAAATAGTTCTTCAGGAAAATTAATAATCAGTTTGGAAAGCCATGCTGCCATCATAGAACTAGAGAGGAGGTATCACTTCTGTCTTTCTCTAGTGAGTTTATGACCCTTTGTTCTTGTGTGAAGCCCTTTGTGCCGTTTGTTTATCTTTTAATGACCTCGTTACTGTTATACTGCTGTTACAGTTAGCATAACTTGGTTACTGCCTGTAGGTAGCAGAAAAGATGGGAAAGAACAGAAGTAAAACTATCACTACATTGGTTTAGATGGATTGGGTGAATGAATGTCAGACTAGGGATGCTCATTTTGGATGACTAAACACATAGTTTATAAATTTTAAACAAGATGTATACTCTTAACCAATATTTTACTTTAAATTTTCTACACTAGAGAATGAAAAATAGCTTTTTTTTTTTTTTAAGGATTAGATATTTGTGCTGCAGATGACTTAAAACGAAATGAGTGTCATGGTGTACATCATGAACTGAAGTTTGACAATTTTTGCTGTGGGCCTTTGACTCTCAGTTATTCTTCTGAAGTTGTTCCTCAATATTCACTAGCAGAGAAAGACAGGAATTTAGGTTCCTTAAAAGGTGTTTGCTGCTCAGAGATGACTGATGCAACAAATGAATTAATTGGGAAGTATCAAACAGATACAAGTAGAAACATCTATCCCCATGTCTCATCTAATATACAGATGCTATTCTAATACTTTTATATGTATGCCTGATAAAAAAAAAAGCCCATAAAAACAACTATGATGTCTTGTTCTGTGAATGAGACATGGAAGTAAAATGAAATTTATATTGGATACTGAAGAAGGAAAACAAGACACCATGGTAGTTGTCATTCTGCTTCATCTTCAATTGGAAATTGGAAAACTAAAATACAACTTTGAAATGCTTTAAGAGAGAAATGCAGGCATTAGTGGGTGTTAAAATGGCAAGTACCCATGGCTTCATATCTGATGCTCAATAGCCAGCTAACAAGTCCTTGGAATAAGTTTTAACTTATTGGGGGAAGTGAATAAAAACAAAATGCATCATGTGATTGCATAAGATGATGATTAGCTTACCTCGCAGAAAATACTGAAATATATCAAAAAGCATCATATTTTGAGAAACTTTATAAATTGCAAGCAATATTTTGTGACTGTGCTGCTTGATGCATTAATTTGTAATTTTGCCTATATTGTAAAGCATAAATTTCTCAGATTAAGGAACAACAGGTATCTTGTATATACATGTGCACACACTGTAGTTTTAGCAACTTGCTGGATGTTGCTGGAATGTTCTGTGCGGATATGAATGCTGCTTAATGTCTCCTGTTTCTTCATACTTGCTCCCCCTGTTTTTGCATGTTTTCCTCTTTCCTTTTGCCCTGGAGGTAGGGGCCGTCTTACAGCCATGTGAGTTCACACACCACACCATAAGGGAAAAGAAATGCGTTTTTGGAAGTGAGATCAAGGAAGAAGGTTTTGTCATCTGTCACTTAATTTAGATAGTTTTTATGGGATGAATATTGTTTTTTTTTTTTTTTCTGTGAATTGTGAGAAAGTTTGGTGGTTCTGTAGTGGGCTGTATTTTATAGTGTATTAGCTTAGTGCATCTTGCCTGTTACTAGCATTCCTGGGAGTGAGGTAAAGTTAATGTTACCGGTAGCATATTTAGTTTTCAAATAGATTTTTCTTTTTATTATTTTTAAACAGCAATGCGATTATAGTTGAAAAGGAGCCATAGACACTCAGGATATAAGATACCAAATTTCCATAATTAAAACTTTTAAGTTTTCATAATCAAAATGAAGGAAGCTTGGCTTTAGTGCTGCTGCTGGTGTTTGCGTTTTAGTACTTGTTAAATCACGATTATTAGAAAGGCAGTTGATCTATTTGTAGCAATAGTGTATGTGGGGAGGAAAAGGTGATGTTAACTGAAGTGTTAAATGCTTCAGTTTGATTTACTGCTTTTCGTGCACTTGTTTTGTTGCTTGAAAACTAGCTTTAACAAGAAATGCAACATGGACTCTCATAGAGGTGCCTCCAGGAAAGACGCAGGCTTATTTCCTACTCAAAATATTTTCAGGGGGCAGTTCTGGAAGCGTAGCGGAGTAAACGCGTTGGTTTGCAGAGACAGCGGCAGCTTTGCCGACAGTTGTCGCTGCTGCAGGTCTCTGTTTCTTTCCTTAACGCTGCGCGCGGTGTGGGCGGGAGGGCGCCCGGCTGCCCTCGCTCGTGCTCTGCTGCAGCTGCTGCCGCGCGCCTCAGCGCTGAGGGCACTCCCTGCCCGCGCGCCCGGCGGCCGTTGGCGGCGGTTGGTGCCCGCGCGCCCGGCGGCCGTTGGCGGCGGTTGGTGCCCGCGCGCCCGGCGCTGAGAGGACGGCATTTCTCCGCGTCCAGGCTTCGGCCATTTTGCATGAGTGTAGCGGGGCGAAGCGTTCTAAAAGGGATCTTTCCTAAGCGGACCTTGAAGTCGAAACGGCGGCTTTGTTGCCGCGCTGGTCGGAGGTTTGTGCCGTTGTCTCCGGCTCACCTTCCACAGGCGGACTTGGAGAACCTCGCTGAAAGGAACCAGCCGCCGTGGAGTGTCAGGCCGGCTGGGCCGATTGCTCCGGCGCTGAGGTCGAGGGCAGGAAAGCAGAGAGAAAAGATTTCTGCGGAGAAAAGGAGTAAATAAAATGAAATACGCGACTCCGCCGGGACTCGAACCCGGAACCTTTGAATCCCTTCACCCGCTAGAAGTCCAATGCGCTATCCATTGCGCCACGGAGCCACCTGTTGGACTTGTTGCGCGCCGCCTATAGAGCCTGCGCGCCGCCTCACGGATGGGACGCCCCGCCGGAGTGCCGTAAGTGCATTCGGGTTCGGATACCTCCTTAGACAACCATGTTGTGGGTTGTTTCTGTTTTGTTTGCTTTTGTTTGCTTGTTTTTAAATCTTATATCTAGTATGAATCGGCTTAGTGTTTTTAGCTGCTCTGAGGAAAAATCTAGATATAGCATGTACATTCCCCCAAGCACTGCCCATGTCTGTGCATATTGTAACTTGTTTTAAAACAGTTTTTTTTATTTATTTGTAACTAAAGAATATAAAGTATTTATTGTCTTCACCCTTGGCTCTTTTAACATTTACCAGTATATTTAGAGAATAATGTGGAACTGCTTCTTCAAGCCCCCATGAAGTTGCATAGAGAAGGCTTTGTATGATTTGGTCTAGTTGCACATATGTAGGTGCTATATTAGTGAATTATGTTACCTTTGCTTTTGCATTAATATATATTCTACCTTTTTTCATTTTAAATTATTTATAATGTGCATTTTAACACTTTTGAAATAAATGGGATTTGATTAAATTTGATTTTGATTTGATAAATTTGATTATCAAATGGTTCCTCTAATGCTGCTCAGAAAAGAGGGTTTTCTGGGACTTCTATAGTTCAAGCAAATGCCTTACTGGAGTTAGGCGCCACCTGACAAGCTCTTGTAGAGCCAAAGTACTTGTAAACGTAGAGAATCCTAAGAACACTGCGTTCTAGAAGTCTCAGAGCAGGCTAAGCTCTGCATCCCTCTGGTCTTGCCCCAGGTGTACTGCTCTGGATAGTAGCACTTAGACAAGCTTCACAGTGCTCCTCATAATGGAATGCTGTGTGGAGAAAGCTTAACTCAAGTCCTTAGGGTCTAGCAGCTCAGGCTCTATACTGCATAAAAGAAACTGAACTTTCTTCTTGTTTTGTGAGAACTGAGTTGTTCTTCAAAATAATATACTTAAATTTGCTTGTGCTGCACCCTTAATTGAGGTCTAACCATCTCCAACATCATGTCTACCTAACAATAGCAGCATACTTGGGGGAAGCGCAACTCAAATATACTGCTTGTAAATAACAAAGTTTTTTAGGCAAAGTTCATCTTCCCTATTGGGCAGCAGATGGAGCTGCTGCTTGAGAAACAGGGCAGCAATCTGGTTCACCACCAAGATGAGATGTGGTATATAAGGCAAAAACAACACATAGGATTAACCTCTGATTGCTGCTGGACCTAAATAAACCTCTGGACTTCCCCTCTTCAGCTGAGGCCCATTTATGTTGCAGTTTAGTTCTTGTCTTAGCTTCTATCTTTAAGCTCTACTTCAGGAAGCAGAAGTTTCACGGGGATCTATTGTGCTGCTTTTAGTTACTGCTGCTTGCAGGATTGTCACTAAACTAAGCTATTTTTGCCGATTGTGTATATAAGAAACTGAAGCAAGAATAGCTTGACAGAAGACAAGTGGATTAAAGGCAGGGCCAGGAATAGTATCATCCTGTTGCACTTTTTAATTCATAGAAAATGGAGAACTTAAGTAATTTTGAGTTTACTTGACTCTCATACTTAATCACACAGTCTGGGTGTTTCTCATGTTTCTGGCCTAGATGTTTGCAGCTGTCCTAACAGCTCCTAGGAAGGCTGTAGCTGTGGCACAAGCTAAGATGATACTTGGCACTAATAACGGAGTAAAGCAACCTGCAGTGTGCTCTAGAAAAAAAGAAAAGGAGTTACAATTTATTTTTCTTTTCAACTGAAGTCAGTTTTTATTTGTATTTATTTATGATTTTATTCTATATTATTCTTTTATTCCTATATTTATATCTTCTTTATAATTAAGAAAGTAAGCTACATAAAACCCAGTCTCTACACTGGCTTTGTTTCTCTGATTTCTCCTCTGCCATGTTTTTCTCACTTCTCAGTATATATATTTGGAGGCCATTCATTGCAATTGTACCTGAGAGACTGACAGCTAAAATAACATTTTTAATAAATGCAGTTTATTGGAATAAGAATCCAAACTACTTTCTTTGTGGTGCAGAAGGTGAAAACCATGATTGCAAAGTACTCTCTTCATCCTTGTTTCCCCTTGACTTCCTTTGCTCCTCCATTGCACTGTTGATTGTTTTTGCTGGGAGTAATTGGAGTATTAGCACCTTCGCAGAGATTCTCAGTGCCTTCAGAAATCTATTTCAGTAATTACATGTACAGAATTTTTCTGGAGAAGTGGTAAATTCTTCATAAACATTTACTTCAAAAAGGCTCTTATTTATGCCAGACCTAAGCAGAGTCATATGGAACCTCCCTGAGCACTGCCATAGGAAGTTTGGGCAAGTCCAAGAGGATGCCTCTTATCAAGCATGGAGTGTTCCAGCTTCCAGTGAGATGAAGTCTGTTTCAGGACAGTTTCAGAATTCTATGTTGTTTACATGGGTGGTTTTTTTTTCACCAGAGAATATCAAGATTTGTTTCAGAATCGCAAAGAATGCAAAAAGAATGTCTGAAGTGGTGCCTCCCTTTCACTATTATAAAGATATATTTTAAATTGCACTCATTTCTTTGTTATTGTTAATATCATGTTTATGGGTATTTTCCAGTGGGGATTTGCTCTTATTTCATGTTTGGATTACAGATGGTTTTTGTTTAGGATTTTTCTATATTCATGTAGCTGATCACAGTCAAAATTAGCTACTATCTTTTTTTCAATTTCTACTGTATTTTATTCATTGTATCAATTGCATTTAAGAAGCATGGCTTTTTGTACAGGCATATAATTCTGAAAAGAAAAGGTTCTTTTGCTCTTTATTAACATTTCCACTAACTTTCAGTTCAATTTAACTTTTTAACTCTCTCAGTTTCTCACAGCTCTTTGCAGTGCCCTTTTGTGTATTCTTAGTTGTACCTGTCCCCCCTGTACAAAGTGTTAACTGATACACTGTGAATGGTTTTCTTAAATATACCAACTACCCTTGATCTTTGGATCTTTGGCCTCCTTGTGTTGGGATTTCTGTCTGTGAGGCAGCTCTTTATTCCTCCTTAGCTTAGTCCCACTTTTTTTTTTTTTTTTTTTTTTTTTTTTTAGATAGCTGATTTCATTCACCCCATTTGTTTTGCAGGCATTTGTTTGTGTTCAACTTAAGGCTATTTCTTGGGATTATGAAAATATGATATAGTCTCTCTGTATGTTACTAGTATTTTTCAGACCAAACAAAGAGATCATCAGCAGGTATTTCTTTCTCAACCTGATTGTCTGATTGGTAGGTTAGAATGCTACAGTTTTCCTTCAGTGCCAAAGTGGTTGTAAAGACTATTTGCTTAAGTTAATAATTACTGAAGTTGAAGGTGCAAAGTTTTGTTCTTGCCATATTGAGTCATAGTTCGTAAAAACCGTCGACTTTGTGTGGATATTGAATCCTGCTTACGTTTCGAAATCTACTCATAACAATTTAAGGTTTTATTCTTTAAAATTACCATCAAGCCAGCAAGTATTTACTCAGTTGGGCTGTTCCATTAATGATTTTTTTGTGGATCACACTATATTTCAGCTCCTCTCGTGCAATTCAGAAGAATATGTATATGACATGGTGGTTAAATCTTGAACTTCTGAATTCTTACTCCAGCCTTACAGCTACAATGATGTAGACAGTCTGCTCTGTTTCCCCTTCTGGGAAATACAGGTAATGCTTTTGTATTTCACAGGTTGTTGTGCAGGTTAGTCATCTGCAAGGTTTACTCGTAAGATTTTGAAATGAAACTTCCTGCAGAAATGTTTTTTTTTTTTGTTATTACATACCCTGTTTTGTTTCTCAGTTCCTTACACCAAGTCTAACCAGAAGAGAATATAATAGAATCTATCCAGATTTCTGACAGAGATTATTTTCTAAATAAGGACCAACAGCAAGTATACAGATTTGCTCTCAAGATTTCAAAAATGATCTAGAGGACTAGGTCAT
Source organism: Nothoprocta perdicaria (assembly GCF_003342845.1). Taxonomy (NCBI): domain Eukaryota; kingdom Metazoa; phylum Chordata; class Aves; order Tinamiformes; family Tinamidae; genus Nothoprocta; species Nothoprocta perdicaria. The sequence goes on along the minus strand of NW_020455205.1, from coordinate 4,958,546 downwards.
GTTTTTGTGGTATGTGTGCTTATTAAGTTAGAATATCTTGAGATAATCAATATATAAATTTTATTCATCATCAAGTATGCAGATTAAAAGCAAGAAATTGTTCTGGGAATATTATCTTTTAATGGCATTTTCAATTTAAAACATCTTACCTTTTCCTGTAGTGTTTAAATGCAGTATGTGCTTTCTGCTCTCACCCATGTGCTGCATGGTGTGCCTGTATAGAACACAGGCACTGTTTAGATGTGCAGAGCAGTGATCTGGTTGAGTGCAGATAACAGGTCAATGCTTTGTAAGTAAAATTGTTCGGTTAACTTCTGCTTTGATTTGAATCATTGTGGATCTGGACTACCAAAACCACATCAGTGGAGTTATTTCAAGGTTATAGTGATGCTGGTAACAGTAGAATTTGGCACAGAGCACTTAGCATTTTGTAATGAATAGAGTTGGCTTGGTGTTCACTTTAACAGAGGAAACAAGCAAAATTTTTGCCAACATTTATTTGGAACTGTCCCTGGGTAGTAAATTCAAGCTTTAAGTGTTGTCATTAGGTTTATTGAGGGGCCAGTTGTCATGTCATTGGATGTATTCCATTTTTTGGTTTCCCAGGGTGTGACACGGGTTACTCTGTATGTCCTATAAACTGCTGTGAACATCCCTGGATAAATGTTGTTCCTAAGGCTCTTTGTGAATAGTCAGTGCCACTTGTGGAAGAGCTTGCCAAGCGTGTTTTCAAAGGATGAACAGCTTGTATTCTTGATTAAATTTTGCTTTTCTTTTCATTCAGTTATAAACATCAGTTACTGACTCAGCATATATGAGTACTGACTCTAATTGCAATATTCTTTTAAAATATTCTTTTTTTAATAGAAACAATATTCTTTAAAAAACTGTTATGTTTATAGGTTTTTATTTGCAAATATAACATATATATAATATATATACCAAACTCTTATGTAGATTCTTCTCTTCCTTCCCTCAAAAAGTTGGGGTGCAATTTTTTCTGTAAGCTTAAAAGCAGAACATCAAACTTAGATTCTTTACTCTGTAATCTAGGAGAAAATCTTTTTTTTCTCTGTTTCAACAGCTATAACAGGAGAACACTGAATTAGCAAATGCTTTTTATACCTGATCCTTGTTACACATTTTTCCTTCCAATTTTTAACAGGTCTTGGAATTCAATACAACTTATCAGTCTACAGAAGTCACAGGATGAAGAAAAGCTGTACATCAAAGACTCTTCTGTGCAGACACAGGACTTTCTTTGTGGTGAATGTGCAGAGTTAGCTAATTTGTCTGAATTCTAGCACTACAGTAAAATAACATCCTTTGTTCCTTTTGGGCCTTTACTTTTGTTTCCAAAAAATTGACAGGCAGAGAGTATTGATTTAACAACCTAAAAATCAATTTCCTGCATGCAGAATGGATTAGAATTTGCCTGTTTATGCTCTTATTTATTCAGAGATCTTTTTTTTTTTTTTGGGGGGGGGNGGGAGGGGTGGTGATATTCTTGTATAAGTTAATCTTGATTTGTTAGCAATATGTACCAGTCATTACAGCATCAAACCCTTGTACCTTCCAGAGTCTGTGGAACTTGGAAATTATAGGAATCTCTTCTTTTTGCCATAACCTTTTCTGTAAATAATAGCAGAAGTATAAATAATATTGTAAATGTGCCACTTTGCACAGCCCCTGCCCAGGACAGGGGCAGTGTCTGAGCTGGCAGCGCGCATGAGGTATAGTTTAGGCATGGAAATTCACACTTGCAAGTTGCAGATGATTTGACTTTAATATAGTTATATAAATATTATATAGTTGTAAAAACTATAATTATTTTTCTCCTCAGATATTTTGATGTTCTTGAGGTCATACCCATATACCTGTATTTCTTCAGGATAGCTATATATACACACACACACATGTCACAAGTAAATTAAGATATTTTATTTTGGAGAAAAAACACTTATTAATTGTAAAATGATGTAAATATACATCTCATTTTTGAAAGTATTAAAATTTTCAGAGACTATTGCATCAAAAATTAACAGTATTTAATGGAACATTTAGAGGAGCTAAGTTTACCTTTCCATGATATTCTGTTGCGCTCTGGACTGGTAGAAATGGGGTTCGAACTTGGGCATAGTTTTGCATTGGTGTAAATTGTTAGTTTTGAAATTTCTCATTCTAGCTTATAAAGAAACATTTTAAGTTTTTGTTTGTTTGTTTGTTTTTAAATATCCTGACAAAGTCACAACTGAAAGTTAGGAACACTACATATAGGAGCACACTGAATAATAGTTATCACATTTTCACCTAGTAGTCAAGGAATGAAAAAAAAACAAACAAAAAAAGAAAAACAGAAGTGAAAAAGCTCAATGCTTAACAAGATGGTGTACAGCTAGTTTGCAAGAAAGAAAAACACTCATGACTCAATTATAACCACTGATTCATCCACTGCTGGCTGCTAGGCCAGCCCAAGTGCTGATTGGACCTAGCACTTCTCAAGGTGTGTCTTGTAACAAGAGATTCTTGTAGTTCTAAGACTGCATAATGGACTGTGATATCCTCCTTAAATGGTAAGATCTATTACATATATTTATTAATCAGTACCATCTAATTGTTATAAACTGTGCTCACTAGTTAATAATGAATGTAATGAGGTGCTAGCAGATGTTTCCAAATTAGACTTTTGTAGGATTAAAATTTCCTAATTGTGGGAGTTATTGTTAACAGTAGGTTAATATTTTTCCTAAAGCCCTAAATGGAACAAAATGTGATTATATAATAGTAAAAAGTTTTTCTAAAATTCACAAATAACAAGATAGAAATATTCTTTGTAAAGATGTACTTACTGTAGTGCTTTGATAAAGTATTGCAATAAGATTTCTTATGGTAAATATATTCCTTAAAAGTTTATTAAATACTGGCAAGTTAAGTAATACATGGAATGTTTCTTCTCATGACTTTTGAGGGTTTTTTTGTTGTTTTATTTTGCTTTCCTGACAATTTATCAATGCAGATTATTTGGAAAATAAAATGAAAATAATTTCAGTGGATCTTTTCAGTTGCCTTTGGAGAAATAAGGGAGAAACTTGAGGAAAAATGCAGGAAATGAATGATTTTTTTTTTCTTTTGTGGTCAGTAGACTTATGTTGAATTTGCTATCAAATGACAAGATGTTGTGATTATTTTGAGATAGACACAATGGGATTGAAAAGATTGGAATCATGCTCCATGTAAATATTTGTGATCTAATACTGTCAGGAGTATGGCAGAAAAGGCATAGGAAAACAGAAGCTGCAATACGCAGTTAAAGCAATGTCTGCCCTTCCCGCTCTGACAGCAGTGTTGCTTCGAGCTCGTTCCACATGACTCTACATGTTTCTGCTCTTGGAAAAATGTTGCAGTCATGGCACAAGCATCAACTTTTAGATGAGAGGTAATACAGTAAGTCACGCTAAGAAGAGTTTGATTTTCTTTTTGATGTTATACAATGATGCTGTCATTTTTAGTAAATACATAACCGAGAGCTAGCAAAGAATCTTTCAATTGTAAATAATATTTTAAGAGACAAGTAGTAAATAATCTTTCACCAAACTATCAAAAATACAAAGCTTTCTCAGATGTGTAGGCAAATGTTTGTTGCTATTAAGTTATGTGCAGTGGGCTGTGTTTCTGCGTATTTCTTGATTTTGAAGCAGCAGTCTGATTCTTTAGGATAATCCTGTTCTTTAGGTACATCGGTAGCATCCCATAGTTAATGTAATTATTGAGTGGAATTTTTCTCAGATTTTGATCACCATTCAACACCAGAGGGTGCCAAACTGCAATATAATATCTGCAAATTCCTTGTAAGAGGTTATTATATACGTAATACAGCTTTTCTGAACACTGCCGTTTTGATCCTTTCAGCCTTTTCTTATTTAACCACCATTATGCTGCAGTATCAGAAAATGCTGCTGGCTTTCGATTTCCTTATAAAGGTTGCGAAACATTCCTGACACCAGCAGCTGGCACCATCAAAAAGGTGTTTTGAAGTATGTGAATAAACTACCCAGTTACATCATCAGTTCATCTTTGTTTGACTTGCTAGGCCTGGCTGTAATTTAATGTGTAAGGGTTAGAAGCTGTACTTTCTGTTTCTATATGCCTTACTATCAACAGTGGGTAAAAAGAACTTTGAAATGCATTTGTCATCTTAGACAAGTCCTCATGCTATGATTGCTTTTAATTCCATAACTGATACAATGTTCTTGTCCAAGTTGGAGCTAACAGTAGCCACCCATGTGCTTCTGTTCATGCTTGTTTTCTCAAAGTCTTGCAGACAGTGTCTTTTTGTACAAGGGGAACTAAGACATCCTCTGTTAGGAATTCATCAGTACTATTGATGGAGTTGCTTCCATTTTAGGAGCTCAGAAATTTGACTTCAAGAAATGAAATATTGAGACTTTGAATGGGCAAGGAACATGCTCTGACTGACAGAGGACATTTTTCAGGACTTTTTTTTTATTTTCAAAAGGTGAGGAAAACTGTTCTTTGTAGTCCCTATTGCTGGAGAGCTGCAGAATATTTCTAAAGTTGGTTATAGTACTGGAATCAGTCAGGGAAGATTAATGTTTCTTGCTTAAGAATGCTCTAAGACAGTGCATCACACGAGCAATGGAAAATCATGCAGGTGCTTATAGTCAGTGTGATGGTGGTCTGAAGTACTCAAGAACGTTCCTTGTGTGTGATTTGATTAGTGCTTGCAAAGAAGCAAATGCTTTTTGGCGGCTTCCTCTGTGGTCACATGCAGTAATAAACTTTTTTTTTTTTTTTTTTTTTTTTTTTTTGCCCCTGCAGCTGGTCATAATCATCAGCCTTAGTAGTTAGACATTTCCCAATTTATTACTTTGAAGACTGTTGTCCAAATGCTGTATTGGTTCCTGCTGTAAGTTAGACCTTCAAATTGTGTTTGCTCTGGTTTATATGATTGGAATTATAATTAGATGCCCGGCTAAGAGCTCTTTAAAAATGTGTCCCTTATGTCACACACAAGGGCTTCTGAAAAGAAGAAAAATCATCTAGGCACTGTTGGAGCCTTTTCTGTGTATTTTTAATGAAAGGCCTGTCACTTTATTCAAATAGTGTCATCAGATTAGTGCTGCTTTCTTAGCTGTGTCTAATCTCATTTGATTCAAGCATCATAGATTGAAAAAAAAATCAATCTAGCATAGATTTGTTTTGAAAAAAAGCTTTTTTAGCATATGCGTTTAATTAGCTGACAGGAATTAGCTGATGCTATTAGAAAGGAATGTGAACTAGCAAATGGGTTGCAACTTTATGAAATTATAGAGAAGTTTTGGTGCAGAAATTAGAAACTTTCAATCTGACTGTTTTCCTTTCTGCTGGCATTTTTTAATTTAGCAGAGCTCAGCTAGAACAAAAGTTTGTTTATGAGTTTTCAATAGTTCTTTCAGTTCTATGAAGCATTCCTTTTAGTAGGTTTGTTTTCATCTAGCTGTGAAATCAAAAAGATTTTATTTTCCTACATCTTGAGAACAATTGCAGGAAATGCACGATCATAAGCTCCTCAGAAGATCCTTTATATCAATACATAAAATTCAAGCTAAGTGAACTTTGTAGCATGAGAGCAAAGACCTTCAGCCAGACTCTGAGTCAAGAATTTCTGTTTCCAAGGCTGCTCATTCTTGGTAAGCACTTTTCTGGCATAATGTATGCATCTTCTGTGGTGTATTGTTTGCTGGAGAATGAATGAAGGCGCTCTGGCTCATTTATCCTGTTATCCCACTTGGGATTTAGCTGTGTTGAGAGAAAGGAGAAAGTCCAGTGCTCTCACTTTCTGTTTTAATCATTAGGCTTGCTATAGCAATTCCCTTTTGCATTATTTTTTCTCAGCCATAGAACTTAGTGGTATTTTTAGAGAGTCTGCAAAAGTTGTGTAGTTTTGAATAGTTGTTAGGACTTACTGTATATTGTCCAGTTATGTTTTTAATGCTCTTCAGTAGCGACAATATGAGGAAAATGTGTATTTTTAGTAACCTTATTTCATTGCCTCTATACTGTCTTCCTTTTTTTTTTTTTNTTTTTTTTGTATTTTGCTTGTCAGCTGAAATGAGCTTTAATTTTATCCTAACACCAATATAAAAACTGTAATGGATTGAAAAGTTTAAAAGGAAAGAAAAAAGGATAGACGAAACAAGGACTTATTTTATATCTAGGCAGACACTATTTGAGAAATTTGAGAATTGAAATACTTTTATTAAATATTAATGGTTTGATTTGCAAAGTTGTATAAGATAATATCGCATTTTTGATCCTGAAAGGATGAGACATCTATTTATATTTATCATTTTTATACATCAATATGAAAAGTCTGGCTTTTAAAAATAATTTATTTAAATTAAAACAGACACTAGAGATTATACAGGTGTATTTTCACTAATATCATTGAAATAACACATAGATTGAATCTTGTTGTCTCAGTTTAAAGGCCAATTTTTGAAGTTCCTTTGTAAGTCCACTGCTTTGTACATGTGATTTACTTAGCAGATGCTGAAATAAAGGTAAAAAAATAATTAAATGTGCATTTCATTAATTGGATGAGGAACGATCTTCATATCCCAAATATTCTCTAATGGGAATGCTTAAGACCTTTCTATAGCAAAGAAGAGTTTTTTATGCAATGGAAGAGTTTTTTAGCTGGATTACATCATAGAATTGCCATGTGTTTATTAACCTTCTGTTAGATCTGGATGGCTTTCTAAGAAAATAATATAACATGTTTTTACAGGGTGCAGTGTGACATGGACCTGGTTTAGACACAGGTTTTGTGAGAACAAAATAGATCTTTGTTCCAATTTTCTTTCTTGAATTAATTATTCAAGAAATGCAAAGGCAAAATACGTTTGTAACAATTTATGTTAATAGGGTAAATTGTAATAGTAATTTTCAAGAAGTAGTAGTTATTATTTATAAAGTTTTAAGGTCTTAATTTTTCTTCATCAAAGTTCCATAGTATAACCAAGATCCTACCAAGTGTACCCGCTGGCAGGGGCACCTCTGCACTGAACGCACATCACAGACGGGAGCAGAGATAATTGTAAAGGGCAATAATTAAGTTAGCAAAGAATAATCAGCAGAGAGCCTGATGTGCCTCTGTAAGGAGGGCCTTTATTTTTAAACGTCCTGTAACACTGTTCTTGAAGGAACTGCATCAATTCTCTGAAGTGAAAACTGAACACTGCCTTCTAGCAGTGAGTCTCCCAGTGCTGTTTTTTTTCCTCAGATGTGAAAGAGGAATCCATGACTTGGCACTTTTCTATTTAAAAAAAAGATACTAAATAACAAAATGATTTTCAGAAATACCAATCTCTATCTGTAATCCCTAATTTTTACTGGCATCTCCAACTGACACCTTTCTTCAGAATTGTTAAGTATATGATATTTGAGAGCAAACATGCTCTGGTCTGATTGTTTTATTTTAATCTCTAAACAAATAATTTAAAATCTAGCTGTGCATTCAAACTTTTCTGAATTTGCTTAAACCATTTAGTTAAAGCAGTCATAAGATGAAACGACTCATCATTTTAGTAAATGCTGAGTGGAAAAATCCATTAGAAGTTTTGTTCTCTGGTAGACAAAATATAACTGGGGAAAAAAGTGGCAGGAACCTGGATGGTTCATTGAACATTTAGAAGCTTAAAAATAGAATTTTATTCCTAAATTTCATTGTCAAACAGGGAATTAAAACATTTTAGATTGGTAAATTATTTTGAAATCTATGATCTATTTGCTTGTCTGGATCTCAGAAAGTTTTTTGCACTATATTCTCCCGTTTTTCTCTTATACTGTCAGCACTATTTGAAGTATTAACAATTAAAAAAGTCGCTTTTAACTTTCTGCCAAGACCTGATAAAACTAAGCAAATCAAAAAAACTACCCATTAATCACTTTGAAGAAGACATCATTTTACAGTAATTCAGTCCAAAGATAGTATATCTGCAGCTGTAATTCAAATATGTATTTTTTTTAACAATGGAGAGAGAAATGTTTACTTAAAAAATGGAAACCTGTTATCTAACCAAATGTTGACCTACTTCCAGAACAATTAACATATTTACAAAAACTTCCACGAGCAAAGCTGCACCGTACCACTGCTAATGTAACGGGGGAAAGGGAGGGGAATTATAGTCATTCTTGGGTTTTTTTTTTTGTTTGTTTGTTTGGTTTGTTTTTGTTTGTCCTAATCATGCTTTGCTGCACGCTTTCAGTTTTTTGTTTGGTCTGAGCTATATTCATGTTCTCAGAAGATTCAATAACATTGTACAAGATCAGGATTGTGAAAAGTGTTTAGGAAGCTTTTCTCATTACTTTGTCATGAAGTTTGGGAACATCAATAATCTCTAACCTAGCTCGGAAGGACGGGAAGTAGAGCGCTGGGAGGGATTTGTCATGCAGATAGGTGTCTTCACCCAGGTTCCTCTGTCCTTCTGGGTGCAAGCTCTCTTTGTGGACCCGTGCATAGCCTAGCTTTTCCTGCACAGTGGAAAATTTCCTTATAATTAAGTAGGTTAGGGGAATACTTGTCTACATTGTAGCTTTAATATATCTGTGAGACTTTCATAACCTCACAGAGCAACCTTTGAAATACATTCACACTTTAGTACAGCAAGTGCTATGTTCCTAACTGCTGTTCTTGTCTCATTATTTTTATGTCAGTTAACATCATCACAACTTTTCAAATTAACACAGATACTAAAAGTTGCAGGCTTTACAGTGCAGTTCCATCCTTCTGGCAGCTTGCTTACTGTCATGTTCTGACAAAGCCTGAATTCGTTGCCCTTAAGTTTTGAAGTGTTTGAAGAACACCCATCTCCAACAGGACCTCCAGGACAGGTGATGAGCAAGGTTCTAGTTTCATTTTGTGGAGTACTTTGTGGAGATGCAAGTATCTGTTAGTTTAACATGGATTATTTGTTATCCTATTGTAAATTCTTAGAATTTCTGTGAATTAGGCACATGAATGAAAGAAAATATATCAAAGGAGAGCTGCTGTTACTACAGTACAATGTTAAAAATTAGCTGGTTCTGTCTTGCTCTTACTAATGGGAATCTGTAAATCTTCAGACAGATACCAGTGGAAAAGTTGAAGTTTGCCACTGTTACAGAAGTACAGAAGCACTGCAGCAACTCCTATTTGTTCTTACTTGATACAGCATGAAATCTGTGATGGGCATATGCAATAATTACAAGATTATAGAAATGATACAATCAAAAGCAAAGTAGCATAGCAGCTGGAAACCTAATGTTTCACCTGAAATAGATTTGGTTTTAAACAGTCTAATTACATACTTGTGCCAGTTGCAGGTGTTTGATATTGCTGGAGACTTAGGCCTTAAATGGGCAATAAACATTGATCTGGATCAGGTGTGAGTTTCTGTAAGTTACACTGCTCGACTATAGAGCAGCTAGTGCAGCCCAGCCCCGTCGTTCTTTCCGGTGTCTCCAGGACTGGGTTAGCTCTGCTCTCCCCCTGCCTCTGCGCTGCTGCGTTACTGCAGCCCATGCCCTGTGGCTGCATAGGCAAAGCTGGGAGGTTTGGAGGCAGGTCTACGGAACCTGATGTGAGGAATGTGCAGAGGCTGTAAGGTAAGGAAGGCCCAAAGGTGGTGACTGAGAGAAATCAAACCTCAAGATCTCATTTAAATATGGGTGGTAGCTTGAATGCAGTAATGCCATTTGAGTATGCAGTAATGCCTCTTACTTGAGAAGTAAGAAGAGGGGCTGTAAAAAAAGTTCCTTGGCCTATCTGTGGAATGACCAATAAAACTTTTGTGCAGACAGACTAATAAAGCATGAATTTAGTTGCTACAAAGTGAATGAAAAATACTTCAAACAAATTTGAACTGGCACAGCAAGTTTAGACTGGCTCAGTGCTTTGTGTTACTTACCTGCTATGATTTTTATCTGACTCTATGGATCCTGGCACTGCCCTTAACATATCTTCAAAGGGAAAGGAAGCAGTTCTTGATTTACCAAACATGCCCTGTGTTCATGAAAGCACTTTGAAGAAATTCTTGAGTTCACCAACAATGCTTCCTCCAAATAGAACTCAAATACCTAAACTTTTCATCTAACTATTTGATCAGAAAAAAGTTATTTCAAATTAATTTAGCTTAAAAAAAAGTTAAGGCTCTTGCAATAAAATTAAAATGGCTTAAAATGACTGTGACTTTACAGCAATGTATTTCTCATATTCTTTTTGATCATATCATTAAGTATATTTTGTCACTAAGATTCTGTTTATCAGTTTTGTGTGATTCAATGCATAACTGGGACAGATGCAATCTGTGAGTAATCGGTATCAAATGTTTTAGCAGGTGTATTTTTCTCTTAACCCATTACTTAAGTGAATAGATATAGTTTACGTTATGGGTTGTGCTTAAAATTGGAAAATAAAATTCAATACAGATGGATGTATAGGAGCTTAGAGGTACGGACCTGGCATGGCTTTGAGGTCCCAGGCTAGTGGTGAGGAGTTGAGAGGCAGTAAGGAAAGGGAGAAGGAAGGGATGATAGGGATTACTAACTAACATAGTTTAGAGACTTGGCACAGCTGAACAGTAAGAACGTGTGTGTGCGGGAGCAAGAGCAGCTTGTGGCGTGGAGAGGGCTGGGGCTGTTAGATTGTTGTAGAAAAAGAGAAAGCAAAGTCGGATAAGAAGTTGACACTTGTTTTCATTTAAAAAAAAAAACAGATTTGCTCAAATCACTTTTATCAGCAACTTACGCAAAGATGATAGATTTAGCACTGTGTGGAGTGTGTGAGGAGTGTGGGTATAATCCTGCCTTCTTTTCAGGGCAGTAAGTTGCAAGAGAGGGACATAATATCTTAACCGCCAGTGTTTGGAAAGAGTCTGTGTTGGTCCACTAGTCACAACTTAGCATACACACACATCTGCTTTCCTTTGTTACCTGCAGGGCTGTCAGTTTGATTTTTATCACAAGTCTAATGTGATAGGTTACATAGCACCCAGTTACTAGAGTTATTAATCATGTGAAAATCGCAGCCTCTTAAAAAAAATTGTTATCTATAAAGAGCAACTTGAAAGACTTAAATTTACCAAAGAAATACAAATACCCAAAGACAAATAAGAACATGTTTACTGTTATTAAATAAAAACTTGCAGGGCCTGATCTATGACTTTTGCGTGCATAAAATGAAATATTGCATATGAGCTGTCTTACTAAAAATGCCCAGGATGCTAAAGAACACGGGGAGTGTGATACTGCAGGCCTGTTTTTTCCTTCTCCTAGAGCAGGCTAGAAGAGATGGAGCAGAACCTATTCTGTAAGAAAGAGTTTCAGAAGCCTATTTGCAGTAGTTACCAATGAGCATCTTGAGAAAGTCTCTTTAACTATTAGAGCAGTCTTGGATCTGCACATTTAAAAAAAATATACACAACTCTGCTTGCTTCCCTTCCTCCCAAGATAGGACTGTTTCACATCCATGGTTTAGTGTCTGGCCAGCCAAACAGTAGAATTGGTACAGTGGAGATTAGTGACATTAAAGCTGATAAACATGAAGAATGGAAAGCAACAACAACAAAAACCTCAGTAACTTGGAATCATAGCTGTATGTTTTTTTTCTTGAGCTCCTTTCCCCACGGAGCTCAGCAGGCCAACTTGAACCAGATTTCTGACTCTATGGCATATGCATTTCCAGTCTGTTGCTGTTAAGTGCATAATAGGCCCTGGCTGTGCTTCAAGGAAGCTCTGCAGTCTTTTCAACAGTGCCTCTTGGCTCCAGCTCACTATTGCACTAACACTTGTGCTGCTTCTAGTTGGCTTCAGCTGCAGGTTGAGTGAATTTCCATCTGCCTACAAAGGACTTTGTTGATAAAGTGAAGTGGGAAGGACTGCCAGACTGTAGTGATCGGTGAGATCACTGTAGAGATCTCACTACTGAGACTGTAGAGATCGATGAGTTACGAGAGCAGAAAAGAATGCAGATGTAGCAAGCATCAGCAAAAGCTTGACATTTACCTAGGAAATCCATGTTCTTACCTAAGAATTTTGCTGTATGAGATTTGCTTCCACTAGGAGGAGTTGTCATCACAGGCTTATGCTGTAGGAGTGTCAGACTTGTTCTGCATGGTTATGTAGCTCATTTGATCAAAATGTAGTTATTTAGTTACAGTGTGAAATATCTATAAAATTCACCTATCGCTGACTGACTTGCTGAACTTATTGTTGAATTGCATCCTATAAATATAAAGGGGAATTTATAGTGTATGTTATCTTAAAAGCAAACTGATGTTTGCCATTTGCATGTAGGGCAAAAATTTAATGCATTTCCTAGAGATTATAATTTCATATTTTGTAGGATACTGTCTTCTTGATAACTGGAGACTTCTAAAATCCATTTTAATGATCAAACTTAGGAGAAAAATTGAAATAACAAGTATGTCAAGAAAGCAAAAGAAAGAGACAAGAGAATGAAAAAAATGTCATATATACATCATCTTATGATTTGTTGTTATTAGGTTGTAAATACTGATTATAACCTTTTTGGTTGAAATTCTAAGGAGATAATGACTTCATATTTCAAATTCAATATAATATAGTTGTAGTCTAGCTTTAAGTGCTTCCTTTGATCTGTTTGCCATCCAACTATTGCAGAACTGTGGTAAACTTTGCGGTATCCAGTTAACATCGCTTTTCATCAAATAATGGTGTATCATAGGAAAATGTGTATTCTGACTTTTTTTTTTTAATGGGGCCTCTGTAGAGGCCCCTCCTGTGGGAGAAGGAGACAGTTCCGAATCAAATCTGACCTTTCATAGGACAAACTACTTGAGACAATTCAGCTTATGTTTGAAAGACTTTGGACTGTTCTAGACCAAAGAAAACAAATGCTTAAGCCTGTTAGATGTCACCAACCAGAACAGAAATTGTCCTTGCAGCTTTGCTATTTCCCTTATCTAAAAAGACCTTTTGCCCTGAAACAAACAGCCCCAATGACTTAGAGACACTGAGCTGTGCTCCTCAGCGGCCTTTCCTCTCCATCTCCTGCAGTTACTGTTTCCACACCACAGTCGGCAGAAGTACCAAAGTCTGAGCCTTGTTTGCTTTATTTCATCGTTCAAGATGGATTAAAAAAAGTGAATGTTTATATGCAGACTGTGATGTGGAATGGAGGAGGAATCTGTAACTGCAGCAGATGAGTCTGAGAGGAGCAGTAGCTCAGCTTTAGTATCCTGAGTTGTGCCTTTACTGTGTGGCCACTTCCATTATCACTGCAGGCTTTCTGCCAGCACTGGCTTTTGTGTGGCTGCACCAAGAAGGAAATCAGAGACCTGGTCTGTTTGGAAAGGACAACTCTTTTCTTCAGATTTTCTTTGTCAGATCAAGTCCCTTCAATGTGGCAATGTAAATGCTAGTGCTGGTACAGCAAAGAAATGAATGGAGGGGAGAAAACCACCTGAGGTGGGGTCCAGGAACAGAGTTGGCTGCAGCAGAGCTGCTACCACACCTCCAGCCAGCAATGAAAGCAACTGCTGGCAGCTTTAGTCAGGTAAACACAGAAAAACACAGAAAACCAAAACGGTATTTAGACATTCCTTTGGAATCAAAATATTACTTGTTGGTTCTTTCTCCTTTCTTACAACTTCTTTACACATCTGGAAAGCTGTAAAAGATAAAGATAGAGCTATAAAAAAATGTTCTTTAGCACTTTGCTAGTACAGCAGTAGCTTGAACTGAACGGTGGGAATATTTTTGATATCATCAAGTTTATATACAATGTACCAAGTTCCATTTTTTAGAGTATAAGAGGATATACATGAAGACAGTAGAAGTAGCAGTTTTATCAGTCATAGTTTCCCATTGTTTTCAGCCATAGTCCTTGGCCCCAAAAGTGCTTTCTCTGAACTGTGTAGTGTACTGTGCCAATAATTATTTGATCAGTGTCTGACACTTTGTTTCTGCTGATGGGTTGCTTTTCAGCTCTTTCTGCTGCTTCTGTCTCTTGCCCTGTCTTACACATGCTCTTCCCTTTTTGCTACCAGAAAAGATGGATATGACTTTATAGTACATTATTTTTGATAAGTTCATTACCAATCTATAGTTTTATTAGACTACAATCATGCTCAGTTCTTAACTAGAAAATTTCTACAAGTTTTAAGGCTAGTAGAACAAAGCTAGTAGACACTGAAAGTTCTCTGTTACGGTGTTCATAAATCCTGGAGAATATTATTTCTTTTGTCATGAATGAGTTATCACAGTCATAGACATGGAATGTATTTTGTGTCATTAATTGATGTCTTCAGACTTCACCACTCTGCAACTAGTATCTCTTTTAAACATCAGTCAGCTTCTGAGATTTTTACAAAATAGGATGTTGTTTTAAACCATGCTACTGACAAGATGCTTTCCACTTGGCAAATGTTGTAAAGATGGGGGTAGAGAAATAGAAAAGGGAGGAGAGAGAGATAATATTGTCTTGACTGCAAAAAGAAAAGGAAGTTTTGGATTAAGATGTTAAAATCTTAGAGGAGGCATCAGAAGCATGAGGAATACTTCCAACCATTCTAGTTTTTCACTCCACTGCATTTAAGAGAAAAAATCTAAATGCATATGTTGTGGTCTGGGATTAAGGATGTTTATCATTGTTATTTACCGTATTTCTACTCCAAGGGAATGTTAGAATTACTTAAATGCTTCATGCTGCTCTACTTGCGATTGCAAATTGGAAAGGTTGTGTTTTTTGTTAAAGACAAACCATGTATTTTAATTAGAGATGCTAGTAGATTGTTTTTTAGGTCTTTTGTTTCTTTCCACAATTTGAAATTGACTGTAATGCCAGACCTTGCATACCTGTTTTTTCTTTAAATCAAAGGTCAGAGTCGACACATATACCCTAACTTGTGAACCACTTTTTTTTTTCCCCTCACATTCATAGATGTGTAATGTTTAACTGTGAATGTCTGAGAGTTTGGATTAAGTAAAGATGTTTTCATTTCATTATGTTTTTCCATCTTTTTGTTTCCTTCCTTTCCTCTGGTTATTGGATGTGTATTTCTCGGTAGGAAAAAAAGTATGTGCCCGGCATCAGCCATATACTTGCCAGTGTGTTCATAATTATATTTTGGGTAGTAAAAATGCTGGCATTACCTGCCCTCACTAAGAATTAATACTATCTTCAGAAATAAAAATAATTTAAAATATAACAGTAAGCTCACTCATAATGATAAACAGTTCCCATAATGATGTATTTAGGGTGTTTTTTATTTTGGTTTGGGGTTTTTTTGGCAACCATTTTTAATCCTGTTTTACTCTTACCTTGGTCAGACCCTGAACATCTCTCTTGTGTCCTGACCACTAGGTTGTACCCTCTACCCAATCAACAATGGATTGGTAAATAACATAAACATTAACCGAGACATCACTTATTTAGCCAAACTGCTTGGAGCAGGAGGATGAGAAGGGCAGCTAGTGAACTTCTCAGAACAGAGAAGGATTTTTTTTTCTCTTCCCTCAAACATAGTGTGGGGAAAAAAAAAAAGATCATAAAAGAGTAAGGAAAATCTACACAGGCTTCAACAAAGGCTTGGTAACAGAAAAGGGTACTGCACAAAATAATTGCATTCAAAGTCCTAAATGCAATATATTGAATATGGGATCTGTTAGTATCTTGTCATAGGTTTCCATGTCATTTTCTGCTTGCATTTCAATTTCCCTTGTTTCTTTTTTTTTTTTTCCCTCTCCTCTTTGGTATAAATTACTAACAAAGCAAACACAGCTGGCCAAGGGAGATTAGATAGCCACTGTTTATCACTATATTGTTTAAGGAGTGTTTTGTTCTGGGCAAATTCTGGGATTCCTTTCATGCTTCCTGCTAGGTTTCTCTTTGTTGTGGAATGAAAAGTAGAGTGACTCTTCACAAATTTTTGTAGATATTCTTAATTGCTATGTATTATTATGCAAAATATTCAAAATGAAAAATAAAATTGGTAGTCTTGCAAAATACATTTGAAATTAACTTGTTAAACAGTTTTGAACTGTTAAACTGTTAAACATTCCTTTATGACAGCAAAATTAAGTTTCTTCCTTTATCTCAATTAGCTGAAGTGGATGAACCAGGAGCTGCTTGTGCACAGGTTTCCTAGCGTCCTAACCAACTAGCTATCTTTTCCTCTTACCTCCTTGAAAATCCTGTGCCTTTCTTGCTAACTATCTTGCAGTGTGAAGGTAGCCATTTAAACAATGCAATAAAAGGGAGATTTGAGTGGAGCCGGCCAAGCTAGCCTTTCCCTCACGTAAGAATGTTCTCTGGGGCCTTAGATTCCTCAGTGAAATTCCTTGCAATGTGCTCAGGCTTTCAGCTCAATGTTACTCTGCAAGGTGCTCTTCAGTTGCACTGTAATGGCACCATTCTTTTGGTGCATAACTCAATTGCCAGCCATGGCCTGCAATATTTTCACAATAATTATAATTAAAAAAAAGATTAAATGAGATTAAATGAAGCAAGTGATATGTATAACATAATGGTCTGTCTAGGTGGAGGCTGGCAGGATTTCACAATGTGATTTGAAAGTTAACAGGTTTGTTCTTTAATGGAGCGTGAAGTGTGCGAGTTCCAGGGCTAGGCCTTTCGCAACGTAATGGCATTGCTGTCTTTGAAACATAGCCCTTTGGACTAGTTTCCAAGGTTGATCACTGAGGTGAAATTCTTAGTGACGTCCAAAATAATGTTTGATCCAAAAATGTTCTGGGGCCTCTAAAGATGCTTGTCTAACATAAATATCATATTTTATTTTTACACATACCTGGGAACGTGTTGCATTTTAGCACAGGTGATACTTCTGGTATTGGTTGCTTTTTTTCTAGAACAATCTTTTTGACAGTTTGTTTAAAAAAAGAAAAAAAACCCACACAAGTGCACACAAAACAAAAAAGAAGCCTCAAAGCTTTAACACTTTTGTAGTGTTCCAAGAATTGTAACAACGCTAAGCTGCTAATTCTGTCTGACAGACAGCAGTAATAGCTCTTTGCTGACCAAAACACATCAGCTTGTGAGCAACTTCTTGTTACATGTTCAGAGTACACAGGCATGTTGGAACACAGGCTTTGTTGATGCAAAGTCATAATTTCAAGTAATTTATACTGAGCTAATGAGCAATGAACAATGTATGAGAGGAAAATCTTCATGTGGAAAAGGTCTAAAAAATGTAAGACTGAAAATACTACGTGTCTGAACTTGAGCAATCCCTGCTTTGGGCATCAGTGCTCTGATATGATATGTACAGGTCACGAGTCATAGATGTAGAATTGGATCTTCTTGAATTTATGGCCTGCTGAAACCTGCCAATGGAAAGCTCTCCATAACCTCAGAGCAATTATTTCAAAGCTGTAAGTTTTGTAAGTGTTCATGTGGAACACTGATGCTGGGAGAGTAATACTCCTTAATGAATATCTTTAATTTTAGCTGTTTCAGGAAAGGAGGAAAATGCTTATTTACAGATAATTCAAGCTCAGATAACATCATGATGGAGACCAAATATAATAATCTCTCAGTTGCTTTTATGTTCTCCATAACGGGTTGACTTCAGTAGTGTTCACATCTTGGGCAAACACCCACCAGAGAACCCTTTTCACACAGGGGACTTTATAGAACATGCAGTTTCATTTCACTTTCTTCATATTCCAATCTATTAAAAAATGGCCAAGAAAGTGTTCCTCTCTTTGGGTACAATGGCAGAACTTACGTGACATTAGGTGCTGAGATACTGCAATAATATTGTAACTGAGGTTTCTGGGGTTTGTTTTCTTTCAGAGCCAATGACGTTGTGAGGGGAGGCAAAAGATAATGAAGCATCAACCTATTCCCAGCTGGCTGACTCGGCTTGGTCTCCCAGAGTATTGCATGCTCTTTGAACAATATGATGGTGTAGAGGTAAGAACTGACTTTTTAAATAAAATCATTCAGCAAATCTATGGCAGGACCACAGTCCATTATAAAATGACTTACTGGAGCAAAAAACCGAAGGCTGATACTTTGCTTTTGCTTTAGGAAAGGGGAAAATAAATGTGTTTTGTAACTGTGTGCTAAAGCTCAGTAAAATACAATCTTGTAGCCAATGAACTAGATAAAATTCTGCTTTTACTTTTTCTAATATGTCTTAGTTACAATCTGAGACAGTCCAGATCAATATAAGGGGTATGCTTTTCAGAGCAAGAGCACATAGGTGATTTAATACTGTATGTTAGTTGTTATATGTACAATGTTATATCACATGTTAATTGTTATATGTAGTTTCTATAGGTAGACATTTTATGTGGCTAAAGATAGTCTTCACTATGTGAGCAAGTACCATGTTACAGTAGAATTTGATTTCAGTGATCTTGGAAATCCATGGAAATTTATTTGGAAATTCTTAAGGCCTTTCCCATAGGCTTTTACTTGGTCAAAATGAGGCTTTTTTTTTATTGTCCATTTTGTAATTTTAGTCTTTAATCTAGATATATAACCTTACTGACATCACATAGAATAACATCACTTAAATCTTGCTTTTGATGTGTTTTAAATCTCTCTGCACTCCTAGTTTAGAAAATAAATATAGAAAATGTAACTAAGTATTCTTATCAACTCAAAACATCCTTGGATTCATTTACAAGCATTTTTTTTCCAATAAGTTTTTGTCTTTAACCTAATTTCATGAAGTGAGAATAAAGTTTAATTAAAATTGACTTCTGTATTGCACATGCAGCAGGTGTCAGCACATGAGTCTTAAGGTAATCTTACAATCCAAGCAAAATAAAGATAAAAGGATTTCAAACATAATGCAGAATTTGTCACAACAAGGTAACGAACATTTCTGTGTTCCAAAATGGACTCAGTCAAAACTTAGTACCTTTGTAACACAGAAAGTGGTTATATAGGACTTTGGGACAGCTGAGTTGATAGCAAAATTACGCTCAGAAAAGCACCCAAAATAGCTTACAGTTTTTAATGGGCCTGAGAGCAGGCTTAAAAAATGTTTTTGCTGAAGCCCAAAACTTAGAAATAGGCCTAATGCATCATTTTGAATACAATGGACTCTTTTTAAGTTCAAGACCACAAGTCAGTCCTTCATTTCTGCAATTTATGTAGAATATGTTCCATGGACAATTATTATACCATTTCCCAGTTCCTCAGCCAAATTAAATCTTTTTCTGAATTTAGAATTTAAGAAAATGCCTGACTTACTCAGACTTCACATACCTACTAACATGCTTAATACACAGGTGCTTAAGAGCTGTGTTGAGTTCCTAAGTTCTTGCAAGTTATAAGAAAGTTCTCTTTGTCTTCTACCTTAAAAAACAATCAACAAAAATAAAAAATCTATTTACTTTTTTTTTTGCTGCACAGTAGAAGGAATGGTTTTATCCATTTTGCTGAGGAAAGTGATGCGCTATTTCTTGAATTGAAATATGCTTAAATAAGTATAATTATGCTTAGATTTACATTAATGGCAGTAGAAGCATGTAGTAGAGCTTAGATGTTCAAGGCAGTTGAAGATGTGAAAAACGTTGTTTATCATCTTGAATGAGGCAAGAAAGCTTCAATGTGTGACAACCCTGTCGCATGTTAATGTTCTCTACTGCAGAAATGTAGCACTTTCTTTAAAGCTACTAAAAAAAAGCTCAAAATACTTCTGTGTTATCCTGAGCATGTGCTGTTCAGCACTAGACTTAAGTTTTCCCCTTAAAATATTTTTGCTAAAGTTTGAAGAACTGGCATATTGCATTTCTACTTGTTTCTGTGTGTTTGCACATTTTTTTGGGGGGGAGGGGGAAGTGGATGGGTGTTTGTGTGTCTGTGTGTTTTTGAGGGAAGGAGAAGGGGCCTCCTTCACTGTTGCCAGAGTTTAAAAATCTGAACTGTGAACTCATCTTTAGCATTAACTTTACTTTGAGTTGACAACGGCAGGCATGAAATAAGAATTTAAAATGTTCATCTCTTTTTTTTTGTGTGTGTCATTAGATGCAGAGTATATATCATTTATGAAACAATAATACAGTTTGAAACAGAGCTGGATCTGCCCACACAGCATCTAAAACAGCCTTGTGTAGTTACATAAAAAAGATACTTTGAGCAATTTAAGAACTACTTAGTCTAAAGCCAAGCGTATTATACATTTGTACTCATTCTAGTTTAAAGGAAGATTTAAAAAATTATTGTTTCTGAAACTGACTCAGCTTAAAAAGTAATTCTGTGTCAGTCAGCCTTATTATTATGCAGTGTAATCGTGTGATTTGTACTTTATGGTCCTAGGCCTACACTGTCAAATCTCCATAGAAAGACCACTTCTCTGAGCACCACTTTCCAGTAACAAAATGGAGTATGTTGTCTGTTCTATAGAATTCTCTTTATCTGATTTACAGACAAAATATACAGAAAAGTAAAAATGAGAAGAATTACATTTGTTCCTTTTTTCTTTTTTAATTTTGAATGTGCTTTCTTTTTATTCTGAAAGATGTTAACATCAAATAGAAATTCTGTATATACTTATAAATAATGTCTTGAATTGCTTGGCAGCTTATTTTGGGAATAATCTAGCAAAGATTTAGTGGAGAGAAGGGAGGAGAGACAACAGTTCAGTTTTGATTGCCTAAATACATTAGCTGTAATTCCATGTTACTCAGAACTGGGTCACAACCCAAGCTGTTTATTAATTATAGTAAGTAGTCTCCTGATTATCCCAAATCTTCCTTTCTAATATTACTGTTCACTTTGAGATGTATCTTCCCTTATATACTTAGTACAATTAGCAGATTAGCAGTTCTGGGGTTTTATTCAAATAAGTCTTTTTGGGAAATCTCCAACTATCTTAACCAGTTTGAGAAAAATTTAGAGACAATGACCATATTTTAAAGAAAAAAAATAATCCTGTTATTAACATAGCTTATAGGTACAAATATATTTCCTGCAACACATGCTTGCAGACTTACCAGAAAGAACAAACTTATCTGAAAGAAAACAGGACTACTCCTGGACTGATAGGTATAGTATGTTCCTTACTCTGACGTTTGCTGCAGGACCTACTCCATCTTACAGAGGTTGATCTTAGAAAAATTGGAATTGAAAATCAAGTCCATCGAACATACATCATTTCCAATATCCTGCTGCTTCAGGAAATTGAAAGAGAGAGAGGTAAGACCCCCATATTGTCTCTTAAAGGGTGAGAGAATGAGTTAAAGCAGCTTGAGCTTTTCTGTCACAAAAATAACATAAATATTCTAATCACATTCTGTCAAATGTACTGTTCTGAATAAGAACCACAGGATTACTGTACATAATAGGTAGAATAGCTAAACATTATATGTTAGAGAACATGTCAAGAATCTGTCTTCCTCATTTGGAAAGACGAAACCCGAAAAGTTAAGACTAAGCAAAGTTGTATATGTTCTACCATACCCACCCGAGGAGAAAGGAAGTGTCTTATCCAGGCAATCCCTGCCCTTCTTTCCTATTTGGGATTTAACTGTCAATGAGGACTTAGATCAGAACTTTTTTTTTTTTTTTTTTTTTTTTGTGATGCTTTTATTAGTGAAAAATCAATATTCAACTCAGGCCAGGCTCATGATGGTTGGAAGGAACGTGCTAGCTCTGTAAATCCTTCTGAAGGGGGAAGGGTATAGTAAGATATTATTCAACTATGACTCATTGTACAGGATATTTCGAGAATTGTGAGCAAGATAACAAGATATGATTATTATGCAGTCTGCCCAGTAATTCCAGAATATAAATGCCTAAGGGTCTTAAAATTTCATAGGAAGAAATATTTTACCTAACTGAGATTCCTGCCTTTCCCTTCTCTCAGTCAAGATAAAAAGACTTAGTTGAACTTTTGTAAAGTAGGAATGTAAATATGGCTTTTTTGTACCTGCTCATTTGAACAAATTAAGACATGATGCAAGTTGATTAGTGCAGTGAAGCTAGGATGTATTTCAGTAAGAATTTGTTCTTATTTGGTTTGGGTATTTCATTTTGTGACCTCTCAGCTTCTGAAGTGAAGAATAGATTACTGTTCTCACTGGGATGTTTGTCGGATAAAGGGACCCCTCGACCAGTCATTTACATAGCGAACTGATTTACAGATGTAACAGTTCAGTAAGCTGAACAGAACATTCCAAATTCTATTAATATAATTACAATTTGGGATTGTTCTGTTTTGGATGTGTCAGCTAAATCTAATCTTGCAGTACTGCCAGAGATTTCAGTGAATTTGAATTTAAATCAAGCATTTTATGTCTGAATTAGAGTATGTCTTATGAGCCCCAGGCAGATAGGCTGCAAGGTAAAGTATGATGCTGTGTGTTTTGGAGTTGATGTTTTAATAAAAGTAGCAGTGCTTTATGTTTTTATGGATGTTTAAAAATGTCTTTGTGTGCAGTATTTTCATTCACTGTGCAGTTGGGGGTAATGAAACAGCTAAGTGGATAACTGACTTATGTGCTTGAAAGCAAAACCAAAGTAGCTGTGTTTACACCAGGACATTTACACCCAAGGTGGCTTTGCCTGCTGTGTTGGGTGCTGGGAAGCTGCAGCGCAGATCGGTGCTGCCAGCCCGGCCCGCGCAGACTGCTGTGTTTTCACAGTGGGGCTCGTGGCTGCTATCTAGTCTCCAGCCTATTGTGCCATGTTTTTGTTTTGTGGCTGTCTTTGGCAGAGTGCTGTGTCTAGAAGCAAAGTGCTTAATCAGTTACACTGAAAACGCTTGTTTTTCAGCACTGAACTGTACTGAAGTCAGACAGTAGAACATCCAGTGTTTTAAATCTTTCATTATGTTAAAAAAATGTTATTGTCTCACTAAATGTTAAACCAGTGCAGAGCAAAAGATACATTATTCTGTTTGCTGCTAACTTGAGCTTTAAAGAATAGCATTGTATTTGTTGCTAGTTCAACATTTTCTATATAGTGCTTGATGTCATAAGTAATTTTCATATGTGAGCATTTTTGCAAGGTTAGTTTTATAAGCCTCAGCATTTCTAGGCCCAGTGAAGTTAAGCTTTGGAAAATCTTGTTGCAATATTTTTTGTTTTCTAAGGGTTATTTTAGACTAACATTCTAAAACGTTACCTGGCTCCAAAGCTACGTTGAACAGAGTGTGTCCCAGTACGTTCCAACCTGGGTTCTTCCCTTGTAACTAGGTAATCTGGCTGTGATTCTCCAGTAATTAATGCCATATCTATGTGTTAACATACTGCCCAGCAACACGTTTGACCTGGATCAAATATGTGCAGGTGATCACTTATCTGCTGAATGAGGCAGATTGTACAAATCAAAGTTCACTAGCTTTATGATGTCTTTATGCCAGCTGATAGCAGGGAAATATGTATAGTATCTGATTTGATGAGAGTAACAATAGCTAATTGGTGTGGAAAAAAAAAATCAAAATTATTAAACCACTTAGTCCAGCAGAATGAATTTAATAGTGGATCAGTGCTTTGGGTAACAAGGCTGTGTTATGTTGGTCAGTGTTAGAAACCTCAAGGCTACTTAACTGGACTCTTGATTAATTGAAGCTGGGCTTCCAAACCACCAGCCTAACCAATCTGTGCCTTCTTCAGGTTTCCTTGAAGAGTTTTTTCCCATCTTTGGCTTGTTCTTTTGCTCTCAGCACAACTATTCCACAGCTGCGTGGTGAACCTGACTTGGAAAATTATATGACTGAAAAGTAACTTTTCTCCTCTGTTGTTTATGCAGCTAAAGTCCCCTTCCCAGTTCATTGTTCAGCTGCACAAACAAGTGTACAACTGCGAGTGGCCAGGGAAGGGAGAGCGGGACAGGGCCAGGGTGGTGGCTGGAACAGCCTCGTGCCGTAAGGGAGCCCGCAGCCCAAGGTGCTGTAGTGGGAGGCAAGTCACTCACTGCTTCAAGTTCTCTCAAGAAAGAGACTGATAAATTCAGGAAGTTACTTTAGTCCAGTTCAGATTTTAATCACATTATGCAAATGTGTGTTTTGCTGTTGTTTTCTAGAAACTTAAATGCAAAAATGATCAGTTATGTGTATACTATCTAACACTATTTCATAAACAGAAAGCCATAAAATGGCAGGATGCTGTGGAAAACTGAATGTTACTTAAATGTAGAACCCTGCATTGGAGAGCGCCAAAGTAAATGTAAGATGCAACATAGACACCCCAACCCATAGTGATGCTTTGCTATGGAGGAGTCTGTAAGCATTTAACCTAACAAAAAATAAGGCACAATAGGCAGGCATGTAGAGAGCTGTAAATACTCTTTCCATATCTTGAGTTTTTTTAAGCACTGCAGCACATTCTGGATGCTGGTGTCCTGCTCACCAGTTCACGTTTTCAGGGCACGTGGTGACTCCTTTGGGAGGTACCTCTTGGCTTCCTCTGCAGGAAGCGTGCAGAGGGTGGAGCCTGCCTGGGCTCCTAACAGTTTCCTCTGTATCTCTGTGTTTCTCCAAGTCCAGTGTCACACAAACAGCTCTTCCTTTCCAGAGGACTCTGCCCTGTAGCTATGAGCACTTCAAGAATGACTTAGCAAAGTCATAGCTTGGAAGCTGAGTAATACTCAGGAAATGCACTGTTGTTTCCCAGAATCCCCAGATAAAGTGAGAGCGATGTTTGATGCTAGGTGGGCTTGGGACAGGGTGATATTTAGTCCCATTACAATATTGAACTACAGTCTTGAGAAGTTTAATTGTGGTTTCTTATGAATTACAGTAAAAGAATAAATGCTACTTCATGTGTGTTGAGGAAGGACACCAGGTTCCAGCTGCTTCAGTATATAAAATGTAGAAATGTCACAAAGTGAGGTTAATGTAAATATACTAATAAAAAAAAGTTTTGATATTATCTAAAACAAAAACAAAAAAGCCTAGCTTTTGCTAGATGTTGAAGATATCCTTTGTTCCTGTATCTTCATGAACTTGATAGAATTATTTATAGAAAGTTTTGTGTTACTTGACGATTAAAATGTTCGTGTACACTCATAAGTATGTGAGGTATTCTTGTGGGCATTGTTGGTTGAGTTGTGGGTGGAAAGATATATAAAAAGTCAAGTGATGAGAAGTTTTCTTACGAGGCATTCCAAGGGCTGGGACTCTGCCTTTCCACTACCTTTTCTTGATGATCTGAATTCTGATTAATAACATTTGATGGTTTAACATTATTATTATATTGGAGTGGCTATATATAAAAGCCAATATCATTTTTCCTTTGAGAGGGTTAAGAATCTTGCCTTTTTAGCTTATATTTATACCGGTTTTCCTGTAGAGAGTGCAGTTTTAATAGGCTTAAAATTCATATCTTTTATTAGTTTCATACAGAGAAGGCCAACTTAATGGATTTAAATAAAATATAAACATTGTCATGATGCCCATTACTGTGGGTGAATATAGAACAATATACAAAACCTGAATTAGGTGAAATGTACATTGGTGTTCTGTAACTTTGAGCATTTGATGGGTGAATGAGATTTTATATTTAAATTCTTATATAGCAGTTTTTGCAGATGTTGTGTTTCTTTCCTTGCTGCAGGGAAATTTAATCAAAATTAAATGCAGAGTGTTCTCTGTTCCCTACCATGTGTGTCTTCACCCTCTTAATTCATGATACAGAAGACCTAGGATGCCTCTATTAAGAGGGAAGATAAGTGAGTGATACCCCTGTCTGTGCTCACAAATATATAAACATAAATAAAAAGGCAGAGAAAAGTCATCCATAATCAGCAAAAATGGTTTTCCCTCATCATGTCTGGGTATCTTACACTGTCAGCTACAACCCTTTTGCTCGTATTGTCGTCTTTTGCTCTGCTTTAAAACTTTGCAAGCTCAACTAGAATGCTGTGGAGCGCTGGTATGTAGTGTCAACTTGGCAGATTCCAGATTAGTGCTAAAGTATGCCTATAGCCTTGCCAATAGATGGAGAAGAGGCTGCTGCTTTGAACGCTTTCCTCTATGTAACAACTTGCTACCTGTGTGGTCTGTCTTGTTCATACTGAGAAAGATTTGAAGGTGATTGCCATTTCTTTTTTGAGGAACTCGGAGATGTGGATGTTGGTATGGTCAGATGTTTTCAACTTTGTAACATTTCAATTTCATCCATAGAAAATTCCAGCTTAATTTGTTCTTACTTTCTGGTCTTCTGTTTACCCTTTTCTCTGCATCAGTTTATTCTGGTTGAAAAACTCATCAAAGTCTGTCACATGCAAAGAGAGGCTGTTAATTCCCTTGTATATGCAACTTTTTACAGAAACATGGGAAAAAAAGTTTACAAGAACATCTTAGCTTGGTAGGAATCTGAGTCTTCCCAGAAAAGAGAGGAAAATGGACTGACTGGTAAATGATATAATAAACCAGAAGATAAGACCAGGAGGAAAATGGTTTTATGATTTACCATAATTCTCCTGGTTTATCCTCCTGGTCTTATCTCCTGGTTTACTCTACCATTTACCAAAACTAGTCAACAAAAGAAAACTGGTTTTAGTGCAGTTGAAACCATGTTAATCAAACTTTTGAAAAATGACTCTGTAATCCATGCCAGCACGAATAGTTTGATGTGTTTTTCTATACCTATTTGAATATTGGGAGTTGAATGACATGTTATTGGCATAAATTACGTGCAATAATTATTTTTTTCTAATGCAAAGTGGATTATTAATTGTGAGTTGTTAAAGAAGATGTTTTCTTGCACTGTATCAGGCAAGGGCTGTTTTCCATTCAGTGTTTTGGTTTCGGCAGTGGCTAGTACTAGCTGACTTGGAATACATGGACCTCTGCAGTAAGTGGTTCTACCAACTTTTGATAACTGCAGTGATCTTTTTTTTTTTTCCAAAACTTCCATTTTTTTTTTTCTGACTTGAGACTTACCCTTTTATAAGCTGCAGATTAGAGGAGTTTAACAGTAAACCACTTCCTATTGGAAAATACTGATTTATCAGAACTGAACCTTTCGGCCAATAGGGAATGAGGATCAGACATCTAGTATGATATGAACCGAGTGCTAGGTCCACAAGAAATGGTTGTGCTGTAGCCAGGAACTCCAGCAAGTCACAGCATGTTCGTGCTCCATTTTTTTGCCAGATCAGCTAAGGGCTATATAACTTCTCTGGTTCTCTTGTTTTAATACAGCATGATTTCCAGGACTGTCAGCAGTGAGACATGGCTGGCTACAGAACTTTGGAGGATGTGGATCATAAGACTTCTCGACTGACTCGTTAATATAGCTGTTTGGGGATCCACATGCATCTCCAGGCCTACAACAGGCCATAAAGCAAGCCTGGATATTGGTAGATTTATCCTGGAAACCTAGAAAGCTACTGGCTAAATTTGTCCATTTCACTTACCAACTAGGAGGAATCTTATAATGTCAGATGCTGCTGTTCTTAGTTTCCAAATGAAATATTGTGGGGTTCCAAGAACTGGAGCAGGTTTCAGTTTTGGGGTTGTCATTCTGATCTGTCTTGAATTTTTTAATTCATTAACTTGAAAATTACCAGTGAATAAATTTGATTTCCTAATCAGCGCTTATACTGAGCATTACTTTGTCCATAGGGCATCAGTGGGAGTTCAGAGAATGCAGCATTTTGTTTGGGTCCTTTCACTTCTAAGACAAGTCTGCAGTAAAAACTTGCTTTGGCTTTTGTTTTTTTAGGAAGCCTGCACTGCTGTGTGAGCAGTTCTTGCATACCATGTTGTAATCGTGGTATAGTTATTTTTGCATTGTATCATTGCAGCTGCAGAGCAGTGCTTTTAAAGTAGATGGATTTCCTCCTAGCTATTTTAGGAAGACTGGAATTCTGCAGTTTAAGGTCAAACTGAAAAATTCTCATGAACTCTTTTGTTTCATCCCATCCTCTCTTTTGTTCCTGTGAGCCAGGTCCCTTTTGAAAACTCTCCCCCAAGAATTGGCAAGCATTCCGTTCTTAACGTGATTAATATATACAAGCTACAACAAGCAGCAGTATAAAGCAGTATAAAGTCTTGGCACTGTCTGGAGTCCCAGTTATGTTCTTTCATTGCCCGGTACAGCTGCTTTGCAGTAGGTGGAAAGGCGCACCTGTGCACCCGCCTCCCTTGCGCACAGCGGAAGTCGAGGATGACCGAACAAGGCTGCGGCACTGTGGGCTACGGGAACAGGGAGCAGCACGGTCTCGGGTTCCTTGGGGAGCTTCCTTAGGATGATGTCACACAGGACAGCACTTCACCATTAACGGTTTTATGGTGAGGAGATAGACAGCTCGATGCTAAATAGATAAAAAGATGATTAAGGTGAATGGCAGGTTGAGATAGGATTCCAGTTTGAAGGCTTGGCAAAGGTACTGCAGTTGTTTCAGGACATAGGTGCTTCCAGATTTTCCAGATTTTATCCCACATCTTAATAAACACATTTCCAAAAGTAGATTTAATCGAATATTAGAACACCAAAAACCTTGCAACAAGGAATCTAATCTAATTCAAATTAACTCATGAATTAACTAAGGTACTTACCCAGTGTAGGCAGTCCTCTGAGTTCCTCATTCTTAGAGATTACAGGCAAATTGCCAATAGAAATGTTTCATATAAAGTGGGCACAAGAATGTGTTGTGTAAATTGTCATAGAGAAGGCAAACTTTCATTACATCTAAAGACAGAATAAACCCCTTAGGAAGAGGATGTGGTGACTCACTCAAGAGTGGTCACAGTTTATTTAGGACTACCCAGCTACCAGTCCCATTACTTAGCACCCAGTCATGTAACTAGGGAAATTAGTACTCCTTTTCTAGTTCTTATTCATAAAAACATGACAATGAATGGTGACATTTTCCCCATGTAATAACATTGTGTGAAAATTTCATGATTTTTTTTAAATCAGTCAATAGAGAAGAATGTCTTATGTGGCAAAATGGATTTGAATTTTTAGCATGGTTTTAGTTTTTTGGTTTTTTTTTTTACCTAAACTGTGATAGATAGGAAACCAAGTAATTTTCCTTCATAAAGTAGGTGAAAAAATTGTGTGGACTTGTAACATCTTCTAATTGATTAGATGATGAAGCCCTTGCACATTCTTTTGTGTGAGAATCTGTACCATTGTGATGTACATTATGATACAGGAAGTAAGCGAGTCAGAGGATCATAACTGTAAGTTGACTGGTATGTCGACTTTTGTGTCTTCTCATCCCATTTTCTTGAACAGAACTTAGTGAGACATTTTGGTTCCCAAGGCAGGATCATTGTCTGTTGGTTCCCTTTTCCTCTCTCTGATTTTCCCCATTTTTCCCTTCTCCCAAGTATATTTTGGAGAAAGAATGTGAAAAATTATATGGGAAATCACTGTAGGCTGTACCTGGTGACCATTAAATTATGGAGTCTGTCACTGTACCTAAAGCATTTCTCTTAACCTCTCATTCCCTGTCCTCTCAATTTACCTATTTTAAATAACAGACAATGACAGAAGATACTGCAGAGTGCTTACAAGGTGTTCAAGATTTGCCTGTTTTCCAAGTTCATCAGTAGCTCAAATATCATTGCACCTGGGAAACTGAAAATAATTGAGTTTGTCATGGCTTTAGGCCTAATTTTATGTAAAATTGGTTTGAGATCATCACTAGGAGGTTTTGTGCAGGGTCAGTAATTTTCAGTAATTGAGTAAAGAAGCTACTGAAATGTGGCTGTGTCCATCAGTATGCCACAAGTGATGAGTTATCTCTTACTGCCAGTGAATCCTTTGGGAAACTATTGTCTTTCACATTTACCTGAAGCTTTCCTGTCTTGAAAGAAACTTCTGTAAAAGTGCCGAGAATAATAATGTTTTCCTACTGCTCTTGCCTATGTGTTAAGAATCCAAAGTGGGATTGCTATGGGAAGGGAGGAAATAGAAGCACAGCCAAGAAATGCTAAGTGTGAGCTGGTTTTCCTTTGGATAAAACTTACTTTCTCATCAGCTGTCTTACCCCTACTGTGTATTTGAGCTCTCTTCATGTTTATTATTTATTCTCTTTAACTTCAGTAAACTTCATCTGACTTGAAATTTCTTTTGGAAAGATTCTGCTCATATCTATGACAGTACTCACTCTTTCAAGAACTTTCCTCTCCCAATAACTACTACTTTAACATGCATATTGGTGAAAGAATCTTAGCGAGCTAGAGGATCCTTAGGCCCAGCTACACTTCAGAACAAGCTCCAGTGCTCTTTTTTTACATTTATTTCATTCTACTGTAAGAATATGTACATACAGCATTCAATCCAATTTGTGATAGTTCAGACTGAAAAATTCAGTATTCTCAGTGAAAACAAATTACAAAAAGTGATTTCACCTATGTTAGGTTGCTGTTTGGAATTTTAATCCTGTTATTGTCACTATCTCATGCAGTTTAGCTGCTTTAGAGTGAGAATACCACAGTTTCATTTATTTTTGATTAGCCTGATAATACACTGAGGTCTTGGAAGATGAATAATCTGCTCCTTCGTGACCTTCAACATTTAGACAGAGAAGGATCACAATATCAGGAACCTATGGACTGAACATGTAAGACTGATTAACACTACTTGTGGGAGGAGTGGGAGGAAAGAGTAAAAGGAACAGATAGTACCTGGCTTTGAAAAGCAGTTTCATAAACAAAAGATCTTTGCAGGATGTTAGCAGCAAAGGGCTGGCCCTGGCTGCCTGGCTCGCAGGGCCAGGCACGAAGACAAAGTGGCCGCTGCTCTCAGCTGGTGTCATCCAGCAAGAACTTTGCTTGGGCACTGAGGGTGACCAAGAGAGACATTCAACAGATGGAAGAGTGAGGTGAACAACAGTCTGTGAAATGTGCTCAGACCACATCTGCTTGAAACAAGCATTTAAAAGATCTTAAGAAAGGAGGAGGAGGATTTGGATATATGTCTCGGAGGAGCAGTAGCTAAAGCAGAGAGGCTGCGTGTTCCTCACTATGATGTCTGCCCGTGCTCTTGTAGATAGAGTACTTGACGTCTTGTTGTGAGAGGCTCTTGTGTTCACAGCTCCCCATCTGAACAACGGATATCTGAATCCTTGCTTTAGAAAAGGCATTTTGTGCTACCAACCTGTTACACAAATGACCTCATTTCACTGGTGGGAAGTTCATTAAGTGTGTGAAATATGTAATATGTAATGTACTCTGGCTGCTCTGTGAAGAGGGTGAGTTTAGGAAATGGTTAATCTTAGCGTCAGTGCTAATTTAAGGAGAGAACTTATGGAAGTAAAGGTCTTCAAGGGCTGGGAAAGGGCAGCGCGAGGTCACTGTATGCAAGGGCCCGGCGCGGCGGGCTGGAGCGAGGCAGGGAGGGAGGTAGGGAGGGAGGGGTCACAGCCATAACTGGGCGCGCGGCGCTGGCTCCGCGCTCACAGCGCCTGCGGCCGCGGCGGCTTCAGCGGCGGCGCCGCGCTCGCCTCGCGCGGGACAGCCACGGAATCAGGTCTGTGCCGCGCGCTGAAACCGCGACCTGTGCTTTCACCGACGGCGCGAGCGAGCTCGTGTTGCGGCGCGTGCAGGCTCCGCTGGAGCCCGTTCACTTCAGCCGCGGCGAAGGGCTCGTGCTCAGGTCCGCGGGCGCCGCGGTGCGCGCAGCCCCTCCGCGGCGGGGCAGCGCCTCGGGCGCTCCCCAAGCTCGCCGGGGAATTTACCGTAAGCGCTGGGGTCCGAGCGCTGCTGCTGCGGGCCCAGCTGCCGCCGCACCCGCTGCTTCTCTCTCTCGCTCCCCGGCAGGCGCCAGCTGGCACCGCCGCTCTGCGCAGCCCCGGGACGGTGCGACGGACTCGCTGCCAGGAAGTCGCTTGGCCGAGGCGAAACTGCGCTAATCCCCTCCGAGCCGGGCAAGGAGCGGTAGCGATCGGGCCCGTAGCTGTCGGGCCGCGGTGTCCGGCCGGGTGCCGGGGCGGCGGCAGTGCGCGCCCGCGAGCAGGGCGGGCGCCGGGCAGAGCCCCGACCTGGCGGCGCTTGGCGAGCGGGCCCCGGAAAGGTCCTGCCCGGGGCTCTGGCTGCTGACGTGTTTGATCCACCGAGATACTTGAGCTGAGGCTTCGTAGGAATGAATCCCGTGGAAATCTCCCAAATAACGTACAAGTATAGAGCGTCGTTGTGCTCTAAGTAGGGAGATGTTTCGCTGGGTAGATGGAAAGGAAATGTATTGTTTTTATTTAATTTTTGTCTCTTAAAGAGGAACACGCATAGAGCTGTTAAAGTTAATGAATTGGTTTTTAATTCCAAATAATATATAGTATGCTTGCTGTAGGAAAGATTTTTAAAAGGGTTCATTTTGAGTTGTTATGGAATTATTCTTTTTGAGTTAAAATTGTGGGAACAAAGTAGCAAGCAAAACAATAAATAACTTCCAATGGCGGTGGAAGAACAAAGCTTGTATTTTGAATCGTTAGCTGAAAATGTGTAGATTTGACTTTAGCCTTGGTGAAGTTCTTTGTTTATTTTTACTGGCAAAGAGGGGAGAGAGTGTTTATTTCTAGTCAAGGCTTTGAACTATTCAGGATTACTGAGCTGAACTGGTGGGCGCTTAAGTTTCTTCCATAATTTTGTAGTATAAGCCTAATGAGGTCTCTACTTGTTTGTTACTGAATGCTCTTTAATGATTATTCTTTTATGATGTTATTTATGGGTCTGGAGGAGTTCTACAGGTAAAAAGGAAGTATGTGTTTTACCAGTTTCTTTCATCTTAAAACTGAGAAAATTTGTGAAGATAAGTTATCCTGACCTGTGTGTTTTCTGTTCACTGAGAATAATTGTAAATAACATTTTAAATAGACTGTCAGATTAGAGCTCAAAGATGCATGGATGGAGTTTGTGTGTTTATGTGTACGTATATCTCACTTGTATAAGGAGAAAGCAAGAATGGTTTGACGGAACTTCAAGATCCTTCAAGATCGGATACAAAGCGTTGATCCCGTCTGTAATCTTACAGATTTTTTTGGTATTTGACAGATGTACATTTCATCTGATAGAAGTTGAAAGCCTTTAAACTCTCATATGTGCTTTCGCAATCTATTTCTCCTTATCTTAACAAGCTGTAGATTCTTGAACCTTAATATTCTTCTCAGAGTTCTGTGACCTGTTTGATATAGCAGCTACTGCATCAATTTATTCTGTTACAAACAAGCAGAAAATGCACGTTGCAGAATGTTTCACGTAAGCTATTTTGGTAACAAGAGTCCATTTCTATTAATGAAAAAGATGGTAGGGTACTTCTAGCAAACAATTAATGTGAAATCTGACTGTATGCATTTATAGTGGCTTTAGTTTTAACTGTATTCCTTTCCATAATACACGGTCTTTGTGGCTTTTTAGACATTTGTTGCTTTTGGTTTTGTTTTGTTTTTCTTTCAATCATCCTACTACACAGGTGAGGGGAAAAAAGTCTGATTTATATCCTGAGGTTTACTTGCCAGTATGATTGACCGCTTCCCTTATTTCCAACATGCGCATATATAATACAGGTAAATGAGCCGAGGAAATCAAAAGGGAGAAAACAAGTTACATATCCCCAGCTTTTCCAAATCTACTATTTTGGGAGAGGAGGGAGGTGAGGGACTTTATTAAAAATTATTGTTTTTTACGGATGTTGATTCTATATACCTGAGAATGTAAATTTTTCATCAGTTGAATGTGTTCTATAGGTAAAGAACTGGTGAGACTGGAAGTAGTGCCGTACCACTGGTGGTGGTATGGTAATACCACATATGGACTTCACAGAGCTTGATCCAAAGTCAGGGGAATCCTGCTGCCTGTTAGGTCAATAAGACTTTGAGAGATGCATGAATCATCTAATTATCAAAAAGTGTTCTAGAAGTAATTCTGATAGCTTGAGTCTGGTTGCACTTCTGTTTTCGTTTTATAAGGAAAACTTGGCCAGTTTATTAGTCATGCATGAATCTCTGAGGCCAAACTGCAGATAACCTTTTCCATCGTTTCTTCCCTGCAGTGTATTGAAACAACAAAATCACAGCTATCACCGCTAGTTGTGTTAGATTCTGGTATGGAAGGGCCACTTAATCTTCTGTCAGATTGAGTAGAGCCTCAGAACACTTTCTTAGGCTCTGCAAACTGCTTGAGAAGGTTCTCAGGATGCCCAGCCAAGCCAGAAAGCTTGTGTTTGTGTCCACAAACCAAGAGGGCATAGATTGAAGATTTTTTGCCTGTTGCTTTGAGGTTGGAAAAGGTCGTTTGTTTTATTGTTCATATGGTCCTTTTAAACCTTAAATAATGATGTGAATAGCACCTCCCTACCCCCCAGTTGCAGTCTGATACATATTTCATCCTGCCCAACAAATACATACTTGGCACAAAGGAATTTGTAGAACTGAATTTCATCTTTTCTTGTTGATGTTTTTCTGCTGTAATTCCTACCATGTCTACTGTTGACAGTTTTCACAGTGACAGAGGTTCAGAGAGTACAGTTTCCAGGGAGAAACTGTATCAGGTGTCTATCTATAGTCAAGTCAAACATACCTTGAATCATATGCTAAAATATTTGAGACATTCCAGAAGCTTCAGCTTCAGCTCACTACTTTGCACTGTTTACATTCAATGCAAGAAATTTCAGTAAAACATTTGTTACAGAGCTGATTGCTTTAGTTCTTGGTTTGCATTTACCAGAAATTCTTGATAGAGAAGAAGAGAGGTAAGCAGGTAAATTTACAGGTAGAAGTTCACAGATTGGGCTTGTTTGCAGTGGTTGTGAGGGGAGAATTACTTGAAATACTGTCAGAGCCTCTGTAGACATGTAATTGTGGCTAAGCGTCTTGCAAATGCTTGACATGTGGATATTTCTTATGAAATGTGGACTCTAATTTAGCTACTCAAAACTCAAGTTTGAATTTGAAGTGTTAAATTTATGGATTGTGGTGTAGTGTTTAAAGAGTGGGACTTGAAAGGTGAAATGATTATGATATAACCATTAAGACAAACAGTTTTTTTTTTTTAAGAAAGGCCTTTTAGGAGGGACGGTAAAAAGCAAAATGCTGTCCTTTGAAGGATCATTGTTTATTTAGTGAAAATTCTCAGAATTTTGGATTAGAGACCTACTGGATTGCTATAATCATGTGATAGGACTATGAGAGATGCTATTTCCAAAAGTTTTTCTGCTATAGCGTAGTTGGGCTCAGAGCCTTGGCAAATTTAAGATTAAAATAATCATAATCTAAATATTGATTATCATCTGTACTTAATAAATATTTATTGTAAGACCTGGAATAAGGGAGAAGTGGGAAGGTGTTTGCTATGCAAGTCTGGAACAACTTAACCAGCCTGTGAGTTTCTGTGTAGGGAAGCTGACAGAATTCTTCCATCAATTTGAGCTCAGCCTTAGTGTTCCTCTGAAACTAAGACTTTTAGGATAAGCTTTGAGTTGGACTAACGGGACTTTTAGCGCAGCCACACTTCGATCGTGTTGTGATGCTGAGTCCGGAGAAGGGGTAGGGGAGGACTTGCAGAGCCAGCTCTGCTGTCGCGGCAGCACCTCTGCGTTGCCCCAGACCAGAGGAATTCTTGTGCAGCGGTAGCAGATGGCCTGTCAGGATACTACTGTTGTTTTTCAGCAAGAAACTTGTCCAAAGTCGGAGCAAATACTCTGTCCAGAGCTGCTATTTCCAGAGTCTTTTCTGATTACATGAGAGTCTTTGCTGTGCTTGTGGTTTTTTTCAGTTTTCATAGGAGACACCTGGTGGGTGACCACCTGGGTTCAATTAGGTAAGATTGGTTGACTTCAGGTGTGTTGGCCGAAAAAACAGTTTTAGCTAACTAATGTTACTGGAAAGTGTAAGACCGATCTGCCTTATATAGTGTCATGGAGCATGGAGCGAGCATGAGGCTTTTTTTTTTTTTTTTTTTTTTGAGGAACAGCGCTAGGATCTGTGTCTGAAGTGTTTGCCTCACCAAGTTTTGTTCACAGTAATAGAAAACCCTCTACTGTACAGCAGGCGGTAATAGATAATGTAAGTGATGGACAGCTATATGAATCTCCAGCATCAGCAGTGGTTTCCCTCAGTGGGCTGTGCATGAGGCAGAAGAGAATTCCAGTCATCTGCTCCTGCCCTTATCTCTTGGTCAGAGCCCTTTAGTTTATAGCCTGTCAGAAATATGTAACCATTTCTCTGCTGAATTTGCTACTTGACCAAAACCCTTCAGAAACAGATTTTTCCGTCACAGTGGTACCAGCTATTGGATTTAGAAACATACTCTTACAAATTGAGCTGTAGAATCTCTCATTTTTGTCAAAAAGCTTTTAAAACTTTGGGTCTCTCTCTCTCTCTTTTTTTTTTTTTTTTTTTTTTTTTTTGTTAATGAAGCAACATGACTGGCCCGTAATGCAACAGGGTGCATGTTGACTGCCTTAAAAGAAACAAAGTTCATTTTGGAAGTTCAATTCTAGGTGCTTTCATTAGTTATGCTGCTTCATTTCCATTTAAATAGGGACTTTGATTGATGTGCTTTTTCTTTTTTTC
This sequence comes from Nothoprocta perdicaria, assembly GCF_003342845.1. Lineage (NCBI taxonomy): Eukaryota > Metazoa > Chordata > Aves > Tinamiformes > Tinamidae > Nothoprocta > Nothoprocta perdicaria. The sequence continues at coordinate 4,922,077 of NW_020455205.1, read as the reverse complement.
TTTTTTCTTCTTTTTTTTTTTTTTCTTTTCCCAGAACCAAGAATGATAGCTGCAGGGAAATTTGCAAGTCTTCACAGAAATGTCCCAGTGAACCATCAGTTCTCATTAGCTTCTTCCATGGACCTTTTGACCAGCAAACCCTCCCTGGCAGAGCATCGTGCAGACTCCTTTCAAGACATCTCTATACATGGCACTCTCCCCAGGAAGAAGAAGGGAACAATTCCCGTTAGGTCCTGTGACATGTTTAGCCACACGGGAACACTGCCTTACACCAGGACAAACCGGCAACAACCATCTTTTGTACAGGATGCCATAGAAGAGCATCCTCTACAAGATGGGCAGAGCAGTAAACTCCACATCAGGTACTTTGCAAAACCTTAATTTAGATATGTTTTTAAATGTTCAGTTACAAACTCAGCTCTTTATTATCACTTTGCATGCTAATTGAATTTATCCTCTCTCTAGTGTTCTGTTTAATTCTTCATGGAAAAAGCTAAACCCCAGAACAGTTGTGACAAATGTGCCTATGTGATAGTTGGGGGAAAAAAAGGAGTTAAAAAAAAGTTTTATGGATTTTGGGAACTCTGTTTCTTTTTTCCACTTTTCTTTCCCCCCAATCCCTTTTTAGGTTATTGACTAGTTCAGACTGCAAAATTATTTTCCTTATGCAAGAAGATCAGTCAGTACATGAGCTGTTAAGTACTCATGACTGTTTAAAATATCCATACTATACAGTTGTTTATGTGGGATGTAGGTATTTGGATTTTGGGTCTTTTGACATCTGTGTAGTTCTTGGAGACCCTGTGGAACCCAAGGTTGACTGAGCCAACAGCAAATGATGCCATTAGTAATTCTCATTTGACTTCCAGGTTATAATGTCCATGACTCTTGAGAAAGAAATCCACATAGATACCTAACTTTTCTTTTGGGAATCTCTTATCATCACTGATGATGTTGGCAAAAAAATAAATCAACTTTGCAGATATCTTTGTTCTGATATTTTGGTCTATAAAATGAAAAATTGTTCCAGCTGACAAAATGTAGTTTCATAGCGAATCAGTTAAAGGAACGAAAATAAGAGGGCTGTCTGGGTGACAAGAGGTTGAGAAAAGTTAACCGAGTGAGAACTTCTGAATAAGGATTTATAGTTTTGCTGTGTCCTTCATAACAATATATGTTTTGTTTTCAAACCTTGTGAGGCAAGGACGATTCTAAATTACAAAGGGTTGTGTATGCACTGTTTTTCTTTTTTCTTTTTTCTTTTGCTTGCGGCAAATATAATCAAACTGTCTTCTCTACCATTTCTTCTCCACCATATTTTCCACCATATAGGTCTAAGAAGGCTGAGAGAGCTGGGCCTATTCAGCCTGAAGAAGAGAAGGCTGAGGGAGGATCTGATCAGTGTCTATAAATACCTCAAGGGAGGGAGTTAGGAGGATGGGACTGGCCTCTTTTCAGTGGTGGCAAGCGATAGGACTAGAGGAGAAAGCCACAAACTGAAGCACCAAAAGTTCCACAGGAACTTACGGAAAGAATTCTTGACAGGGAGGATGACAGAGCACTGGAACAGGTTGCCAAGAAAGGTTGTGGAGTCTCCTTCTCTGGACATCTGTAGAACCCGCTTGGACACCATCCTGTGCCACGTGCTCTAGGTGACCCTGCATGTGCAGGGAGATTGGACTAGATGATCTCTAAAGGTCCCTTCCAACCTTAAGGATTTTATGATTATAATAAGAAAGGGCATTCATGTATTTAGTATTCCTCTATGTCACTGAGACACAGTGAACCAGCTGGGAACCAGCTTTTAAACATAATTTGCTTCTTTGGCTTTACATACTTCAAGAGAACATGAGAAGTCAGGGCTGCTACCATAAGAAAAATACGACAGTAGACTGTGAGATTTTATCATGTGTCTTCTCAAGAGCCATTAGTAAATGTGATTGTCAAGACATATTTGCCCTTCTTGAGAGACCAAATGTTAGGTACAAGGTGTAAGAACAGGAACAGAATGCTTGTGAGGGAAAAGTCAGGAGTTCTGCTTGATCAGAGTGGCAACCCCACAGTTTTGAAATGAGATAACAAGAATGCTGGTAGTGTAGCCTGTTGAGTCATGGTAGCAAGTGCTGTTTATGTGCATGATCTTCCAGTAGGTTTGCTAAAAGACCCAAACAGTGCTGTGGTAACAACTTCCAACTTCTGCTTTTGTTAAATTTCACTGTGAATCTTTGCATCTTCTGTTTCATGACCTGACAGCTTAATTGTAGTGGAAAGGCAGACACTAAAAACTTGTCAGCAAATATATCACTTCTTGAGTCTCCTTGAGGTGGTTTTGCACCTTTTATTAGTATATCTGACAGGACATGTTAGAAAAAAAACGTAACGGAGCAAGTCTCATGTGCGTGGTAAGCATTCAGCTCTAACTGGTAAGATATGTATGCTAATGCTTACATTTGCACTAAATCAGTTGGGACTAATTGTGTAATGAAGTGCATTTTACCTTACATGTTTTTTGATAAAACTGTAATACTTTGCTGCTGGTGAAATGCTCTAAGAGAGCTCTAAAGCTTTGAAGCTCCATGTATGTATGCCTGCTTAATGTCTATAGTGCCGAATGTGATTAAAAATCAGGCCTTTTTACTAAATGTAATTGATGGATAAAATAATGTATATGAGAAATGCAACATTTGATAGGAAAAAGAAAGTTTGATCCTTGCCTGCATGTATGTGTAGTATGGCACTATCTATAGAGCAGAGCTTTGGGTATTTTAGGAGTAACTGTGTGGTCACACATTTACATTAAACCATTTATTTTCCTCCTACTGCTGAGCCTCCCCCAGGAAGCACTGAAACATCATCTGCCAGAAACCATCACCACTGCTTCTGATACTAATTAAAACCTTCAAACAAAGTTGACATTAATTTACACTAACTGTTTTCAGTTCTACAGGATAGTTGAATTTATGCCATATTAAGTCTTGCATTTAAGTCTTGCTGTCTTTTCCGTAGCCATTTCTTCTCCTCACGCTTGTAAAGGCAGGTTTTGGTTGAAATTCCATTCTTTGTCTATACTGACTTATCAAATTAGACTCACTGATAAATAGTAAGGCTGTGCCATTGGCACTGGCTTGAACTCAAAATACTTTTCCCATTTCTCTAAATTATGAGTAATGCCCTAGATATTTTGTTATAACACAGTTTCTGAAAGGTTCGGACACAGCAGCTGGTCAGAATAGTTTTTCTTATTTTTAAGTTTCTTGTTTAATTTCCTATCTATTTGGAAGTATGGAATTGTAGCTACAGAACTGTAATCTTCACCTTCTCAACAGCTGTCTTCATTCTGCATTTTCAAACCATGTCTATTCCTGACTATTCCTGACTTGGCTGCAAACTCGTCCTTCTTTTCTTTTTCAGATAGATAAGGTGTTAGTGTTTAACTGTGCTCAAATCTCAAATATGCGTAATTCATACTGAACATTGTTTTAAACATATTTTAGGCAAAAGAGGAAGAAATGTTTGAGTGTGTGTGTATGGAGGGGGGTTGGGGAAGAAGATAGGGCACAGGGGAAGGAGGACAGTAGGGTTTGGTTCAGTAATTCTTTACCTGTGGCAGTGAGCAGCCCAGGAATTATATTTCCTCCAGTGGTGATTGAGCCTGCCTCCAAATGATGAAAATGACAAACTGTAAACTAAAATGTGGTTTATAGACTAGTTCTGAGTATCTTTCTATAGCTGTGAATGAATAAACAGTTTTTGTAGTTCTGAACAGTTGATGTATAGAATTTTGTATTTAGCCAGACTTTAGCCTCTGAGTTTGGGTATTAGGCAGCAGAGGCTTTCTATTGTGTTTGGCTATTTTTCCCATCATTTCAGTCAAAGCAGTGTCAGCAGTGGACTTTCTATTGCTACTGTAAAGGGTTAGTCTGGAGCAGATTAGTTTATCTGGACGTTTAGGATGTTCTGTACCTCTTTCACTTTTTGATCTCCATTGCTCTGCACATTTAGCTGTGTGAGATTTGCCTCCTTCTCTAGAGTTCTCAATAGCATCTTTAATAGATACACAGGCAGAAATAAAAATATTAAATTTTAAATTTACTGATGTCAATAGGACTACTTTATTAGCATAAAGTTAAGTGGATTTACTGTTCTCTGCAGGATGTATCATTAAAGGTAATATATTTGGAAGTTATTAAGCTGTTTGTCTTGAGTTATAAAGCCACTGATGTCAGTGTCCTGGGTTCCTGAAACATTCCCTTTCCATCTACCACAATAGATGGCAATTGCTCAGCTGTTTGAATTGGCAGTTTCCTGATTTATAGGGGAAGAGAGCTAGTGGAGCACTACTCTTGGTAAGGAGCACGTTATTCAGGGATTTGCTTCCACCTTGTTAGAAACAGTCTGTGGTGTTTCTTGAGATACTGCATGTTCTGTCTGAGTTTTGTTAATTTTCTGAGGATGTGGTAGGTGCGCTATTTATAGTGTAGAGTTGTTACATGTGATTTCTAAAAATGTTAATGTGTTTGATAGGTAATTTGCTTTGGAATATGTTTGGCTTTATTGTTGTATTCTGCATGCACTTAAAACATATGATTAGGTGCACTTTGAGAATCAAAATATGAATACAACTTGATAAAATTAAGATTTGAATATCAAGTAAAATCAATATTTTACATGTTTTATGCTTCAAAATAAGAGGTAAAAATGGTTTGGAGTTATAGAATGCAGTATATTTTTTTCAGGTTAGAAAATAGATGCAAGATAAATGAAAGGAGCATCAATACCTTTGGGTTTTGGGGTCTTTTTTTTTTTTTTTTTTTTTTGAATTGTGAGGTAAGTTTGGCAGAGCTTTTTATAAAACTATAGAATTTTTGAAGGAAAAGGTGATTTAGGTGTAGTGTCTGAAACTTCTTGTAGTGTGGAGTTTTTCTTCCAAAAATCTGACCAGACTGCTTCAGAGTTTGTGGTTGGGACAGATTTTCTGCTATGGTAGATGAAATGAAGCAAGTGGAGAGATGTGAAAGGGTTGAAGTAGTAAAAGCAAATGGTTGTAACATTATCTCTGCAGAGGCCTCCTAACAAATATGAACAAGTCAAGATTTAATTTAATTTCAGAGAAAATAGCACGGTATCTATTCTTGAGTTTTAATTACTGCAGACTCTCTGCTGCCTAGTGTGAACTGCAGGTCATTACCCAGTTAGTCACAGCAGTTTGCACTTGTTTCCACTAGTGCTTGAATGAGTCATGCCTGCAGTGATGTGCAGCTGGAGGATGGAGGCTGCAATGGCCTTAGGAATGTAGGAGCGTGTGTGAAGTAGGAGTTGCTGGAGGGCAGCAGCTTTCTTTTTTTTTTTTTTAACTCTAGTTTACGGTACAAATAACATTGATCTGCATTACATAAATACTGCCTGTCTAGCATGTTCCAGCTTGCATCTTCATACTTGAGTAGTTGTGCATTTGTTAAATCTGTATAGATGGAGAGATTGCAAAGACACAAATTGAAGTAGCATTGAATCCCAGCTGGTCTTTTTATAGCACTTCTCTCTGTTTGAGGAACTGTGTGACATCTTGGTACAGTTTCGTTTCTCAAGCTCAGTCTGAGCCTGTGTTATCTTCCTTCTGATTTCTCAGGCATCAGCCTTGGCACTGTCAAGAAGACTGTTCTGCTCAAGGCCACCCTTTTAGTGTAGTAGAAAGGAGGAGCCTTTGAAAAAGTCTGCAGTAAAGGTCATTTTAAAATAAATTAGTAAATATGCTTTTATAATTTAAGTGTTAGCTGACTAGAGAAGATAACTGGCAATATGTCTTAATGTTTCATTCATAAAAATGTGTAACACTCTGAGCTGCTGCTTTAGTTTTTTCTCTCAGGGTAAGAGCACATATATGGGAGCTGAATGATAGCTGGGGACTTGGGCATCTCTGGTAATACTGTTGTGTCTATAGTTAAGTTTGTTTTAAGTTATTACAATTAACTTGTAAGCATGACTGAGAGGTCCAGGGATGCCAAAGGCAAGCAGATACTTCATATGGTTTAGTCAATTAAGGTCGGAATGTTGCGGGATTCTTCATGGCAGCAGTGATGAGACTAGGAAACCTACAGTTACTGGAAGAAAGAGAAGCCTTCCTTAGAATCCTCCCCTGACAATTAAGGGGTAACTGCTTAAAACACTTGATTGAAACAGTGCTAGAGAGTGACAGGACCAAACTTGGAGTCTGCAGAAAAAGAAAGGCATAGAATATCAGAGTTATTGAGGTTTTGGCTGTTCCTCTGCATCCTCTGAATTGAGTAACTTCTTTTGAGGTTAAACACTAGGATTCCTCTTTTCAGTAGCAGTATGGACTCTAAGTACATCATAACTTTATCAAGAATTTAAAAAGAATGACTGGTTACTCAGACTTCAATGTTTTCTTTATTGGACTTTAATTTGATTGCTCATTGTCTCCAAATCAATGCATGATTTGAAGTTTTCAGAAATACATTTAGTCTATCCTTACCAAAAGTATGGTTTTAGTTGCTTATAGTTTTTTTTTCTTTTTACCTACAATACTGATTTTGTCAATTCAAAAGGTAGTTTTTTAAAATTTTAAAACCTCATGTTTGGCTGCCCATAGGGGTAAGGGAAATGGAAGAGCATCTCCTGCAATAACATCCATATTCTATTCCCTTTCCCCACATGAGTCAGCTTTAGTGGTCCATGTTTTCTGTGAGTTGTATGTTGATTCTTGTGGTATTCAATGGTATTAGTTGAATGCTCTTCGACAGTCGCTCACAGCCAGTATAACACAAAACTCATGCAAAACACATGCAAAAATACATAATGCTCATAAGAATCTTGTAGCTGGTCTGAAGAAATTGAGATCATTTCCAGGGACTAATAAGAGACAATTAAAGGTTTATATGTCTACAAGATTGGCCAGCAGAGAGAGGCATTTCCAGATGTCACTAGAAACACAAGTATGTGTTTCTGGTCAGAACGAACTCAGAGTAGTGGAGGTCAAGAGTATGTTGACTAATTACTATTTTTTTTTAAGTGCTGTACTGTTACTGGAGGAGTATTTATTCTTCTGCAGCAGTTTCTACACAATCAATAGAGGACTTTGACTGTTCAGCGGGAGGGAGGAGGGTGGTATAATAACATGTTACGATTTTTTTTTTTTTTGGTGACTTGCTGCAAAAAATACTGGAAGGAGATTTTGAGGTGAGAGGATGCTACATGATCATTGGGAAACCAAAATATATAATATAAGCTAGTCTGTGAACCCACAACTTACACAGTACAGGTTGACTTATGTGCAGGCTTTGTTTCATATATGTATTAAGTAAAGAAAAGAAAGCTGCAAAATCAAACTCATTATGAAGGTAAATATTAACATTACTAGAAATGTAATAATATCTGTTGAAAGATGAAGAACTTGCAATTATTGAAACAAACCTTCAGTTGAATTGGTAGAGTTGGCAGTACTTTCCACATGGTCTTGTACTTACCCAAAAATAACCTTAAGTAGTGTTGCAGGAGATTTAATACCAAAAGTTAGATTCTTTGTGTTTGCCCTGCTTAAGATGCCTTGGAAGCAAAAAATGAAAAGGATAATTCTTATATATATTTTTCTTCAGCATCTTGGCATTAAGGATTATTTTGACTAATTGCTTATTATTTGACATTATTTGAACTAATTGCTTTATCTCCTGTTTCTCTGTGTATAATATGGCAGTCTGTGGTAGAATGGAGTTACAGGAAAATTCAGTAATTAATCTTCACAGTTTGTTACTCCCCACCATTAAAAGTAACCACATCTTGAAAATAACCTCAAAAATTTGTGCAAAGATTAAGGCTTGGACAGGAAGGGAAGGTGGGGAGTATAGGGGAAGCCCTGATAGGAAGAAGATATCTGAGGGTAAGGGGGTCACAGCACGAATCTCCTTGTGCATTACCTGTGCTAGGGAGGAGTTGCAGGGTTTGCAGTGTCCGGGTGTCTTACAGCTTCTTGGACAGACTGTACAGAACTGTGCTAGTACCTATAGTACCTGTGGAGAGCTTTGTCACACCACCATTCACTCCGTTTCCTCTGCCAGGGTGGTTTGCAGGAGTGTTGTTTCCGTGCGCAGCTGGAGGTGAAGTGGGCACGTTGGCACAGTGAGCAGGTGAAGTGCCAGGCTTGGTGCTGGGGTTGGTTCTGAGCGTGCTGCCTTTGCAGTGCTGTCAGACACGCGGCCCACGGCCTTTGCAGTGCTCTCACGCCCCAGAGACAAGTGAGTAACTGCAGTTTTTTAGAAGCATTCAGCATTGCCCTGATTTCCCGGTGTTCGTTTGAATGTGTGCAGAGTTTGACTGTGTTTGAAGAAGGGGATTATATTTCCAGTTAAATTGCATGTTGTTAGGAAAGAAAACATTTTTATTTTTAGCAACTTCCTTTTCCATCTGTAATTTCATCCTTGTTTTCTCTGTTATCTTTTTGCAAATTTTTGTGCATCTGGTTACCAACCTTCCTTTTTTTTCCTCTCTCTATATTGGCTATAAAAAGTCTCAGACCAAATTCTGTTTGCAGTAGATTTGGTGGCTTTATTCCTTTTTATTTAACTCTGAATGGAATTTGACTAATGATAAATATCACAATAATGTGAAACAGCAACTCATGGCATAACCTGGACAGTTGAGCACCATCGTGTTAGGAGAAACTTTAGAAACAGAAAGACTCTGCTTTCCCCCTTGATTTTGTGCCAGATTAAATGATGTTAGAGGACAAGACTAAAACTTTGTGTAAAACAATAGCACAGTTCCAGCAATTGCATTTAAATAACAACATTGAACTTAGAGACTCTGTCCTGTGTTGGTAGATTCTAGTGTAACTGAACTTCTACCTATATGAAGCTACTTACTAAGTTTCCTATGTTAAATAATCATAAAAACCTCCACCAAACAAGATTCTGGTTTTAGATCTATGGGATGTATGTTGACAGTATGACAAACTTGGTTGCTATCTCAAACCCACGAACTCTTTTTAGGTTTGCAGAGTTTTCAGTGTGCTAGTTAGTTGCATGTTTGCAATTAAGGCAGCATAGTATATGTCATCTTAGATTATGCAGAGAACATCTGGGTCTCTGCCGCAAATTCTGTTAACCTGATGTTTTTCAAGCAAAAACAAATGTACAGAGCCATTTGTACCCATATGTTTATTCTTTTTTTACAGAAGCAGTGTAGTTGATCGCATGGCTCTTCTCTTAGGCTATTGTGCCTTTGGGAATATTTGTCATTGATAAGTATAGAAAACCTGCAAAGAGATCAGTTTTCTTTAAAATGGGACAATGGCATGATTGCCTGGTTTTCAAGTAACTGTTGTGGTGAGATTATGAAAATTTGGAGAAGTCCATAACAGAGTACAAGAACCATATTTATTTTTCAAGAAGTAGAGTTAACTATGCTTTACTTACAAGAAAAGTGATATTTACTTATTTTCTTGTGTTACCAGTGCCATATGAATGATACCCTTAGAAGCAACTTAAATGGGAAGTCATTCAAGCAAATAAATAAATTTAAAAGCTCTTGGAAGAGCTCTCTTTTTAATTTATTTGCAGTGTTTTATGTGGTATGTAACTGTTGGAAATGTCATTTTCTATAACACTGATTATTTTCACTTTGCTTAAAACTCTGTAGTGAATTTTAGTTGCAAAATGAACTGCTAGAGATTCCACTACTGACCTTCTAGAGGTTTATGTAGAATACATAAACTATTTTAAACTTGGCTTTTATCATTAACTATTTAAATGCATCTCTTCATTATAAAAAATACATGGACTTACTTTTTTTTTTTTTTTTTTTTTTTCTCTGTGTCTTCCTTCCCTCTTTGCCCCATTTTCGTGCAGAGATCAGAATATCCTGGATCCTACACTGGAATATGTTAAGGTATGGTACCACATCTTAACCCCCAGATATTCATTTTGATATGTAAGCAGCATTGCTACAGCTTTTTTGGTTCTTTGTAGTCAAATAATGCTTCTGTCTATATTCTGGTAGAGAAGCTAACTCTGTGCATCGGGCTATTTTCTGCATGCGTCAGTGATAACTGGGGGCTTTGTGTTTTGGGGATATGCTGTATTTTGATATTGAGGCCTCTTTTCAAGTAGATGCTGACTGGCTATTAGCTTGCTTTTGTTAAGATTAAAATAATCTATCACTTGTTTATGTATTTTGGAAAAGTAAATGGACCCATTTGAAAAGATAATCCTAAGCCTAACATTTTGATGATCTTTTCAGCAATATTCTTATGAAAACTGCTGTTATTTCATCTCTAATCTAAAATACTACGCCTTAATTCATCCATTAATTCATACAGAAACTCCATCCTAATTCAGTCAGAAATCTGAGCATATTGGAAAGTAGTCCTAGATATTCCTCAAGGGACTTCCTCTGTCCTTTTACTTGTTCTTTATAGAACACATAATGTGTCTGGAATCCTGGCAAAATTTTATGTTCTTGACTTTTTATTTGCACCAGAGAACTTTGGAAAATAATCTTAGAATAAATAGCAAATAATCTGGAACATTCATAAATTTTATTTAAAAAAAAATCAATCTTGGATTGGCAATATAGAAGCTTAAAGAAGAAGCCTTAGGGATATGATTCTGTCTTGCAATGTGATGTCTCTGTAATTTACACTGAACTAGTACTGTTCCTCATGGTTAACTTACGGGAATAATATTTCTCAAATCCTTGAAAGAATCTAGCTTAAAAATCATCTCTCTCTACAATGGGATTCTTTAGTTGTTGGGCTTTTTTCCTTCATTTTGGGAGATTTTAATCCTATGAAAAGTACCCAGTAAAGACATACGCTGCATTACTGTTGTTTACTGGAAAGTCTTGCTGTGGCTACCCGTGTGGACTGTCTGCATTTGTGCCCTAGGTTAAAGTTCAGGCAAGGAAGAGACTGAGATGAGATAGTAGCAACAGGTTGAAGAGGAAATGCCAAAGTCAATAGGGAGCTGCTGCTAGAATTTCCTTTGGGGGTTAATGTAGCCCAGGCAGCCAGAGGTTAGGGCTCAGGGCTCATACAAGGAGGGAACTAGGCAGGAGAGTAAAGCAGTGTTGAGAGGAGACTGCCAAAGGGAAATGCCAGGCAGTCATTGACCTGGAGGCCAATTCGGAGTTGTTTGGAGGGGTCCTCTGCTGCGCTGTCAGCCTAGGGTTAAGTTGGATGTTAAAATTAGTATGTGGAAGAGAAGGGGAGGAGCAGATCTTGGAGATGTGTGGAAAAGGAGCTGCCCAAGGACTCTGCCGGCTGCTGGTGGAGAGCTGCTCCGAGCAGTGGCTGGCTCGGGCCTGCGAGGGCCCTGGCCTCGCTCCCAGCCAAGCGTTGGCCTGTGGCAAGGTACCTTCTGAGGCAGAGAAAGCTGAGAGCCTCCGGAAGAAGGGGATGCCAAAGGCAACAGAGAATGTGTTAATTGCTGAATTTAATTTACTCTGTGTCTTGCACTATTCTGTACAAAGCACGTTTTTTACTAATATGGCCAAGTAGAAGACAGAGCTTTCATTTGCCTATTCATCAATATGTATGTCTTGTCTTGTTGCAGCAAGTTTTCTTTTATAAATGTGGTTTCTGATCTTTTCAACTCTTCTAGCAGAAACATGTCTTGGACTCTAGTCAGTAGCTGTGGTGCTAAACTTAGTTAGGAAAACTTTGATGTTAGGGAGGAAAGCCTGGGGAAGAGAGACTTACGGAGGCGAGAAGGCAAGGGATGCCCTCACTTTCCGCTTTCAGAATTTTTTTCCCATTTGCATCCCTAGCTTTAATGAGCTGTGAATTGGTTTGAGCCACAATTTAATGGCCTGAAAGTAGGAATTCTGGAGAGGAAATGCTGGGTTCCTAAATCCCATCTTTAAAAAATATACAGAAATTACTTTCTAAATATAACCTTCCAAAATCTTTTGGCTGTGATTTTTATGGTTGCTAACAAAACTGGTTCCATTATTAAATAAAATGATGTGGCATTATTAAACAAAATGATCAGTTCTCCAAATAAAGGAGGACTTCTATCAATAATTTGTTATCAGTGTGCTCTGACTGTAAAGCATATATTTGAATTCAGTAACAAAAGAATCTTGGAATCTTTAAGTGGATCCTAAAGTTTCATCAAGAATATGCTCATTATTTTCTATTACTTGCCTTTATAAATTTTCCAAGTCCTTGAATGAATGATGTTGGCAGAGTGAAGGCAGGGGTAAACTACTAAGCAGGAAGCTCTTTGAGTTACAAACTAACAGCTTTCTCTAGCATCTCACTATGTTTTTACCAACATTGCCATTTGTTTAAATGTGACAAGAAACATAAATGCGCAAATTTAGTCTGAACAGGTAGGCTTAGTGCCTCTTGGGTGGTTGGGTTTTGATAGGTGTCTGTTAAGCGATAGTGAAAAATAAATAGCTCTAAATGGAAAAGAGATGGTAAGAGAAGAGGGAGAAAGCAACAAGAGCACTTCTGGTTATCACTTCTTCCTCGTTCAGGATATCAAAGTTTTGAAAGATTCATGTGTCTGATGTGCAGGAAAGTATAGGTGTGTTTACTCAAGGCAGAGAATTGTTGAGTGAGTGACTGAAAACACATAACCTTGAATATTAAACATCTCAAGTCTATAAGTCTATATGTCTCAAGTATATAACAAGGGAAATACTAGAACAAGCTGATTGCACACCAAGTCTTATTATTGATTCTTGTTTGTCTCATTTATAGAATAAAGACTTGGGCTTAATTTAGGTTGAATAAACTGCATGATCTTAAAAATAGTACATGGTACAATTTTAAATACTAGCAGGATGGTCAGAATGTTGGTAACTCTCGGGTAGAGTTGTAGTCCAAAGAGAAGTGTGCTGAGAGTACCTGGCTTTTTTGAAAGATGCACAGTTAGAAGTAATCAAACAGGAGCGATCCTCAGAGCTGGTGCACGCTGCCAGGCTGCACATGTATGCGGCATCTCCTTCCATTTCAGCACCAGCACCTGGTGTAAAAGGAAATTTTAAACGAGGAAGCTGGTCACAGTGGAGATCTTATAGGTATACAGGTGCAAATGAGCACTTTTTTTGCAGGGATGCAAACATGCTACATGTGTTTGTTATGGGTCCCATAAGAAAGAAGTTGAATGTTTTGTTCAAAATGTGCTCCTGTTGGGAGGAGAGCAATGGTTGTTAAAAAATGGATGCTACTGTAAATAGGATGGGGAGAAGTCAGTTAGTTATAAGTTGTTTCTTGCCTTAGTTTATGGTGTTTCACTGCAAAAGAAACATCTCAGTGATGATCATGGCAGCAGCAACTGCAAACAGGCATCGTCATAAAGGACAGAGAAACTGATTAGAAACTTAAAAAGTCTATTTTCATACAAACCTTTCTTTGGTAGAATCAGAAGTGAAATAAATAATTCCTTGTGTTTCAAAATATTCTAACCAGAGCAAAGGCAAAATAAATCAATTTTCCTTCTGTTTTATTCTGTTCAAGATGCAAGACAGAGTGCAGTGATAATGGAATTAATCCTCTGAAGACATTCTTTTAGAGAATGCGCTCTATAGATGCACTATAGTTTCTAATACATGAATCTAAATTAAAGCTTACAAGTGGCAGTTTCTTGCATCTTGAATATTGATGTATTAGGTCATTCAGTACATAAAGAGAACGAATTATGCAAAGCAAGTTCTAAGGGAAAAAATGTACTGATTTGCTGGAGTCTGAGTACTGAAGTGTCCATATGACTTCAACCCTTCCTTTGTCTTCACAGTGCTGCTGAAACCATGGTCACAGTTAAATGGCTCTTTCAAGAAACCCTTTTATGGTAGAAGGGAAAACAGGCCAGACTGCTTTGAGTCAGGCTGCTAAGTCGTGAAAGAGATTTACAGACACAATAGCATGTTGTGCATTCTGTGAGATTTTTACAAGTTTTATGAGCCAAATAATAGATCCATTGGTAGTCTCAGCAGGTTCCTCCTGTGCCCCAAGTCTGCGATCCAGAGAACAAGCTCAGCAGGGGAGTAAGGATCAAATGCAGACAACTTGGAGTGTGTCAGAGAACTTTTGTGTGTTGTTTTGATCATATTCATGTGAACTAAATATAGCTTTCCATCCCATTCCTACCCATGGTAATTATTTTAGAATGTTTTTTAAAGAGAGGTATGTACTGTACTCATTACGACTCTCTCAGAGTAGAAAAAAAGAAAAAATGCATTTCTCTCTTCCTTTCATGGAAACCTTACAAAGTATTTCCTGTGAAAGTGTGCTAATAGCTACCAAGATACTCATCGGCTCACTGATGATGAGTACTGCTGTGTCCTGAGAGTTTTGGAGATGCATTTTAATCCGTTAGTGGAAGAATTGCAAAATTTATGACTGATTGTCTGCTGAGCGTGATCATGGAGGAAGTTTAGATTTGGTTTTGAAAAAGCTGTCACTGGTGTAAGGAAGTTAAGACTGCAGAAAAATAAACATTGCTCCTTTGTGAAGCAATACCTTCTCTACTGAAGGATACTTGTTTGTCTCAGCCCTGTAGGGTTCATTTTACCCTGATCTTATTCTTTCCGAATTTAGTAATCAAATATCCATGTTACTGTTATTTATGAGGGCCTTTATAATTGCTACTGAAAATAGAACTTTGATGATGAGCTGATTTTGTCAACAGCTTTGCAAGGCAGTGCACTATTTGTGAATTTAACTCAGCTTCAGGGAACTTCAGTCACACGATGAAGGTTACTGCTGCACAGCTGGTATAGTTAATTGCATAAATTCATCAAGTTACAGATGCCAAAAGTTTACATTCTTTTCCAAATGACAAAGACTCAGTTGTTCATTTCACTGTACAGATTCTGTCAAAAGGTGTGATTCTTTGCTAACATGGAGCTGCTCGGACTATACGTTTGTGTAGTTGACCATCGTCATTCTAATGGACATGCCAAGAGCAGAAATTGGGAAGAGAACTGTAAGATGAGAAGTGTGCACATATGCACAGGTCTGGGAGGCTGGAAAAATCTTAGTATAACAAGTAGCCATGGTTGGGAAAAGATGTTGAAAATCATTGAAACTTTTTTGAAAGGCTGCATTTTAGTCAGGAAAATATATTAGGTAAATCCCCACTCCAGTGCCAAGGTCAGTGTATGCCTGTGAGCTGCCACGTAGCACTCTTCTGTGGAGACTTGCCCGTGAGATACGAGTTACAACTTGTAAGCAGAAAGGTTGTCTGATTTTTAACTTGTTTGAGCATGGTATATATTAAGTATCTGAGTGTGGAGGAGGGTCTCATAGGCTAAAACTCTGAATGATTGGGAGATTCCTTTTAAAATATAATTTTATTTATTTAACTGCAACAGAGACAGCAGCACTAGGTGGAATGTATTTTGATAAGGAGAAGAGGAATGTGCCTGCAGGGCTGACTTTCATTTTACACGTTTCTTTTTGTCATCATGCAATTGGCATCCAAATAGAAGATGCTTACTCATACCAATGATTTTTTGTTAAGAGATTTTAACATTTTTCCGTAATTGTGTACTTAGGAGAAATTTGAGTTTCTCAAGCAGCAGTCACCTCTCATATATAAGCACTATAATTCGTAAAGACATCAATGTGTTTAAATTAGATAGAATTAACAGGATATTTATCTGTCTTCTCAGTGAAAAAACTCTTTAGTTCTGAGCCTTGAAGGGCAGCTGATGGTTGCACGCTGCCCTCTGCTGCATATGTGGAGAAGGACACTATAACTGTACTTAATTGTGTCTGTTAAGAATTAGATTTTTCATAATACTTTAATCTTAACTGTAATAGATTTGGCCATATATAACTGTAACTGACCTGGTTGTTGGAAGTTGGTTGCTTTTTCTCTGGACACGAGAATGGTGAAGGAGACCCTTAATTAATAGAGGTAGGACAGCAGGACAACAAGGAAAACTTCCCAGGAAAGCAAGAGAACTTGAGAAGTTCTTTGTTGGGATGTCACTGTGATGGTTAGATGTTTTTCTATTCTAGTCAAAACTTGTAGTAGAAATTCTGTAGCCTCCCAAGATAGGTTGTCCTACTTCCCATCTCAGATTAGCCTTATCAGTCCTTCCGTTATTACTGATGGGAAAGGTGTTCACAGTATGCGGTGTCATCTTTGTTGCAAATACAGCTGTTTGGTTTTTAGCTGTCTGTCTTCTCTTTGTTTCCTTGATGGAATTTTCTAATGAACTGGTGTTTCCAGTAAATGCACGTGCAGTATGATGGTACAGTTGCACAAGACCGTGTACTTTCTGACTCCCATCCTAATTCATATTTGCCTAGCAGAGCCATTCCCCAGTTAGCCTGTTCCTGTTTGGGGAGTTTTGTCCTTTCCTGCCCCACAATTTCTGAATGATCTGACTAGCTCTGAGATCTGTTGGCATGTTCCTGCTGGTTTTTTTTTTGTTTGTTTGTTTGTTTTAATACTGAGAATAATTCTGAACAAAGGGAAATTTATGTCTTTTTACATTTTTCTTTATGAATGATAAATGAATGAATCATATGTGAATTCAGTCAGATTGTTAGTGGCTTTTGAATTATTCTGGACTTTCTTGTGAAGTCTTTTAGCAGTAGTTCTAGCATTTCCCTGATCTTGAAATAGGTTTAGGACGTTTTGTGTATGGGGCGTATTTTGTAATGCTTGGTATGCTTGGAGTAAGTCTAAAATCATAATTCTTGTTTGAGCACATGTATTTATTCTAGTGACAGGCTTCAGATTAATTTTAGGTTTATCATCTTCTTGTTATAAATTTGACCCTGTTAATGACTGCCCTTTAGCTTGTATATATTTTTACTCACTAATTCTTAAATTCAGTTTCATCTGTAATAATCAGAAGCTGCTACGTTCCCTGAGATTGCAATGGCTGAACTTTGAGCTGAAATCTTGTCTATGGAATTACAGTGCTCTAATTTCCAGGGTACCAGTATTAATACTAGTGTCAATAATTACTTGGTGATTTCAGTATTCTGGTGAGATTACTAACTATTGCCAAAACCACACCTGGTCTACATTTTCAAAATCTGTACTAACACTAATGCAATGGACTCGGAGCAAAAAAACATCTTTGTCAAATGACATTACCTGGAATTCTTACAGCTTATGGTAGGTTGTTGTAGATGTATAAGAATGAATATAAAAGATATGGATTCACATAGAATTTTACTCCTTTTCATATGAGGGAATTGAACCATTAATAACTGGGGATGTGACTGTAATCTAGCAAGTTTGGTTTTGACGTTTTCTTAGTTTTTGCTGACCTCTGTCTGTTCTGTCTTTTTTTCTGTTTTCATTTTAAATTTCAGGCTAAATAATCGTTTTTGGCTTTTAGACTGTTGTGTTTTGTAGTAGTCATGCTTTTAAGGTAGTACTTGCTGATGTGTCTGAGTGCTTTCCATAATGTTGAAGATGAACTTAAAGCAAAAGTTGACTGGAGCATGAAAATATTAATGCTTGATTCCTTCAGGACTCCTGCCTGCAGTTGGTTTTGTAAGGTCTGTAAATATATTGTGAACCACAAGGAGGAGTGACTGCATAGCTTGTGGAAGGCAAACTGCAGATGGTGCAGAGATAGCCGTTTCAGATAGCATACCCGGAGATCCTTTGGCTCCTTTTCCCTTAACTATTTTTTTTATTAATAAACCACTGAGATAAGCTTAACAGTTTTAAATTCAATTTTGTCAAAGTGTATTATAAAAAATACAGAAAGAGGCTGGCCTCTTGACATTCATACGTGCTGGTACTGAAAAGCCTAGATGACTTGTGGGTTTGTTTTCAAAAGTGTTACATATCCAACATGTGTTTGTCTATAAATATGAAATATTTGAGGGTATTTGCTAGTTGTAGATAAATGGAAGATTTTGAGGTGTCTGCATTTATTCTGGTGTGGTAAAAAATATTTTTTATTCTTGAATAACAGGATTGGAGTTATGTCGGAAAAGTAAAACACTTTGGCAGTGCTGTGGAGGAGCTCAAACACAGAGATCTGAAATGAGCAGTTTTCTTAGTGGATCCTTTTTATAGGCAAGAGAACTCTTGTACAGAGTCCAGAAAGCTAAATCAGCAGGAAAGAGAAGAAAATATGAGCCAGAAATCTGAACTAATTCTGAATAAAAGGCAATTAGTGCATTTTTCCACTTTTCTCCAATCTAAAGAATAAATAGATGAAAAGAAGGGGAAGACTTTACAAAGTTGCTTTATATTTGTGCACTACACTGTTTGTGTAACCTACTGTACATCTACTCTTTGACTAGGTTGTCGAACAGTAGATGGAGCTCATGTAGACCTGTTTTTGGTAGAATCAATAAAACTTGGTGGTAGCTTCTTAACAGGAAGTTGGCTAGAAAGAAGACTAAACCAGAGTTCAAATGATGTCTATAAAGTTGGTATGTTTTAGTTTCAAAAGATAGATTTTTCAAATCTGGATCAATTTGGATGTTTTAAGTGCAAATGAGGACCTAGTGGGAGGCTTTTAAGCAGGTTGGGCACCTCTTGTAGATGAGAATCTGTGTTTTTAGGTGAGTCAGATTTTCAAAGGGGTTTGTTCAAACAGCATTGAAAATTAAGTAGATGCAAACTTGTTTTCCTTACTATTCCTGTACTGCAACTGTAGCATATTTCCGACTTTGCCTTGTGGACTGTGATAGAGGAGGAAGAAATTACGTTGACTTCTCCCATACCACACCTCACAATGCAAACAAGTGTCATTAAAGCCACGACCGTATCTATTGACTTATGATCAGGAGGTGCACTGACATCAGCCTAGAAAAAGTGAGGTTAGAGGGGAGAGCTAGAAACAGGCAGTGGGACATTGTGTACATTTAGATGGATAGGAAGGATAAAAGTAAATAGGAATGTCTAGAATGCTGTTAATTTCTTAAATTATGGTCCTCTCCTTTCTTCCATACACTTTACACACACACAAAAAAAAAAAGGCCTCCCAAGCAGAACTTCGTTAGAGCTGATGTGCCCAGGCCTGAGGATTCACAACCTCATTTTTTCTTTCAATTTTTATTCATGCTGTACTTTCTTATAGCCTTATAGCTGATGTCATTTTACAGTTGTAGTCATTCATAACCACAGGTTGTGTATATGTACTTTATAATCAGGTGGTATCCATATGCCATATGGTGTCATTAGTCCTGTTATGATGCAGGGTGCTCTGGATTTGCTGCCTGTCATATAAAGTCAGATTTAGGTTGGCATGCCATGCCATCTATTTTTTTATATTTAGCTTTTTCCTTGGGTTGCCTACTTTCATTTGTTGAGGGAAGTCTAAAAGAATATCATTGTATTCTTCTGAATTTTATTAGGCTTCTTAAATGCTCAGTTGGTTTGTTGAAGTAGTTCCAATTATAAGTGTCAAGTCACCAATTCCCTCATATAGTTTAGTCTGAAATGATTCTTCTTTAATATGTAATTAGATTTACACTCTCTTCTGTGTATAGTGTATAAGCATTTCTATGAACAAGAGCACTGTCTGCTTCAAATCAGCTTTTTGCAGATTGTTTTAATGACCTGAGACAGCTTGTGAGCTAAAAAGTACAATTCTAGATGTTCCATTTGTTATCTGTGTTATCTGTTCCATTCAGCTGTCTGTGCTGTTGCGATTGAAGTGCACAGATTTTGTCCATAGTCAAAGGAATATGTTGAATGAATATATCCTTTCCTCTCTTTTGCTCTCAGTAGGAAAAAAAAGGGGGGAGGGGGAGTGGAATCGAGGTCCCGTCAAAAAGGTCTGGGAGGATAACCAAAACCTATGTTTTCAGTTTTTGTTTTTGTGGAAGAAACTCTACTGGGAATTGTATATTAGGCCTAGACCAATAGGACTATACCAGTAAGTATTCTTGGGTGAATGAGTCCTACAAGAAGTTGCAAAACTTGTAGGTCTTTCTGTAAGACAAGAATGTACATGTTAAGTGTTTGAGGGCTGGGGAAATACATGTGCTTCAGCTAATGAACCAGAGCTACACTTGGGTTGGTTTGCAGTCAGAGTGTGCTAAGCTGGGAATATCCAAGTACTCAAAGGGTACGGTGTCTCTGGTACCAAGTGATTGTGGGGTTTGGATGTTTGGTTTTATTYTTTTTTTTTTTTTTTTTTTCCTTCTTTTTAATGAAATGTTCCATGTTGGCCTCTGTTAGAACTGGCACTGCAGCCTTCAGTTCTCTGGAAAGGTGTTCTGTTACTCCGTGGTGATTAATAACTTTTCCTTGTCTAAACTCTAATGCAGGTTTATATATTGCTGTGTGCCCACCTTTGCCCTCCCCCTCGCCCCCTCCAAAAAAAAAAAAAAAAAAAAAAAGGCTCCTCTGCTTTCTGGAACTTGTTTCTGATTCTTTTCAGGATATTGTCTTCCCACAGTACTAGAACACTCCAGGCAAGAAATACCAGTTCAAGCTTTTGGACTGGGAGTTTTCTGAATATCTCCATCCCTCTGCTAGCTGCCTGCTGAGGATTTGCTCAAAATAGAAAAAGGACTAAAAATAAATTAAATAAGCTGCATTGTGGAATAGAGGAAAAAGGATGACATTTTCACATTTTTAATATTTTATTTACTTATTTATTGTTTGAGCCTGTCATAGATTACTTTGGGAGGCTTTTCCTCTCCAGCTATTCCAAGAATCCCTCTTCAAAGCTGTAATTCTCAGCTGGGCCAGTTCTTTTCCTGAGCACATCTGTCATCCTTTTGCATGTCAGGGTAATCACTTCTCAGTCCATGTAATACTCTGACCTCTGCAGAAGTTTAGCTTTGAACTTCAGACTTTTGGTAGTCTGACTAACATTATTGGTTTTATTGGTTAACTCTGTGCTAGGTACCTGCAGACTTTTTGTGGTCAAACAGGTAAGAAAACTTCAGACATCATCTTGTTTTTTGGATGGATTCTCCACCCCGTTTGTCCCATTTCCTTGGAAAGAAGTACATTTTTTTGGCTTAGCCTTGCTCAGTGCTGCTGCTTGGTTTATGTGCGAAGTCCCTTGCCTGATGCAGATTTGAGAACATTACACACTGCTCAATCGGTGTGGGTAGCAGGGACTCTATTATTAGCTGGAAAGTATCACCTTGCAAGAAATAACTGAGGACATCCCTAACCACTTGGTACCTGTGCCTGGAAGGTATTCCCTGCGGAGGAAGACAAGTAGCTCTTCCCTTCACACCCTCTTTGAGACTAACTCGTTTCTGATCTGAGTTTTGAAATATCTGTGACTGATCAAAGTTTCTCTTTTTTTAAATATTACAGGTTTTCTTTTGCTTCTCTCTGCATTTTGTTTCCTTTACCAAGGCTGTTAATGGGGCGTTACTATAATTAGCCAAGTTAGTTGCCATTTTGCCTCCTCCCCGCCCTTTTTTTTTCCTAAGAGGGCATTGAGGTCTGTAGGAGAGATTCTTCGCTGATCATGCATTTACTGCTCAATAAGCTTTCCACTTACCACATGACT
The DNA here is from genome assembly GCF_003342845.1 of Nothoprocta perdicaria. NCBI lineage: Eukaryota > Metazoa > Chordata > Aves > Tinamiformes > Tinamidae > Nothoprocta > Nothoprocta perdicaria. The sequence continues at coordinate 4,900,645 of NW_020455205.1, read as the reverse complement.
GGGAACCCGTTAACTCTTTCCTGTCCTGTTGTCCTGGGGAGTTTGTGTTCTCGGAGCCTTTGTGCTACTGGTAGAAGCCACTCTCCAAACCAGAGACTTCCGCACATCTCGTAGAACAAGTTGCTTTGGGAATTAAAATGCAAACAACTCTGCAGACATCCCAGGTGACCTTGGCCCTTTCCCAGCTGAAGTCGCATCAGGGCAGGCGCTCCCAATGCCCTTATCAAAGCAGAAGGGGAGAGTGAGTGCCTAGCTGTGAAAAGCTGTGCAACATTGCTGTAACCTCCCTTCTCTGGCAAGGGCACTGAAATCTCTCTAGCTGGGAGGGGGCTAAGTCACTACAGCCTATATAGTAATTGTCTGTGTTTCAGACTGGTGGCTCTTTGAGCTAGTTCTTGTCATATACACTACTATTATCCATCAGTTTTTCAAAACGAGATTCATTTTGATAAGAAATTGTCAGCTTCTAAGTTTATGTTTGCTGCTGCAAAGCCCATTTTTCCCTCTTCCTCCCAAGAAGCACAAAAGAGCAGCTTGACTTACATTTCAGAGCAAAGCACAGATTATTGAGATCACAGACAAGCAACTGGAGGGAAGGACTTTATTAGCATCTTCTGCAATTGTAGAGTTTTCTGTCAAGAGCATGAATCAATCACCTGTGTCTGATCTTCTGTGTCTGATCTGCATGTGCACAAATACTTTGGGTTTTGTTTCCTTGCAGCTCTTTAAATCTAGCAAATGATGGTGAGTGTGAGATTTGATGTGTTAACTCTCAGAGCAGAATCTGTAAGAGAAGTGTTGTCAAACATCAGACTTTTTTTTTCATTAACTTTAACTCAAAATAGAGAATTAAGAGCCTCAAAGTGCATTTGTTGTATATCTCAGCGACATGTCTTTTAAAAGGTTGTTTTGTAAATATGAAAGTACCAGCCAGTAATGTATATGTATGCAGCTAAGCTGTACAGAGCACTTCTGTGGTTATAACTTCTTGTTTGTGGCCAGTTGTTAGACCTTACGATTCTTTCTTTAATCTTACTTCATTTATAACTAAGCCTGGATGACAAAATCAGCATGGAGATCATGACATTTCCTTCTGCACTGTGCAGCTCTACAAGTTTTAATGAATCACTAGTTATTTTTGGCTGAAAAAAACCCACTTTCTAAAGTTAAATTACTAACATTAAGCAATGCAAAATGTTCTTACAAATAAAGCACTCTGTTTTGGTTTGCTGAACTATTTGCTCTAATAATATCCTGGGTCAGTGAATTCCGCAAGCTTTTTATATACATTTCAGTGAAAAGCTTTTCTGTTGACATTTACAGCACAGAGCCAACATCAGTCTCTCTTGTGCTAGATGCTGCTTTAGCTCTCTTTTGAGTGACAGTGGGAGAGATACAATACCATACATTTTTGAGTGCTTGCAGTGTTTTAAACGAGTTGACTTCAGTCATCAAGCCATATATAAAATTCTAACGAGAGAGAAGAACTAAATACCTTTTTGCAGCTGAAAGGAAACTCCAAAAATTATACTAAAACTAAATGGTGGTCTCTGAGACCTTGAGTGGTAAGGTCTGAGACACCAGTGAGATGCAGGGAGTGTTGCATAAGATAAGAAGACATTACAGAGATGGGCACATCTCATTCTGTAGGTAATTTATGATAAAGTGGTATCCTTGGAGAAAGATACAGTTTCCTCCTGTGACACATAAATCAAGACTGTCACCAGGAAGCAGAAACGTACACGTAGGTAAGGCAGCAATATTAAAAGCATGGTATAGAATAAGCTCTTAAGCAGTTTCTACTTCTCTTTCCATAGCACAAGAGATTAGAAAGGACAGATGAAAGATAATGTTTTAATTATCACTATCTTGTCATCTCTGTACATGTCTATGCTGTACAGGAAAATGGGATCACAGGCATAAATGCAACCTCTGTCAAAGCAAAGGTGTCCTTAAAGCCTTCCCTAGCAGTTTGCAGAGCCTTGCAGGACCACCACTAGGCTAAGGACGGCCAATGGTGGCTTTAAAAGCCTAAAGGTGCACTAGCCACACAAATAATATTGACCACACTGGTAGTGTTACTTTCTTGCCAATTTTTTTTGTGAGAACTGATTGCCAGGAGCTTCATAATGAAAAGTACACAGATTTATCTTTTTCCTTAGTTACCTTAGCAAATACATTTATTTGAGTATCAAGTGGCCAAAAGCTACTTCTCACTCTTCCTCTTTGTTTTTTTACCACTTACATGTTTGACGGAGGTATCAGTGATGCAGCTGGAGGAATTGCACGATTGAGTTGGAGTGACTGACGAGTTTTCATTGGCAGTGGGGGAGAGTCAGGTCCTCTAGCTCAGCAGGAAAGATTTGCCTTGAGCTTGTGGCCTAAATACAACTCTGAGCGAGGAGTACCAAGCTAGAGGAGCTAGTATTTCACTGGTGAGTGGACTAGATCACATGAGGCTTCTGGCACGCTCTCCATGGCAGGCTGGGAGCGAGCATGCCAGAACTGATAGTATCAGCCTCAGCTGTGGAAGTGTCCCAGAATCATCTCTGAGTAGGGGAGCGGAGCAAGTCTGGCAGGCAGTGGGGATACTAAAGAGCTTGCAAAACCATTGAAGACTGCCGGGATTGACCCCTTGTCTTCAGTCTCGAGGACCGACGAAGAGCAGGATTGAAAATGCCAAAGGATTATAATGTTTTTCAAATGCTGGTTGCAGGTCTTTGCTGCTTTTATCATCGTAAGTCTGTTATCAGAGCTAAGGTAGGTTTCCCTTTATCAATGATGTGTAGCGTGCAACTCAGTAATGCTATTCATTTCCATTTAGAAATGTTTTTTATTAGAATTGGATGTAGTGTATTTCTGTTATAAAGAACATCTGAGAATGTACCATTGTCTCAGAGAGGAGCTGAAACAACTTTCAGTTTTATAAGCCTGAAGCTGCCTGTCTTCGTGTTTAGGCACCAAGTTACAAATGCCCCTGGCATTGGTCTTGCTCAGGAGTGCTTTAGCAGGTAGGTTTCAGACTTTCAGAATCTAACTGATCAGATCACTTGGTTCCTGAAACATTTTTACCTGCTTATTGAAAGTATAGACCAGTTTAGTTAAAAAATCAATTTTAGAGTATCTTGATTATAAAACAGACAAAATATATTAAGCACTGAATGAGAAAAAAGTGTTTTAACATTTAGAGCTGGGCTTTCAGAGATATCTAAATGACTTAGGAACTGAATTATAATCAGATGAGGGATCTAATTCCTTCTGAGGATCTCAGCTATGTGTAAGTTTTAAAAACCTTTTTATTTGAGATTTATGCTTGAATTACAAGATTTATGCTTTGAATTACAAAGTCAGGGTGCATCAGGCATTGTGCTGGTGTGTGTAACTTTTCTGAAACACCTCATGTGAAGGTTGCTATCAGGCCCTTGGGCTTCCAAGCTCTGATGGAAACGCTTAAAAGTTGGGGGAGGAAAAACAGTGATTTAGCTTTGTGAATGACTTGTCCATTTCCGAAAGTGAGATGGGGACTCCGTGACTCTCATCAGACTCTTTCCTCTTTCACTGGACAAATGTCAGAAGTTATCATCAGGAGAGAGGGCAAAAGACTCACTCCTATTACCATAATTACTTTTTTATTTTCTGTAAGATTTTAAACATAAGGCCTAATTCTGTTGTTTGAAAACTTTAAAAAAGAAGTTGGGCTTTATTGCTGCCCGTCAGAACAGTTATAAAACCTTTGTTCTTGACCATGCCCTCTGTTTAACTTGGCATGAATTTCTAATACTTAAAATAACGGTAGTGTTGTCATGGCAATTTTCCATTTGGTCTAATCCATATAGTCTCTAGAGAAAATGAAGCATTAATAGTGTTTGCTCTACCGTGGGGAAAAAATAAAACCTTTTATGTAGAAACAAATTACAGCTGGGCTCTTTCAAAAATAATGTTCTATTTAAAGAGATTTGCAGCCTTTAAAATAGCTTTGAATACATGTGTTCCAGCATGTAGCTGTAGCTTTAGCTCTATCTGACAAACTGCTATTTTTAGAAGTTCTGATGGCAGGAAACCGGGGTGCGTTTGTTTAACAGAAAATGGCCATAGGTGTAGAAACAGCTGGTGGTGAAACCTGCCGCTGGGTGAAGTCCACACAAAGGGCCGAAGTCTGCGCTTTCATGAAATGCCCAGGTGCTCAGGATCACAGCAAAACCAAGCTGGCCTAAGGTGTCCCTTCAATTTGTAAAAAACCATACCACTTGAAGCAAAATCAATTTCTATAATTGGAATGTAGTTTATGAGTAGATATTCATAAAATAATAAAAATGATCCATAATTAAGTCTATTGATATCTACAGCTACCTCTGAGAGCAACTGAGATTTTTTTCCTGCACTGAGATAAATTAATTTGAGTAAATTAAATTTGATTTGATTGAAAGCAGTATGTGACCAAGCATAAGGTATGCCCAGTTATGTCCCACTAAGCACAGGGAGCCATGTAGCCCCTAAATACTCATTGATCACTGTGCTTTTATCGCATGAAAGTAGGATTTCAACAGAAGTTTAGTTTGCTTTCCCATACATGAATAGAAGATATAAGGGTCAGTGCAGACGATCTGAACTACCATCAAATTAGTCATCACAGTGTGTCAAGATTGCACTTTGATTGATTTTAGCAGGTGCTTAAAGTGAAGGCAAATTTCTGTATTTGTGAAAAACAAAGGAGTGTCACTCTAAGGTGAAGTCTCCTTTCGTAAGAATGAATTAGTCTGGAGACAAGAGAGATTGTTACTTTAGCTCACATGGCTGTTGTGACTGGATGGAAAGATCTCAATGTCTAACTGTTTTCATTAGTAGTTGCCTGCCATGATGCCTGCTCAGCTGACGCTGTGCAAAAGGGGAAAGCCAAAGCCTCAAATTGTCAGGACTGCGGGGTTTTAAAAATTACAGCGTGTAGATTTTAGCTCATTACTGGGTAATGTACTAATGTTACGAATGTGACATGGCTAAGACAGCGTTTATTAGCAGCTACTTGTTGCAAGTGATGGCACTCATCTCCTGGATGATTTGCAAATGCTTTTTATAGATAGCATATCTTAATATTTCTTCAGTATGTGATGTGATGATCTAAAACTGTTTCAGTGGCATCCTTGGGCTTTAGGTATCCAGTTTCAGCATGTTGCATGGAAGCTGTTGGGCTTGATAACGTGAGTTTACAAGTCAAAAGTCAACCCCACCCAATGTTACAGCTCTGTCTTTTTGATGTTGTATTTGTTGTTGTTGGAGAGGCCCTGATGGGAAAGACTGAGTTATCAAAGTGATGGGAATTTTGCATAGCTCACTGAACGTTGGTTCCCCACTGTCTTGCCTCTGGGCTTGTGGTTTTACTGAATCTTATACTATATCATCTTTACATTCCCAGGTAACTTTACATAGCTTATCAGATTGTGATTGCAATATGCACTTTGTCAGACAGTGCAGGGACTGCTGCTGCTCTGTGAGGGATTTCTGTTCCATGGCATGGTAACATTCTCTGGTAGCTACTTATGCATTTGGCTTCCTTGTGATACATTTAGATGTCCCTGAAGTTTTTTTTTTTTTTTTAAATAGTTTCTAAAATCTTTTGGATTTACTGGTCAAAATCCCTAGTACCACTCAATGAGATCAAAATTCGACTAATGCTAAACTCTGAAATTGGATAAACTAGAAATGGCAGTGTCTTTCTTTCTCGAAATGTCATCCCTTAGAAAATTAAGAAGTTCTTATCATGATAGTGTTGTTGTGGAAGGTGGATAGAGAGTCCACTAGAGCTGAAGTCTGTCTAGTGACTTTGATGTTAGACTGAATTTGGTACTAAACTACTTTTTAAATTATTATTATTTTCCCATCTTCTGAACAATTGTTTCACTAATGGGCTAATGAAGTATGGACACTTTTCTGTGAATGCCAGGTGGGTTGTGCATATCCTCATTGTGCATAATGGCAGGCTGAGAATGTGCACACAATGAGGTCTGTTCGATTTTTTTTAAAATCAACATAGTAGTGATGCAGGTTTTTTAGGTTATCTTGTTATCTTTCATCAATGACCTAAAAAAAAATGTTAGCTGATATCTAAACAGGCACAGAACAATCTTCTGGTTTCAAAATTGCAATTCTGCCGTGTAAGTTCGCTTCCTTGGTTAGTTCTACACTTCTCATATTATTTAACATGGCGTTTGCTCTACCCCTGCAAGAACCTTGTGCGCTCTTGAAGATGTGAGAAAACTAACTCTGTGAAGAATGTGGCCACAGTTGTTTTCCAGACTGTTAGAATGAAAATGATTGTGTCTGGATGAAAACAAAGTCACTATTAGTCAGGTACCTGTTACAGACCTTAACTTTGCCAATAGGATACAAAGAGAGATGGCATAAATCCCCTGATAACCAAAAATTAAGCAAGAGATTTTGGACTACTTCCAACTATGTCTGAAAAGTCAAAGTGCTTAAGTAGTTCCCCTCATGATCATCCCTTAAAAACAAAACCAACAAAAAAACCCCACACACTTGATCATTTTGGGAAGAAGTTAAAACATATATTTTTTCTGCCTAAGCTGTCTTCTAATCACATTGTACTTGTGTCTGCAAGTTTCAGATATAAATTGAGGGAAGCCATCAAAGCTAGAACACATAAGTTACAGTTTGGGGGAATACACGTGGAAACCTGTGTGATTCTCCTCTCAGTTGTTTTGATGTAACATTGGTGCAATTCCAGGTACTTCCCTGGAGTTACTGTAGACACAGAGAAAGAACCCAATGCCAGCAGGCAGCAGAAATAACTGGGACTTTTATCACCAAGCTAATCCTGTAGATTACTCCTCATAATTCAGAATTGTTCTAATTTAATACAGTAAGTTTAGCTAGGATTATTAACACCAGACTTTGATATAGTAAGATTCCTCTGGAGAGTTCTGTTCTTTCCATTGAAAATAAAAATAGTCTTTTGAATGCATGAGCAACAGATTGTTGTGGAAAATTTCCATTAAAATATATTCACAAGTTTCATTGGTACAGCAAATAGAGGTAGGCCAGGTCTTCTTTTGTTTACCCTAAACAGGAACGTGTTTAGACATTTGACTTCCTTGATCTGTAGTATTTTGCACTGTTCAGTACACTCTGTTCATATTTGCCTGAGAAACATAAAATAATATGTAACATCACGGCTAGTTTGCTAAACTAGTAGTAGTCTGTGCTTACTGATGTAATGACCCTGGAATAGAAATCTTTTGTGAAACGTAAACTTGTGGGGCATTTACTACAAACAGTAAAATAATTGTACTCGCTGGATTTTTTTGCCCTCTAAAATCTCAGACTCTCTAGGTTTTTCATTGGGGATTTAAGATGGATTGAGGACTCTTGCTGGTAAATGGTCATATGGATTGCCAAATGGTTTGGGGCTTTTTTGAGACCTATTCACAAAATCTCAGCATACCAGGAATTATACCAGCAGTGCAATGCTCCTTTTAAAACACAAGTCCATAGCAAATTATGCCATGCTGACCTTGCACTCTTCCTCATTTGCACACTAAGACACTTACGTAATTTGTGTGTGGACTACTTTTGTGTCCTTGCAGGATGTAGGGTTGAGTACATGAGAGGTTCTTGCAGTATCAACAGTCTTGGATATAGGATTTAGAACAGGCCTTTTGTCATTACAGGCAGTGTATTACAGTTCTGCTTTAATGCATGGGCCTGCTCAATAAAAAAGCAGCCCAGGAGGACAGCTTTGCAGTAACTGCTGACCTGGGCAGGCCCCTTACCTGTTTGGGAACATGCAGCAGCACAGGAGCTCTTCACTAAGCTCCCAGTCACAGAGGGCTGTTTCAGTGGATTTGCTTCGGCACAGCACAGGTCTGAGCTCGGGCACTGAGGGTATTGGTCACTGTGGTTAACCTTGGTGGACGGGATTTTTAACAAACCAGTAATCGTGAATGTTAACAATTTAGTTGGTTTGGATTCCTTAAATGTTTTCCCTGTGATGCTACTTGAAGTAATTTGAGTGCAATGAGTGTCTCATTACACTCACTCTAGAGTAGTAAAAAATCCGTTTAACCACTAAAGGTAATTCTAGGTTTCTCTACTATATTTGACATTTCTTGTGCGTCTCTAAGTTGAGTGAAATCTCTCCCATATCTCTCCTTCATCTCTTCATGTTGTGCATGGTATTAGGAAAGGACACTTGCTATGAAAATCTTCTTTTGTGACATTGTTTCTGCACAGACTTTTCTTGAGAGGATTGAGAGGAATTGATGGAAGTCTTTGACTGTGCAAGAGGACAGTGGATATACTCCATGTTGAAAATGATTTTCAGGTCTGTACCTTGTTTGTGTGGACCAACAGCACCCTAATAGTGTTCACAGAAAGATAATTGAGGTGAAAATGATCCTTTACCAGAGAATTCTTATCTGTTGCCTTTCTGTGTAAAATCACACTCTGTTATCTTTGTCTAAAAGAAGCCACAGTGGGTTTTTTTTTCCTCCACTGAGAGAGGAAATAAGAGGAGAATTTATCTCAGAATTTGACTGGGCTCCCAGCATGTTTAAATAGCCTTGGCAGCAGGGATACCTCTTCTGGCGTCATTCCACTGAAAATCTGCTCTCGAGTGATGAGTTGTAATTCACACTGCTCAAAATTGTGGAGCGGGTGGTTGAAGGGGGTGCTAAATGTATGCCACCTGCTCGCACGGATAGGTGCTGCGAGGAACCCGGCTGCAGCGTGGACGCAGCAGCATTCCCAGTTCCCTTGGAACTGCTGCTCGCCTTGTGTATTTGCCGAGTGTTAACATGGGATCTGCGAGCTTGGCTCATAGCCAGAGAAGTAAGGAAGAGATGCCTAACGCTGTGGGGAAAATCCTTGCTGCCTTTTAGTCTACTCTGTTGCTTTGATCAGTGTAGCAACACGTTACCTGCCACAAGCCTCTTTCTCCTGGCAGGCTGTACCTCATGGCAGGTTGTTTCTCTGGCAGGCTGTTTCTCGTGGCAGGCTTTGGACTCTTCAACAGTGTTGAAGACAGGCTGGAGTCTAAGGCACCTGGGAGAACATTAGGGAATCCAAGCGATTTCCGTGCGCTTGAGTCGGGCATGTCGCTAGCGAAGATACTGCACTTTGTTATCAATAGTATATCCGCAAGTGCTAATGAACCCTGATAGGAGAGCTCTTCCCAATGAGGAGAGGGAGATGGAAATATTCCAGAATATTTTATATCACATGTGGAGGGATGAAAGAGTTATCTCTGAGTAGATCTCATACTTCTTGTACTTATGGGCAACAAGACCTTTTTCTCCCTTAAGATGAGAAGGTGTAGGAGACACGAATTTAATGTGCATCAGAAGCAGACCTTTTAAGGGAGAAAATCTACTTTGGTAAACTTTTTTTTTCTTCAATGCAACAGAAATATTGAACAAGTATGTATGTCCACTTCAGCCTTTCTTGCTGCATTTGATTCATTTTAATTTGGTTGGAACAAAGGGAGAGAAGAAAAAATAAGAATCTAAAATGGCATTTTAAAGAGCAGGAAGCCTATTAAAGGTGTGTGTTTGGATCCAACTCTGTTATTTTTGCAGTAGTTAGAATTGAAATTGAGAAAAAGAAGTAAGAGAAGTGATTCTGCAGGCATGTCTTTGTTACCTTGGGGTACAGACATAGCACTGTGCACTGTTCTGTGCAATGTATAACACTAACACCTTATCTCACCAAGTGCTGGATTTTGCAAATACACCTGGAGAGCGAGGCCAGGCGAGCCTGATAAAAGCAGCACCTGCATTCCAGTGGCTAGTGCACATCATGTGATGGAAGTTATAACCCAGGTAAAATGTTAATCACTAAACTTGGCACAGTTGAAGCTTTTAATCTTTTATTGCAGTTTTCTAAAGAGAGGCAACTTATGGACAGCCCAGAAAAGCTGAAGAAGGAGTTAGAAGAAGAACTGCAGCTGAGCAGTGAAGACTTGCGCAGCCATGCCTGGTACCACGGGCGTATTCCTCGGCAGGTACGTGCTCCCTGCTCTGGGCATTGCCAGCAGCGTTCTGAGCTTTTGTGGATGGATAGGATTGCACTAAAACAGTACATGTTGATCTCTAATATTTGCAATAATTTAATTGAAATGTAACTCTGACTAGCATGAAAAGCATGTTCTTTCTTTATCACAGATAGGGATCAAATAATACTGAGAAAAAAATCAGGGGAGATATTGGTGGAAAATATAAATATTAAAGGTTTCGGGAGCACTTAATAAAGATGCAAGTGAAATTTAAACTTTGTACGAGAATAATATTTCCATATATTGTTCAGGAATATTACCATTTGTTTGATTTGGTATACTTAACTGAAATTAAAACATACTGGTATATTTTCTGGAGGTTGGGATTTGGGAGAGAAAAAAAAAAAAAACATGAAACTTATGTAATAAGTTCATTTTGATCCTTATAAGATATTTAAAAACTCATTATATTGAATCTAGTGTACCGGAAGCATCTGGAGCTCCCCCTGCGGGCCTCACTGCCACGTGTGTCTGTAGCTGTCACTCTGCTGCTGGTGCTCGTGGAAATAGGGAGAGGAGGCACAGTATGCACAGGCACTGCACTTAGGGCTCACTGCTGGATGTATAGTTTGTCTTATAGAAAGGACATGCTAGAAAAAAAAGACATTTCCAGACTATTGCTGGTAATAGGCAGTATTCACCAAGAACAAAAAAATTAAGCTTCTGTCATTTGAAGTTATAATGAAAGGATGACTTTGCTTGCCTGTAGTCATGGCTTCTAAACTTCTGTGTAAATATATGTTCAAGAGATTTAAACTTTTGGATTCTGTGTCATTACTTCCCTTTGTGCCCTATTTTCTATAAAGAAATCAAAAGAAAAGTAACCCCAGAAGGTGGATCATGTTTCCATCTGCTGAGCCAGACCTCTGCTGCAGGGTGACCTCTCAGCTTTACAACTGAAGAGATCATTCTTTCACCATTTCTGTTCTCTATTCTTTATTTTCTGGCTTTACCTGCGCTCCTGGAACAGCCAAATAAATTCCTTTGTTTAAGAGTATTTTTTTAACTACCTACCTTTTGATTTGAATTGTATTTTTAATACTGTTTTTTTTTTCTTTTTCCCTCAAAGGTGGCAGAAAGCCTGGTTCAGAGAGACGGAGACTTTCTGATCAGGGACTCTCTTTCCAGTCCTGGGAACTTTGTTCTTACCTGTCAGTGGAAAAATATCTCTCAACATTTTAAAATTGACAGAGCAGTTGTGAGACTCAATGAAGCCTACTGCCGTGTTCAGTATCAATTTGAACTTGAAAGTTTCGACAGCATCCCTGGCTTAGTTAGATACTATGTTGGGAATCGCACACCAATATCAAAGCAGAGCGGAGCCATTATTTTTCAGCCTATCAACAGGACTGTTCCTCTCAGATGTCTAGAAGAAAAATATGGTGCATCTCCAGTCCGACAAAAAGAACCAAGTACCCCTGAAGGAAGAACAGAGACTGTAAAAAGGCTTAGTCTTGGTATATCCAGCATGCAGTCTCAGGAGCAGAGCTTAGCCAGAGGAAATCTTTTGAGGTACTTGAATTTTGCTGTCCTTCTGGAGGGACATGGGTAACTCTATCTGCTTCTTTTGAAGGTGATGTGAGTTTTCATGCTGATTTTATGTGGAAAGATTAGGCTTCAGATGTGCTAATTTTTAGCAAAGAGATATTTTAGGGCCAGATTTTGAAACTTCTTGAGGTTGTTGAACATGCTAACTACTTTGTGGTTTGGGGATTTGATTCTAGAAAACAAAACCTGTGTTAAGGGTTGAAGTAGGTGAATGAGTGAAGCCATGAGTGAAGTAGGTGAAGCCATGATGGGAGGGTCCAGGCTGCACAGGCTTAACTCATAACGTGATCCAGAACCTGCGTCACGAGTATAGGAAGGTTCTTAGCACAGTTACTGCATTATAGCAGTGGCTAACTAGGGCTTCCTGAATGCCATTTATATATGTTATTAGCCTAGCAAAGAACAGAGTGTCTGGGAAATGAGTGAAAAGATCAAATTCTGAAATTATCTTTGCAAAAACAGAATGTCTGTATGCAGTTTCAGAGGGACTAGTTGCTTGAAGATGGTTGGGGTTGCAGGTTTATGGAGACCAGCGACAGAGAATTGGTAACTCAGTTGAAATCCAAAGCAAGAGCAAGTTTAAGACTCTGGAAGCAAAACTGTGGTGCAGCTTGTTCTTCATTGACTTAGCAAATAATTAAAATCCTAATACATATTAAAGAATTAAAGTGAAATCTTGCTGCTTGAGACGCATGCTTGAGACGCATTTCTTCCCATACTTTGTTTCTGCAATAAAAGCAGTATTAGGTAGAGAATGAATGAAGTATTGTAGTAAACTTGGCTTCTGGATTAATAAATATAATGGATCTTAATTTCTGTGTCCAGATCAAGTGTTCTATGAGGAAGCCTCCGCATTTAAAGAAACATCCAAGTGAATGCTAGAGGTTCAAACACATTAAATCCTCTTTCCTTGCTGCCATACCAGCATGAAATAGCTTTTAATCTTGTGAGCTGCTGCAGCGCTACTGATCCTTGCCCTGGTTATGATGTGTTCTGGTGATTAAGTTTGTATTTTAAGAGTTGTTGGGTTTGAGTGATTTTTTTTTTTTTTCTGCTCTAGAAACAAAGAAAAAAGTGGAAGCCAGCCAGCTAGTTTGAATCATGTCCTGGAGAAGAGGTTCCCTCTAAAGTCTCACCAGTCAGAGAGCTATCTGCCAATAGGTATGTTTTCTAATTAAGCTTCTAAGACTTACAAGCTGTGTGTGTCCTGCAGGTCTGTCACATTTCAGACCGAAGTTAGACTGTTCCATGTTCTGCGTGCGTGCACATTGTTTGACAGCCAGGGTACGCTGAATTAGTACAAACATTGCACTTTAGCTGTGACCAGGTTATTTATTTACAACACACCAGCCAGTTTGGTATCTTAGCACACAACTCAGCAGACTTCCACACCTCAGAAATGACACCCACAACTGGCATGATTTCATATCCTTTCTGACAGTGTTGCCTTTCCTCACTTGTGGCTTGTAAGAACTGTCTTGTTTCACTCCTACTGTTCGAGCAAGGTCTGTTATGTGTTCCTCCTTTCCCTTCAACAACTTTGGTACCCTCTGATCCTTGTTTTCCAGAGCACCGTCACTGTCATTGCTTTTATGTGAGTGATACAAGGTGTACTAGTGTTGTTCAGCTGTTGACTTTTGCCTTTTTTCTTTCCCAGAGGCATATTATTTCCATACCAATATACTTTGTAAGGAAACTTACAATAGTACTACAGCTGTTGAGATTTATAGCACCCATTGTAGAAAGACTTCTTGAGATAAAATGGTGTTAAATATTTATATAATGAAGCTGTATGTTGATAGAAAGGGAGTGTTCCGGTGTTCAGCAATGGCATGGACAGCAGCATTCATAAAACAAATTCTGTCTATCTGTAATTGAATCAATTATCTAATTTCAAAACGTGGCTGCAAAAGCATTTATTTTGCTACTGTAACAGCTAAACTGAAAAATATTGCTGTGTGTTTTATGATGGGGTCCTCGGAACTGGTTTTGGTGTCATAAGGTTGTGTGACTGGAGACAGGCCGTGATCTGCAGATTTCAGTATCTGCTGCTGCTGAGAGGCAGCTCAGATCCGTGTGGTACCGCTGGCCGACTCGCTGTGGCTCCGAGCAAGTGTGTCTGTGCCCTGTGATCCGGGAATGCCTCACGAACGGTTCAGCCCTGTATTTGATGTCAATCAGTTTGCATGTGCTATAAGTGCAGGATGAGGCATAAATACTAAGCACAGAAGTATGTGGATGTGTTTGTCCAACTATTTGAATCAGCTCCTGTTTAGCAAAAAAGGGATTAGCATCCCTGAAATTCATTCTTTTCATACCTCACTACTTGTTCAGGCTTGACTTTTGGGAAGCTTCTCTTTCATCTCAAACTTATTCTCAAAAATGACTCATCTCTTATGTGGTGCAGCTGGAAGTTTCTGTTTTTGTAGGGCAGATCGTGTTACAAAGAAAGTCTTATTGCAAACCATGGAGACCATCCAGCTCTGACATTGCAGCTATGTATGCAGCGGGGACTAGAATTATTGTCAGTGTTACCACAGAATAACATTATAGCGCAGCTGTTCTGTGTGTTTGGGACTTGGGGAGGATCGGTAAGTGAATGGAATTTGCTGGCTAGCTCATTCCTGAAAGTGTTTATTTCAAATACGTTTTTGATGGTGAATAATTAACATGATCTGATAGTATCTCTCTTGGGGAATATTGTTAAGCAAATGAATCCCAAGTTAGGCATCAGGAATTGTATATGTTCTTGCCTTCTAAATTATGTGAAAATGATTTTTTTTTCTCTATTTGCCTCTACAGGTTCAAGATATCCTTCTCAATTACCTGAAGCAGATGCAAACTCCTGCCCCAGCTCCCCTGCCTTTCGAACAGGCAGTGAGCCTTCTCTGAGCCCCACAGCTGTTCAGAAAGTCACCTCTGAATCATACGCAGGGGAAGCTCTTAGAGGATCAGACAGTCAGCTCTGCCCAAAGCCTCCACCTAAGCCCAACAAAGCGCCCTTGCTGAAAACCCCGGAGTCTCCTTCAGCCTCACACAGTTCAGAAGGACACTACTGTGAACTGAGTCCTGCCAGAGACCCTGCAGCAACAAAACCACCCTTATGTCAGAAAAAAAGCTATGTGGAACATCTGACACCGAAGGAGAGGGGGACACACTCATTCAGGAATTCTGACACAAGCTACTTGATCCTGGAAGACGATTCTGTCATGAGCTCTGCAGATCCTTTAGAAGGATCCAAAGTTGCTTCCACTGAGATAGCTGAAGAAGACAGCCCTTTTTTTGCACCTGTTCTTGAGACGGTCTCTAGTTTTAAACCGAATGATTTTGAATCCAAACTGCTTCCTCCTGAAAACAAGCCGTTAGAAACATCCATGTTAAAAAAGGTTAAGGAGCTATTTACCAACAACAATCCAAAGATCATTGCCAAACATATTCTTAGAATGGACTGCAAGGTAAAAAGATTACTTGTAAAAGCAAATAATTGTAAAAAGAAATTTTTTTTTGCATCTTATTTTACATTGTGCGAGTTTAGACTTGTTAAAGAACTGATTTGAAAAGATTAAAGGCTAGATTAGCAGATAGTGCGATAAATATATAGCTTTGCCTACAGGGGTGGTATTTTTTTTCATTTCCAGGAGAAGAATACAGACAGACAGTTTAGACTGAAGGTCTCTCCCACTGGCCTTGTCTTCGGACTTAGATTTCTGTGTTCAATGTATTTATTTATTTTAAATCTCTTACCATTTGTTGTACGTCTGTGATTCATCCTTTCTTCTCTACAGGAGGAAGGGGGAATCTCTCTTGAAACCCATAGTGGAACCAATACTGGTGACAGGAAATAGCTAAGCAGGTTGTAGAGGCAGAGAGCGGCTCATTGCCATTGGGCATAATGTCAAAGTTTGAAGGGCACTTCAGTCATTTTAAGCGTCTCATGCTAACAGCTTGTCTAATCTTGTCTTATACTGGGCTAAGCAGTGTGGGAAGACGCTACCAGGACTTCTGCAGCTCTCTCCTGCAAGAGGCCTGTATTGCCAGTGAAATTGTTTAGAAAGCTGTGAAATCATGAAGAAGTGTTTTTTGCAATGTAGACTCTGTTCAACTGGCAGAACTTGAAGATCAGCTGTTTGAGCATAAATATGGAAAGGTGGGAGAAATACCTGTCTTATGAAGTAAAGATTTTGCGTAATAAAAGGGAGATGCAGCTGCAGTTAAGTCTCTGCTGGGATGCCTGAGAGTGCCCCAGCACAGCCCCAGGGATCAAGGGATCGAGCCTTATGTGTTCAGGGTGTTGCAGGTTTTTTTTTTTTTTTTTTTTTTAAGAGCAGCTTGGGAAGTGACACATCCAGCTACTAACTGGGGAACTCCACTGCAGACCAGATAGAGTGGGAGTGGAGGCTGAAACCAACGGCAGCCTTTCCTGGTGCCACTGCACCGAGTAGCACCACAGCTCGGGCGGGCAGCGGGTCAGAGAGACTGAGGTGTGGGGGGGCGAGTGTGCGTGTGTGTGCGAGTGTGTGTGCATATGCAGGTGTGGGTGCATGAGTGGGGGTGTGTGTGTGTGTGTGCATGAGTGTGTGTGCGTGCATGCCCGTGAGTGGATGGAGTGTCATGCATGAGTGAGTGCGTGTGAGTGCATGCAGGTGTGCAAGTGTGTGCGTGCATGAGCGTGCCGAGTGTGTGTGCGAGTGTGTGCGCGCTGGCCGTGGTTCCGTGGCGGTGGCGGCGGCGGCGCCTGCCTTGGTGCAGCCGCGGTGCCTCGGCGCGGGCAGCTGCTCCTCTGTCCGCTCGCTGCAGGGGCCCGGACTGCAGCTCTCTGCAAGAGAGGCCACCGAGAGCAGCCCTGCCTCGGCTGGCGCTGCTCCTGCTGAGCCAGTGTCCCTCAGTGTATTGCTAGGGGGAATGGTGAGTGACAGCACAGGCTCTGTGTGCTTGGTGAAGTAGGTCAGAGCTTATGTAGATAGAGAGTATTGAATTAGCTTGTTAAAATAAATGAAGCATAACCTATTTATTTGAGGGAGTATTACATGAAACATGAATTTAACAAAAAATGTGCTAATTCTCATAGCTGCACTTTGAATTTGATCCTTTATAATCTGATTCTTCTTCAGTCTTCTCAGCAAATGCTGTGATCTGCAGAGTGCTATGCTCGTTACTGCAGCACAGCTTGGGGTAGAGCTCTGAGCATTGTGCTCAGACAGTTTTGTGGCTAAGGGGCCTCCATTTCTCTTGTGGACATTTCCATTTTGGGAAGAGGAAAATTGTATTAATTGAAGGTGTGAGAGCAGCTCTCTAAGAGGCTCCCCTGCAGAGGGGTAGCCCTGGGTTTGAAGCCCTGCTCCAGTGACATTATCTTAAATCTTGTATGCTTTGGCCTGGGGCCAAGGCAGTGAGTGACCTGCTAGAAATGTGGGAGTACAGTGAAGAGGCCCTGAAATGTTTTAAAGATCCAAGTTTTGGGGTTTTGGTGCAAGAACTAACTGGGACAAGTAGAGAAATATCCACATTTTATCTTCATCTAGAAGAGCTGAGAACTGTCATTCAGTGGAAACTTGTTGCATGCTATTGTACTGGTAAGAACTGCATGACACAAGCAGATTGGCATGTGATCTGGGCCAGAGTAAATGTTTTGCCCTGAGATCTGTGATAAGGCCGAAATTCTTAGGTCTTGTTGCATCAGTATCTAGTCATCCTTTTAAATACAGACGTTTCTAGTCCTCTAGAAAGTTTCTTTTGCAAAATGCCCATTATTACACGGAGGAGCGAATGTCTGCGCCTCGCATGCCTAGAGGGATCTTTGTGGAGATCAGTGCATCTCCATCGCAGGACTTCACATCACTCCTGCTTACCTGGAAGGGAAACAGGATTCTCTGCAGTGCTGGGTTTTACACCAGTAGACGAGTTGTTTGGTCCAGATTGCTTTAATCTTTTGTAACCAAGGAAGCCTGCTGATGCTGTATCACAAATAGCAGGCAGAGTAGTTGGCAAGTGTATCAACACACATTTTTAGAACAACTGATAATCTCATACTATCAAAATGTGTTTTTGCTTGTGATTAGCATAGATAGTGGTATAGCCAGTAGCTAATACTGCATGTTTAAAAAACAAGGACAAATTGGTGAGGGCATTTGTTTTTACATGGTGACTTTGCTAGACACTCAGATATTGGTTTTATCCTTGAAGTCCTTTTATTACTCTTCATCAGAACTCTGTGGTATAACCTAAAATGTGAGCAAAGAAATCCTCTTTTTTAGATATGAAGAAGAAGAAACACATCTGTACATGCTCAGGACCAAAGAGCATTGGTCCCTTGACAAGAATTTGGCTGAGGGAGCCCTCAGGTTTCTGACAGTATTTATATGCATCTCCTTCTGGAAATAGAGGACATGGGTTTGGTAAAGCCCCTCTAACAGCAGATGTCCATATATAAAAATAGCGTTTTGGTTATGATTTTAGTGTTTTCAGAGATACAAGTCATTCTGCAATAAAATACTTAATTGTTCTGTCTGTATAAGGCCCTGAATGGTCATTAGTTCCTGAAGCGATTCCTGAATGACAGTATCCTGTCATGCACGGGCGCGTACATTTGCCCGTTGCCCTGAGCACATCAGTGTGGCAAATATGGTTTTTTGTTGTTTTTGAAAAAAAAAAAAAGGCAAGTTTCAGAACTCATGCACAGGTTTTGCATTGACAGGTGGCCAGGATACTCGAAGTTTCTGAAGAGATGAGGAGGGTCATGGGAGTGAAGTCTGGTCTTGAACTGATCACACTGCCCTACGGACATCAGCTGCGCCTTGACCTAATTGAAAGGTAAATGTTTCTGTTTCTCTGCCTACCTGGGGCAGGTGGCCAGGACATCAGAGCATCAAAGACTGCTCTTTTGCCTTTTCTGAATCTGTGTGCACAGAAGATAACTCAGTGATACATAAAGGATCACTTCTACTTGCATAGGAAACTCCTGAAGATTGTAGGGCAACTCAGTGAAGTATAGAGAAACACAGGAAAAGCAGAATGGCAGTGCAAGCAGCGTGCTGGAGCTGCCAAGCATCATCAGCTCTCCTTTCTGAGCTGGTTTCCAGGAGGAGCATTCAGTCATACATGCCATGAGCATAATTTTGGATTCAGTGCTTCAGCAGCTCGAGTTAGTGAGCTAGGATGTCCTAAAGTATTACAGACCTACCTCTAAGGTGCAGCAGCTGACAGCTAACATGCTCCTGGTCTCTTCCAGTATGGACTAAAGTAGGAAAGTAACTCAGCTGTCAGGTGTGGTTGGTTGAGGCAGTCATGCTGTGTACACCCAGTGCCGAGTACACTCATCACCTACTGTTCCACCAGTGCTTACCAGGTGATCAAATGTTACAGAAGGTCTGGCTGCATTGTAGTAATATCTATTAATAATATCAATTAACATGAACATAGTAAGCCATAACCTCAAAGCCAACGTATCTACATTCCATATATTGACATTACTGCTCTTGATAGAAACATTAGTGAGCCACTTTGCTGAGCACAATCAAGGTAATGAATATACCTTCAACCGAATCTTCTCTGAGTACATGCACAGTGTAATGTATTGATGTTTTGATAACTGATAATCGACAGTATAAATTACCTCCCTTGTAGGCACAATACCATGGCAATAGGAATAGCTGTGGATATCCTGGGTTGCACAGGGAATGTAGAAGACAGAGCTGCAACATTAAACAGGATCATCCAAGTAGCAGTGGAGCTGAAGGACTCGCTGGGGGATTTGTATGCATTTTCTGCCATTATGAAGGCACTAGAAATGCCACAGGTAAAAATGTTTTTCCTCTTCATGTTCTAGAACCAAAAGCTGACAGGTTTGCTTTCTTTAAACTAATTCTGGTCCTAACTTAATTGTCTTAAGACTAAAGAGACAGTCACAGCACGAAGTTCATTTCCCTACAGACAAGAGCATCAGGACTATTTTTAGTCATTGTGAACTTAACAACAACTCATCTAACTATGATAGCAGGCTAATTCTTGTTGATGCAAAATTTACTGGAAAATTGTTTTTTTAAAACAGGGCTTCATTATATGAAATGCGAATTAATGGTGCAGAAGAAATGGCTTAATCCTATAAGGAAAAAAAAATTGTATCAGGACACAACTATATTTATAGTTGCAGACAATTGTGCTGTCTAGATGCATCTCACTTTGCATGTTGCTGATGTTTATGAACATTCCTGTTGTGTTCGGATGATTTTTCAAAGCTACCATTTTGTTGAGGACAAATCATGCTGAACAATCCCAGAATAAACAGGACTTGCAGTGTAGTTATTTCTGACGGGAAGAAGTAGAGGAAGGATGTGTGAGGTTTGAGACAGAAAGTGTGGAGAAAGTTAAACCTGCTGAAAGTCCACAGGTAACAGTAAAAGCAAGAAAGACTGTGAGTGCTACAGCAAATTTCCTACTTGGATGCCCCCTCAGGTAAACAGGCAGATTCTTCTGTGCATTGCAGTTGGTGTGGAGGTGAGTCATGTTCATCATGCAGAAGTCTACTGGGGAATGCAGGGAAATCACAGCTGAACACAGAGCAAGCTCCTAGGTTATGGTATCACCTTTTTCTATTATTATTATTTTAGATGAAGTCAAGGAAGAAAATGCTCTTCTAGGTTCGATTTCCAGCAGTAGGAGGAAGAAAATTTTCTTGAGAGGAGCAGAAGAAAATAAATAAATACAAACAGTGACTTTCCAGAAGCCTGCTTCAATATTTGATTTTTTTCACCTTGTTAGATAAGAGAGCAAAAAGATCGGGCAGTTCCTCTGAGAAATGAATGTGTGGAGGCTGAAGAGGAAGGTTAAAAAGTAGCATATGAGGTGATGTTGGCTAAACTGTGAGTGCTTCCGTGGCCTCAGGAACAAGTAGAAAGAGTACAGCCTGCCTCAAATTCTTCAGGATTTAGGGAGGTGTTAGAATATTAAATATATATAGAGATAAAAATCTAAACTTCTTGGCGCAAAATAATGCTCATGAGGCACCTATTTAGTAAGAAATCAACTTGTAAATAGAGTACCTACCCAGTAAGATTCAAAGGGTTGGATGCGTGTGTTTCTGTTTTTCTAACATCAGTTTTCAGTACAAAATGTCAGCTGTGAGAGGGATGAATAGAGTGTGAAGGAGTCTTAGCTTTAAATCAGAAATGAGGAAGTGGATGTTTTCACACATCATCTGAAAACCAGCATTTTAGGATGAGCTGACAGTGGCTAGCTGTTACAAATTACTTTTGCGTGTGCATCCTTGAGAAAGGAATTGGGGAACGATTCAGATGGGGCTGTGAGGCAGACAGGAGCAGTCAGCCTGACTTCAGTTTCCGAAGAAGCTCTGTGGTTAGGAAAAAAAAACCAAAAACCCGTAATTTAATCATAGTTATCTCAATAGAAGAATGTATCAAAGTAGCAATATCTGCATCCAAGATGGAATGTTTTCATTGATGACCTCGATGGGGGAAATTATGCTTGTATTTGCTTAAATCTAGATCAGAGATAGACAATAATAAGTTACTAAATAATACATGGTAGAAGAAAGATATAAAAATAGTAACAGCATTTTGCCAACAGTGGGTATTTAAACAGGGATCTTGCCTTTATAGATGTGGGTGAAGCCATTTGCTCTACCCAGAAATGACCAGATCTCCATTTGTATAGAATGCCTTTTTTTTGCCTGTTGGCCAAATGTGGACTAAGAAAAGGAATTGAGTGCAAAGAGGTCTAGAAAATGTGAAGGAGAAAAAAAAAAAAGTAGATTATTTAGCTCCAAAAAAAGCTAAAGCTTGAGGAAGCAGGCTTAAAGCATATGGCAGCTAGTTACAAAAGTAACAATATTCTTCCCTACAAGTAGGATCATAATTAGTGAGCTTAAATTGTAAACAGAACACGCCAGGTTGTGTGTCAAGCAAAACTCGAGGAGGAGAAGCCCTGGCACCAGTTATGCCGCTGTGGGAAGCTCCAGCTCTGGAGCCCTTTAGAGACCGTACACAGCTGGTTCTAGAGTTGTGCTGGTTATCAGGCTTGATACAGGGACAGGTCCTTCTCCTCCTGCTTGGGGGAGGTTGGAGGCAGTTGCCTCATTTCTGACTCACCATACAGAGTTTGTTTTAGTAGACATTAGAATAAAACTTTAAGGAAAATTTTCCCATCAGGTATGAACTTAAAAACTTCTTGTCCTTTATTCTACAGCACCTCTGTATGCAGAATCATTTTACTGTACTGCTGCTGAGACTTGCCAATTAAATTGTTGGCCTTTTCTTGCATGGTCCCTGGGGTGGCCCCAGGCTCCCAGGTTTGCTCTGAAGGGCGTCACAGAAAGTTTTATATCGTGCGACCGGAGGGCTTCCCCAGCTAACTGGCAGGAGGAAATCCTGCATGGTTTTGTTCTAAGTGAGCAAATGCTTTCCTTGGGTTGTGAGCAGTCTCTGCAACAGGTTCTTTCTTGGGAACAGTGTATTGTAAGCTAGCACTGGTAGAACAGTGGCGATACGTTATCCATCTTTGGATCAAGTGATGTTTGACTCTGGCCTTTGTAGTACCTGCATCTTATTTAAAAGCAGTGGCCGACTACTGAGTAACTCCAGTTTGGCCAGTAGCAGTGTTTTCCATGTGAATGGCTATGGAGTCAGACAGGCATTCCTGGCTTCTGTTTGAACAGGTCTCTAGGCTAGAACAAACCTGGACGACTCTAAGACATCATTACACCCAGACTGCCATTACATACGAAAAGCAGCTGAAGCCGTTTAGCAAAGCTTTGCATGAAGGACAAGGTGAGTGGTCACGCGTGACACCCCTTTCTGGCTCTCCCTACAACTCTCCCTTATAGCTCAGCTTGAGGAGTCTGTGTAAGCAGACAGCTGCTAGTTTGATAGCTGTCCATCATATGTTAGAAGTGACTCTATGAACTTCTGTAATGCAGTATAACACAAGGGAATAGGAGGAAACATCTGCCCGCCAAACCTCATGCAGCGGCGGTGTCACATTCCTGTGTGCTCAACCCCCTTTTGCAGAGAACACGGCAGCGGAGGGCCTGCCAGCCACCTCTGCCTGCTCCCCCTTAACGCGGGTGGACAAAAATCCCCCCCTCCCTCTGCACTGTGCAGGACCGTGGCTTGCTTTGCTGTTGGAGCAAAGGTGTAATGGGCAATTCCTCTGAGCACATTAAGTGCTGCTGGGGCCTGCAGCCACTCACGTAATTCCTGCTGCTCCTGCATCATTCTTTGCAGCTGTAGTCACCAAAGGGATCTAAGGGAAGATTAAAAATCCCTGGCTCAGGGAAAGGAGGGAGGATGAAAACTTTTAGCCCCACAAAAACTGTTGGAACTTGCCCTGAAGAAAATGACACATATTCATGTTTAAAAGTGTAATTCTCAGTGCATTTATCTCTGTGCCCTGTGCAGTTTTTCAGCAGAGCAAATGCAGTTTGCCAAGAACACTGTGCTTTATTTCAATTGCCCCATCACACTGCAGCTACCCCAGCACTCACTGGAAACTGGTAGAGCTGGTGAATTTGAGAAATGCAAGACAAATACTAGTTTCTGACTTGGAGAATGATATGATACAGTTACGATACTTTATTAAATTAGTAGATTTTAGGATTTCTAACAGTATGGTTGGTTTGTTGTGCTCTACGCCAGAGACCATCGGTGCTCTGCAGAACAAGGTAACGGTGCCACTGCTGATGCCACTCCTTACCTTGATGGAGCGGCAAGCGGTCGTGGTGGAAGGCCTGGACCTGTGGGAGAGCACTGACCAAAGCTGCGAGATCCTGCTGGCGCACCTGGCCGCGGCGCGGCTCGTCGCGCACAACGCGCCCGCCTTCCGCGCGGCCGCCCAGCAGCTGCTGCAAGGTAGGGAGCACCGCGGCCCGCCCCGCGCACCCCGCGCTGCACGAAAGGCACGATTTAGAGGGGAGAAAAGGCAGTGCAAGAAGGTTGTGTAAGAGCTGGAATAGCAACAGGAAACTCATACTTGGGACAACAGCAGTATTGGCCAAAAAGAGAAGCAGATTATTCAGTTTTCCAGCAAGCAGTATGACACACTTCTTAAGTCTTGCTTTAATATCCTGAGTTGTCATCTGAGCAACTGAATTTTTAGTACAGGATGAACTGGGGATAGCACACAGCCTCCTGTACAATATAAAAGTCTTACTGACTTTGCAACTAAACCACATACCAAAGTGTGGCGGTGCCTACTGTCTTTACAGTAGGCAAATGCAACACAGATCTTAACCACTTGTGGTCAAAAAGCAAATAACCTGCTAATTACTTAACGGTGTATTTTAAATTTGCAATGAAAAAGGTGACAGTGAAGAAAAAGTAAGTATTTTGGCAGGCTGCATGTATATGCATCAGTGATAGTATTTAATGTTGAGTTAAAAGAATGGTACAAAACAATCAAATTAAAACGGAGCCAAGGCCAGCCTGTCCTAAGCTCCCTGCTGCTACCTGCATGCAGCTAAGAACACATTTGCTGGCTTTTTAAACCATTGAGCAGCATGATCCTAGTATATTAAAGCTAATGTTGTTTGGAAACAATACATGTTAAAAAAAAAACCCTTTTCTTCTAAGTAAAAATTGACGATTAATGGTGATACTGTGTGATTCTTTTTTTGCTTATTAGGTTTCCAGCCAGATGAAGAGCTGAGTGAGATCTTCAAGACAGAATTTCAAATGCGATTGCTGTGGGGCAGCAAAGGGGCACAAGTTAATCAAAATGAAAGATATGAAAAATTCAGCCAGATCTTAACTGCATTGTCCCGAAAACTGGAACCTCCTCCAGTGAAGCAGGTGGAACAATTAAGTATTTAAGACTCTATACAAGCTAAGTGCTAAATCTGAAATAACCATAGCTTTTCTTTGGATGATTTGATACTGCACCAACCTGTAGCATTTCACAAGATGTTTAGAACTTTAACTGCACAATGCACACTTGTTTTAAAACTACTGATTACTAAACAAATTATTTATTTAATGTGCCATCAAATCATTTTTATGATCCTTTAAACAATTTAACTTTATTCTTGTAAGACAGTCTTACAGCTTTCCATATTTCCCCAGATTTATAATGTTTTAGTAATACTTAGGCGTAAGGGGGGGGGAGTCGGGCATCTTAAATATATTAAAATGAAGCAACTACTGTAAATAAACATATAGATTAAGTATGTGACATTGCAGTTGTATAATAGTCCTTAAATGAATATAAAACTTTGTACATAAGAGTTGTGGATTAAAATATATTTCTTTTTTGCAAAATAATTTGTAGACTGGTTGCAGAAATTATCCTTTATCTGTGACCACAACTGAAGGCTCAAATTTCACTGTAATCACAGTAAAAATTAGTTTTATGTATGTTGGGACAATTGATTCTGTTAAGACAGCACCTAAGGCTGGAGCTTGGTCTTTGCTGGAGACTGCACGAGAGCAAAGCTGCCAGGAGCGAATGATGACATGGTAAGAACAAACAATGCTGTTAATTAAAACACTTCCAGATACAAGTAAACGTGAGTGCATGTGCACACTCAACTCACTTTGGTTACTGAAGTGAATCACTTTGATAAGAATTACTCACTTTTTCATGGATGAAGTCAAAGCATAAGTGATTGGCACTTTTCATAGACATCACACACACTGATTTCCTACATAAAAAGACTTTTAGTGTCAAATTCCACTTCCCTGCACGCAGAGGCAGTGCGTGAGCGTTAATGCTTAGGTAACTGGTTAGAGTTGAAGTAGCTCTTCGTTGGTAAGCCTAGTTCTGAAGTGTGAGGTTACCTTTGCAAAGTATTCCAGGGGGGGCAGGCCAACAAGAAGACCCACCACCACCAAACAGCAGCATCTGTCCCAGCGGCTACAAAGGGTTAGGTTTCCCTGTCAATCTTAACAGAACACAAATGGGGAAGCTAAATTAGACCATGAAAAGATTTCTTTATTCCATGAAAATATTCTCAACAGAGAACACTATCTTTAAACAAAGCATTTAACATTTAAGAAATCAACATGTGCACAAAAAATAAAAGATTAAAAATTACTGGAAAATGGAAGATTCCTTAAGACAACTCACATTCAGAATTTTAGAATAAGTGATTTATGACTAACTGTGCAAGTACAAATTATTTTTTCCTATGTTTAATAACCCTCATATAAGTTGCACTCTCCCTCATGAAAGGAACCTTCCTCCAAAGGAAGCAAATCCTGGTTTTAGAAAAACAAACAGTAGCGTGAAGAGAGAACATTTAGTCCTTTACCAGGAAGAGTTATTACTAACCTGCGAGGCTGTTAGCCAGGCAAAACCACAGGCCCTTTAGCAGAGAATACATAGATCACATTTCCTCCTCTAACTTGAAAATAAAAAGCACTAGATTAAAAAAAAAAAACTACACATGTAGTTTTGTCAGTATTGAGTAATGTCACATTATTATATAAATAACCCTGTATACAGTATCCAAAAATCTAAACTTTAGAGTTTAATAGCCCCCCCAACTGTAATACACTAGGTCAAGCTCTGTAATAGTGGTATACATAAGAAAAGGAACAAAGCTCTACGCAAGTCACTCAAATTCAGTTTTACTTGTAGTACAATTTCTAATAACACTGAAATTAAAAGGAATCCAGCACTGCTGCATCCAAATATTGCTTCAAGTTCCCCCCCCCCCCGCCCCCAACCTCCCCCCAAATCAGGCTCTTTTGATTACTTTTATTTCCTCTCACAGCAGGTGACTGGGCTGACAAGCTTTGATTGATACAAGTATCCCTCCCCCCATCCTCTCTAGTCTAATTCTTATTACCCTAATAAATCAGATATGATGCATTTATTAATAGAACCACAAATAGGAAGCAAGACAACATAAGCGATAGGGGCACTGCAGACAGCTATATTTACACGTATAAACATATCCAAATTTCAATTGTTTACAAGTAAAAGTGCACATAGATCATTACGAAGTATCACTCAAATTTCAACTGGTCCATACAATGAAGCATCACCTGGAAACAAACTAGCACTGCAGTAATTAAAACTGGAACTTCATAGTCAAAAACTAAGAGACAAAGTTTCCATAAAAATATTTGTAAAAATATTAAAGTCAAATGAAGAGATACATGTCTCAATGTATAAAATTCATGATGCACCATGTATCCTGTAAAGTAGAGCTCTAGAAAAACACCTACCATGGCTACCTCAGCAGCTGCAGCACTGTGGAAAGAGCTGAGACCCAAAGCCCTTTGTGCGATACTGTAAGTGGTAGTGTTGGCAATCAGCAGATTTAGGCACTCTAGTTTAAGGCAGCATTTGAATGGCAAGTGGTTGACTTGGAAAACAGTCTTTAGCTCGCAGTGGTGAATCTCTCTGGTGGTGTTCCAGGTTTCCAGTGCTCACCTTAGGTTACTGAAGTGCTGAAGATGGACCACAGTTCTTGGAGTTTCTCTGGCTGCATTGCAGGCTAGAGCTGAGATGCATTATTTCCCCAAACCAACATAAATACAGTATGATCTCAGAGTAGTTGTGTCAAAAACTGGAATATAATGGTGGTTGCAGTGGAAGGGTGATAGCAGCATACATGGATACTGGGATGAAACTCTAGTGCTGGAGATATTTAAACAGAATGGTTTGTTACTGAAAAAGAGAAGTAATGATGACAATAAAATGTTATGCAGACATGCCCGACTGTCCTAGGCATGCAGGAGGGGTTAAGGGCGAGCATGGAGGTGGCACAGGCAGGCTGACAACGAACATGGTTCTAAATGACTGCCAATTACAATCAGTTGGAAAGAGCATAATTGAGATAGATAACCAAAATGTAGCACAAGCTAAAATACAGTTTGTGCCTCTTTGAGAACTAAAGACAATAAGAATAAGCAATTTTAGTAGTAGTTGCCTTTTTTACTCTGGAAATGGAGCTCTATTTTGCAGCAGAAATTTAAGAATTTGTGATACATCCTTAACTATGTATGGAAATGCTAAGAATGTTAGTGACTAAACGTACGTCTGCATGCATTCATGCAACTAGCTTTTCCCCTTGCTCCCTGGGCCTCCCAGGCTAATCCCCTCCCTCCCCCCAAAGCAGCTGCATGTAACCTCCTTCAAGATCTCGCCCATTTTCTCAGAAACCCGCTTCAGGAACCTGCAGTCCAAGAGGAAAAAGAAAAGAACAAAGTTACTGAAGGCCTTCAGAGACAGAGGAGCGTGCTCAGTTCTAACAGGCCATTCCCAGTGGCTACACATTAGCCTTGTACTATTTCCACAAACAGTCTGAATAGGAATACCAGACACAGCTGTTTTTTTCCTAGTAATTAAGTAGCACAGTGTAGTGTTCGAACCTTAGTGATTTAATAGTGAGGGAGTTACTGTATATTTTAGATCTTGATTTTAACCCAAACACAATGTAATTCAAAGCCTCCTCCCTTACAGGCATAGATTAAGAATTTAAAAACAATCCCTTTCCAGGAGCAGAGAGAGGTTAAAATCCAGTAACACGTAAGCATTACTTCTCATCTTTTTATCTACAGTTAAAACAATGAAGTTGTGCCAAATGCACAATTTTCTAGGTTACAACCACTGGAAGGGGAGGCAGGTCAGTGGACGCTTTGTCCTTTTTAATTATAATGCTTCTTCCTGAGTGTTTCTGTTGAGCTTTCAAGAATTTGAAAACATTTTCCTCTTTAAGAGGGGAAACCTGCCAAGTATTTGCAAAGGAAGGAAATTAATAATTTTCAGTAAGTGAATTAAGTTAGATATTAGAAGAAAAAAAGCCTCTCCTTTAAGTATATGGCTTCAGTCATGTAATTGGGAACTGTAAATTTTAGAGGTCTTCAGGCATTTTTCAGTTCATTGTAAACCAACTACTACAGAGAACGAGCAGGAATCCTGGTGTTTTTCAGTTTAATAAATGAATCAAGCTGAGCACTTTGAAAGCAGGAACACCTGATCAGTTAAGTAAAGCAGAAGACACCGGTCAAAATTATAGACCAACAAGAAGTACTTAATTTAATGCTGACATCTCGAGGGGGGGAGGGGGGAAAGATGGCAAGCCACTTGAAGTGGCCACTTCTGGTAACTCTAATTCCTCCCATCAGCTTGTGTGACATTATTTTTTCCACTATCTCCCTGGGAGAAGGTACATAGAAAACTGCCAGTTTACTGTTAGATATAGGTTACTGCACCTTTGCTGTTTTTCTCTAGCGTTACATCTATATATGATGTTGGCACATAGCCCTCCTCTCCGTTGTGTCTTCGAGCTCTTGTCCACCCGTCTCCTTTGTCCTCCTCAATAATGTACAAAATTTCCCCCTCTTTCATTGCTAGGGTGCCTTCATTATGACCTGGGAAAACAAGAGGCAAAGACGTCTCAACGTTATGGCAGCATTTCAAGAATTTTTTCCCAGGACACAGTTTATAGTTTCCGGATTACATATAAACAGGAAGTATCAAAAATTGTGCAAGTGAATATATATTTAAATGGTCTTGCAGACAAAAATCTAGTTCCATTTGTAAATTTGAGCGTTTGCTAATAGTTGTGCTTTCTAATATGACAGCATAAAAATACCAGTCTGCCTGTAAATTAATTTATTAAATATTTTAACTTTCTGTGTAACAAATAACTCACGCCTCTTAAGTTACCTCTTCATCAAAGAAGAATCTATGTTGTTAGCCTTACCATCAAAAGGATATATTGCCTTGCAGTGTCCTATAGCTGGTAAGGGATCATCGTCTTCAAACTCATCATCAAACTCGCTGGGATGCGCGTGCTGCTGCGGCGGGCCCCTCACTTCCTGGTTCGCGTCGTCCGTGTAGCTGCCTTCGGGGCTGCAACGCGACAGTTGCGACGTGAGGCCTCCAGGACGGAGGGCCGCGCGCCGCAGCATCGGCCGTGCCGCAGCACCGGCCGTGCCGTGCTGCCAGCAGCCCGTGCAGTCACCGCTGCACGCGATCTGATAAAGTTCTGAGCTGACAGGCTTGGGACTCAATTCTCCCAAGAAAACAAACATAAATTTGACATACCTCTATCTACAAAACCTGCAGACCTGGTGAGCCTTATGCAGTGCATATGATAGCTTTAAAGTGTGCTGCTATTTAATGAAAGGGTGTTTCAATTAAACTTTTTTTTTTTTTTTTAACGTCACCGTGACTGATGGGGTAAACTCTAGAATTTATAACCATTAAAACTTTTCATTCAGCAGATCAGGAGCAGCCTTTTCCTACTGTTGACAATCAAACATTAACAATCAAATCATTGATGCTATTCTAAGATATAAATGCAGTAGAGATAGAATAGTGACCTCTCTCTGCCCTGCGTTACAAGGTGGTTGATATCGCTGCTGTGTCGCCTGTCGCTTCTGGCTGCTACTTTACCTTCAACTTCAGACAGCCAAGCCTTGGAGAGAAAAGACAAATACTGGTGTTAAATGCAACTGAATTCTAAGACAGCAAATACCATTTTAAAAATACACACAGCTGAGTTTTCAGGACACAGCCATATAAAGAGTGTATGCACATGCTAAGTTTCAAACTTATTTTACATGAAGCATGAAGCTCTCCCTTCTGTTTAGCACATATTCCATACTAGAATTAAGAATTTAACAGAAACAGACAAAACTCTGCATCCTTGATAGCTTAAATTAAGAATAAGTGATTAAATATAAACTCTTAGTAAGAGTTTATAACTTTAGAGAACATACCTGAAAATGTGACACCCCATAGAATACAGAACTACTTAAGTATTTTTCTGACCACTACATTTTTAATTCATGAGGCAAACTATTGCATTAACATTAATTTACATTCTCCCAGAAATTGTTTTAGGTTTTTAACCTCATTCTTGTGTATTTCCATCCGAAGACGGTCCATGTTGCTCATGGTCTCAGCCAGTTTTGGCTGCAAACTGCCAGGATCACCCATCTGGGGATTTTTTTCATAAACATCCTTCATCTTGATGAGAGCATCTCTGACAACAAACAAACCCCCACA
This sequence comes from Nothoprocta perdicaria, assembly GCF_003342845.1. Lineage (NCBI taxonomy): Eukaryota > Metazoa > Chordata > Aves > Tinamiformes > Tinamidae > Nothoprocta > Nothoprocta perdicaria. The sequence continues at coordinate 4,870,059 of NW_020455205.1, read as the reverse complement.
ATAATTATAGAAATTACACACACCTCTACTGACTCATTAAAAGTAAAAACAAATGTTTACACATATGAGATCCTCAGGAGAGATCCTAGAGCCTAAGCACAGATGTGAGACTTTATAGCTGCTCCACCTCTCCTAAATCCTTTTCTGTTCCGTCCCCTTAACATTTTGCCTTTCTTTCTTTCTCTTGCACAAGAACACAAGGAATCCAACTACTGATTCTTCAACTTGTTATATACAATATTCTACACAGTGCTCTTTTTAATGTAGTAATACACAGCTCTTGCTTGATAGACCTACACACTCACTTTTAGAGACAGATTTCCTATGCAAGGTTAGATCACAATGTATCTTATAATGATGCAGGAGGCAATGAAACCAAAAATCTACTTAAAATAAAGCATAGATTAAAAAAAATGCTTTTTAATAGCCTGAGGTAGCCCTTTCACCTAACTTTTGAGCACTACTGGCTCTAGCAGAGAACTGTAAAAGGTGAGACATAAAGAGAACCATGACAGAGCTCACAAGTACACCCACTTTTGGTCTGTTTCCTTCTGCAGTTCTCTGTTGAGTTCATCAATTCTCTGCTGCAGTTTCTTGCGTCTTTGCTCTGGGGGCAGGTGACTGAAGTCTTCTGAAGCAGGGCCCTGTAAGTATAAATACTATTAAGCAAGTCCCGTGCATCTGCCTACACAGCTGCACTGACATATCCACAACGAACAGCAGTCACTGGAAGCAGGATGAGCCTTCTGAACAACTCTACTCGACACACAGATCTATAAAAGACCACAGAGGAATAAAAGTGCATTCTTTCTTGCTGCCACATCGCAGTCATTCCCCTCCCTTCCCACTTTGCTGGAGTGCAGGGAATGTGGCACAATTTTGTCTATGGTTAGAGAAGGAGATTTGAAGAAGGGTTGTCTATCTGAGTATCTGGATATACGTCAAAATAACCACAAGAAAAAATATTAGCAAAATGTTTACAAGACATGGCATGGCGTACGTGGCATAAGGTCCTTTCATCTACGAGCTAACCAGAATATATTTCAAATGACTTCAACTGAGCTGGAAGTTCTTTTGTTTCACGTAGCACAGACCGTACAAATTCAGTCTGTCAGGACAGATCTGGTTATTTGCAGTGCAGCAAGATACAAAACCCTGAAATATTCTTAGCAAAACATCTCTTTGTTTTTAATATGACTGCATTATTCACTTACTGAAACTCAACTGTTCTGAAAAAGTGTTCTGAAAAATCCATACAAAGCTGAAATTCCCTGTTCAGAGAAAAATTGCATACCAGGCTGGACCAGGATTTTTATTTCCTTTAAATTACTTTGTAAATACAACTTTAGCCTATAAGATACTCTTACTGTCTTCTGTCACAGTTGGCTCAGGTTTGTAAGTAATAATTTGTAGACCAAACAATAACTAGCTTGAAAAGCTGAGCCGTGAACCTCCCCCATCACCTCCAATACACTTCTTAAAGGAGACTTAAGGACAGATTTGAATGTAGAATTACTAACCAGTGATTCCAGACACAACAGAAATCTAAGGAGGAAAAGGTTTCTCATTGATTCTTTACCTGGACTGGGTTTTACATGACTATCAAAAGAATAATTCCGTAATTTGGAGTAAAACTCTGAATTATGATAGTTTCAGTTGTTTAATCAGTCTTACTATAAAATGTATTAAAAGGATTTAAATTAGACCTAAAAATGTAACAATTTTCTAACAAAAAATCAAAGAAAAGTTCAACATGTACAGAGAATGCCTTTACATCATCAAAACTCTGACCTAACTTGTTACTCTAAATCAAAACTTATTTAGTAATTCCAAGTTTTGGAATTACTACAATTACAAAGTAATTCTTTGTTATTTTAACAAAGAATGTTTCAGGAAGGGAAAAATAAATGCCACTGACTTTAAAACAGGTTTATTTATTTCAATCTTTTTAACCTCCAGACCACCTACTGTTAGGAACGTTGGTGAGGCTGACCTCTTGTCACCACAAGTACAAACCTGTGTCCGCATAATAACTAGGCTGGATGGATTTGGGTCTTTAAAGCATGTGAAGAGAGGGGTTGGGTTTTTTTTTTTTTTTTTTCCCCCATTAACCTTTGGGTTTGCTGTGAAAATTCCTCCTCTCAGGTGACAGACACGCTCAGGGCTTTTTAAGGAGGAAGGAAATAAGGTGCCTATCTCAGTCACAGAGAAGGCCAGTACATCGGCTACCAGCCGAGTAGGACACTCCCACTGCCGCAGGGCTGAGGGCGGCCAGCCCAGCCGCCGGGCGGGTCCTGCGGGAATAGGGACCCTGGCAGAAACCGGACGGTCCGGGGTTTGGCAGAAGCAACTGCAGGCCCACGTGCCCAGGGTTTTAATCTTGACAGCTTCTGGGTTTTTAAGTAGCCTCTCTTAAAACAAAACAAAACAAAAACCTCTCTCTACTACTTGGTTCTTTTGCACTCTTTAAATCAGAATCCCCCTGCTTTTTCAGTCACAGCATTCAAGAAAGGAAATCAAGATCGGATGTTTCCAATATAAAGCAGCAGTAGTTCCTTGGGGCTCGGGGGGAATCATTTCTTGCCTTTTATGCACTACAAAGAAACAAGAGAAGATGGGAACATTCTGTTTCATCATCGCTCCTTGCAGGTCAGTTAAAAACAGTATCCTACAGTAAAAATCAGAACAACTATGAATTCCACTAATTTGCTCTGCAAAACAGGGCTACTGATCAAGGTTTAGTTTTCATCTAATGTAACAGCTTTGTAATATAGCTGAATATGAAGGATCATTGTCCCTGGAATTTTTTGGTTGAATTTTACAGCATTCAGTATTTCTCCTTTAGACAAAAATTGAAATCTTTTCACACACCTATTTTATGCTGCTTTAACAATTTTCCTGACAAACAGAAATTGTTCTTTCCTTCATGACCAGCTCACATTTACTGGCTGGCCCCAAAACTCCAAAACAACAGATTTGGCTGGAGCCAGATCGCAAGTCTCCTCTCACATTAAGCACAGACAGCTAAAAAGAAGACTGTGATGAGGTGGAAAATCTGAGATGTATTTCAGCACCTGGTTTAAAGCAGTTATGATATGGAAACACTGTCAAGAGATACTTTCATGCTATCTTAGCAGAAGTACAGCAGACAGATCAGCACACGGGCTTACCATCTTCACCGACCACTGCACAGTTCATTTGAAAACAGAAAGAAACGGGAAATTATTCACATGCAACCACTGGTTAAGTAAGAAAATGATTAATGCCTAAGAATGTATCTTTAAATATTAGCTAAAATATCAAAGTTGTAATTTGTAAGAAATACATTTTACTGTAAACACAAGAACAGCAAAATACAAGGATTTGAAATGCAGTTCTGCATTTAGAATTACTGTTTTTAAAATTACACTAAATGATAATGACTTGTACATAAGAAATACCAACACAATTTCATTAGACTACTTTTGAATTTAAGTATTTTGAATAAAATACATAAGATCTTCTATTGTAAGAGAAGAAACAAACACACAGGCAACACTGCACAAAGAGCAGACTTTGATGACAATGAAGGAAAGACTGGTCAGTCAGATGCAAAGACTTAATCACAGCTAACAACCCATGAGCATCACTTCTACAAATAGAGTTTTAAAATGTATTTATCACATTATCTCAAGTATCTCAAAAGAATACAAGTGCAAAAGCCGTTTTTTAATAATTTTTTTTTTTTTTTTTTTAAGAACACCATCTTTTGGTCATAGCTGCTATCCTGAAAATACTTTAGTCTAGATAAAAATAAATAGCTTCAAAAAGTAAAAACTTTCTTCAGAGAAAGCAACAAAGCAGCTGAGGTGACAGGGGTCGTATCTTGGCTTTAACAAGTCAGAGTGTTCTGGAGATGGTGCAGCTTGTCCGTGACTGTGGGCAGGCCCTGCAGCCAGCACCAAGCCAGGGGCACGGGGGCTGCCGTCCCGCAGCGAGGACTCGTGTCCCCCTCGGCAGCCAGGAGCCGCAGCAGCTCTTGGGGCTGCGCAGTGGGGCACGCGCAGAGAGGCAGCAGCGCGAGGGAAGAGCAGCACCTTCACTCGTGCAGCTCGGCAGGAACCTCGGCAAAGCCCAAGGACATAAAATGTCTGTAAACAATTTTTTTTTTTGAAGGGAATCTTCCGAGAAAATGCAGGCAAATCTTACATGTTGTTTCTGACATAAGCAGTTAAGTATCACATGGCTTCAAGCCAAGTGCGAAGTTCTAACACTATCTGGAAATGTTGTAATTTAGAGAAAAACAAAAAGCATCTAGTAGTATTACTAATAAAAAGATGTAATAGCTACATTTAGACTTTTTAAAAATAAGCTATTTTCTTCTTTGCACGCACTGGTAACTGAAGCTACTGTTTGCTGCCTGGTCTGTGAAGCCGAAGGGGGAAGACTGGATGCAGGCAGCGGCCGGTGGGAGTTTCCTTTGGTGATCCTAACTGGGCCGAAATGCTGCACAAGGCAAAACGGGGAGCCAGCAGCGCCGCTCCTCACACCCACTCGGGAGAAACCACAGTGGAAAGCAAAGCAAATGGAAATGACCCCTCAAGAGCTCTGCCTATAGCTACCACTTGGTCAGAGTTTGCAGGGACAAACCACAGGGTGATGTGCTAGCAGCTCGCACTGAAGCAAAATATACTGAAAAGATAAAACTAATCACTAAAACACACAAAATCTACCAGAATTACAATATATAGTGAAATTGAAAAGGCCCTTAGTAGGTGATAATGTAGTACATGTTAAAATGCTCTCAGGGTTATTTAAAAATATTTTTTAAAAGTTCACCCTGAAGATTTACAGAGATTAAGTATTTGATACTGTAGGATATTTGAGTTAAAATTAGATTTGTAGGATACTAATCATCCAAGTTAATATTACAAGAATACCACTCCACATATTATGTTCAACAATATGATCGGCAAATTGTAAAAATACAAAATTAAAGTATATTTTCATTTTCCAGTGGCATTCAGTAGCTATAGCTATGCTTTTACTTCAGTAGGAAACTCCAGAACTAGTAAAGCTTTGATTTATAAGCCAGGAGCTGATACATTTAGAGATCAATAGAAAGGGAGCATAATCAAGACCTGAGTTACTAAGGCCATTATCCAGCTCCTCACCGAATCCTAAAGAACATTATCTTCACCACCAAAGCCCATTCTCATAGAAGTGATTCAGGAGGAGAAAGCAGAATCTGTCTCCCATAAATATTTAAAAGGAGCAGAAAAATCTTCTAAAAACAGTAGTGGTATAAAGGGTGGGACCCAAAGTATCTGGGTGTCTAAAATAACATGTCCTCATGTGTGTAAGCAATAAACTGATTTTAAGCATAACCAATTATAACTCAGAATGACAGTGAGGAAGCCTATAAAACATAAGTTTTACTGCAATACTGTATTCTGATCTCCCCGCTGTTGCTGCACAACCGAGACGGCAGGTCAGTTTTGTTTTCAAATATCAGAAAGCCATGAATTATATATAATCAAATGCACCTAATTATCCCATTAGATGGATCAATAAATACCATAAAAGTGAAATAAACAGGCCAGCCTGTGTTTCACTGATGTAACAAGAAATTTATCACTAGTACCATGTATGTTGCTAGGAAACCACTTAATATTTCATTCCTACTATCTTTTGAACAAATTCTATTTGCAGAATATACCACTATAAATTAGTAATTATATTGCTAAGTCTCACAAAATGGCATTTTGTAAGAATAAGTGATTTTATGTGAGAGAACCTTGAGCAAAGAGGAACAATTTAACTATTAATCATAAAACACAGTAAAATAGTATTTCAGAATCTGCAAACACTTCACACTACAGCATTTGATGTACAAAAGAGAAATGAATTTCTCCCTTCTTAGTTTGTTGTCTCATAAACCAACTACTATTATTTCAATCAAAAGTCAGCAAACATTTGTCAGATTTTGTTGTGAAGACTATATAGCCAATGATGAATTACTGCAGAAATGTGTTACATGACGGGAGGAAAACATTTGTGAATGGGAAAAAAGAAAAAGGTGAAGAAAAAGGTATCATACATATGCTGAGCACCCTCTTTATAACACCTTTCTCTGGGCATAAGTAATTGCAATGTTATAAAGAGAAGCTTTTTTATTTTTTTAACCTATTCAAAGCATCTGTATAATGTGAAATGAAGTATCCTAGAAGTGTCCTTATAGCAGAGTGTTTTAATAGAATAAGCCTTATAATGAGGGTGAAGAGCATCAGAAAAGCCACATCACAAACACACTGCTCATAGCCCATCATGCATTTCAATTTTTTATCAAACTTACCCCTCTTTTGAGGCTTCTGAAAGAAGGAATTCTGGGCTTCCCTGTTTTTATGTCACTCATGCAATAATGCACTGGTTCAATGGAGAATATGGGATACTGGGACCCATTAGGAGTACTGGATGTATATAAACTAGTTGGGGTTAGGGGTGGGGACTGTGGCTAACATGGAAATAGAGAAAGCAGTAAATAAGCCAAATGTTCACAGTGATTTCAAAATGAAAATTCTGTCTTACAAAAACAAAATTTCCATCCAACACAGAAAAAGTTTGTAACATGTTCCACAAACGCTTTTATATTAGATCTGCATTGGTTTTAATAGGTTTCTGTCATGAATTAATTTTGAGAATCCAAGTTGGTGCAGAGAACGGAGTAATATCCAAGACAGCTTTAGACCCCACTTCTGCAAAGTCCTAAAAATACCAAAGCTGCCTGTCTCTTTGCTTAAAGCAGGAAGTTTGGCTTCTTCTAACTTTAGTCACAGTCACCCTGGCAGCCTCTGCACTCCTTGCTTTTCTTCCTACGAGTCTGTCAGCCTTTTTTCAGTGCATCTGGACAGCTAAGCTACAGGAGCACCTATGCAAAGTGACCAAAATAAACAGCAGATTCAATTTCAATAGTCAATGGGGCTGACAGAGTAGCTGCTTGACTTTCCCGAACACCACCACTAGAACCTCCTCCACTTGCTTTAAATTGCTTCCCTCTTTCTTTCCTCTTTCATAGCTCTGCTGAGTTTTCATCTGAATGTTTCTTCTCTACTCGTTTTTCTGCTGCATAAGTCGCTCCCCTTCCAAAATACTTTTCTGTCTTTGACTGTATTAAAACAGGTAAATAGGGTATCTCAACGTCAAGCACAGTCACAGTTTCAGCTAAATCAAGGCCCAAAGCCCACCATCAACACTCCAGTTATAATAAACCAGTGTAAGAATATCCTATTATCAAGTTACTAGGATATTTGAAGTTAAAACCAGATATCGATCATGAAAAGTGTTCTGCTCCCAGTTGATCTGTTTTTCTTCATTTCTCCCAAAGGAGCGAGAAAAAGGACATAAACTTCCATTTCACGGAGGCACTCAAGGTAGACACACATGTACGTATATACATAAATATGTGTAGCTGTAATTCCATATAGGAAACAATAAGCTATCCAAAACCAACATATAATGTGAACAAATCAGGAAGCAAAAAGAGTGCAGGAGTGAACACCCTGCCAGCTTCCTTCAGCAGTTCTCAAACTCAGGATTTTTTTGCAATTACATTAAGGGCCAAAATCCAGTTTGTAAACTAACAGATTTTTACAGCCTCACTCTCCAGAGAAGGAGACCAAAATTCTCACTAAATCTTATTTTCAAAGTGGTAGTGACCTTCTCATTTCAGAACAGGCTGAATCTTATCTATCCTTGTAGGCAAATGCAATAAAATATGCTAAGATTTTGCACTGATAAAGTATAGCTAATAAGTATATTGCATGAAATGTTAATAATCAGTTTTCATGGCTAGCACGCAGCTACAGTCACATAATACACCAAAGAGAGAATAAAGAATCAGATAGATCCTTTCTTTCTGTACAGAAGACCTGCTTGCTTAGAATACTACCAATGGGAAAACAAGTTTTACTGCTTAAAAGGACTACAAATAATTTCCTGTAATAAATTATTTTAATTTCACCAGACAGAAGCCTCATTGAAATTTGTGGACATCATTAAAATGACTGATAGGCTTTAATGCTAAATAAAGGCCTAACATAAAATCTAAACACATATATTATCATTAATAACTTCTATAGCAGAATTTGTATAAATATCTTTTTGCTGACCCATAAAGGCATATGCAGAGAAAGTGACACTTGAAACTAAAATAATTATATATGAAAGAGCAATTTCTCTATTTTTTTCTTGAGTGTAATTTTTAAAAATCTATTTGATAGTTACATTTCATTTATAAGATTTACCCGTATGATGCTTCAATGAGATATGAAAAACCTTAACGTTTTCAGACAAACTTCAAAAGTGCAAAAGATGCAAGTAGATAATAATCTACATAATACTCATATATATAAAGATGACATTTAAAGAATTTCCTTTTATTAATATAAGAGAGATCTGACATTTGCTTGATTCTAAAGCATAATTCCCCAATCCTTTCTGCTTATATTACTATCCAGATTAATACTTTTCCTATGGTAGGTCAGAGTTTTTACAGTAAATTAAAAATGCTATAGAAATGGAAATCTATTTTTATTTGCACTGTTTAAAACTATATAGAATATCAAATAAGTATTAAAAAAATCCAGGACACAAATCAACAGAAGAAAAACTGCAAGACTTCCCCAATTAAAATTTCCATAAAAGTAAAATTTGCTATTCTTGATATTTTCTACACATGCCCAACCCCATTCAAACCTTCCGATCTCATTTTACATCTTCAAAAAGAAAGTAAGGGCAAGAGGAAACTAAATAATTGCCACTTCCACACACACTGAATCTTCACATTTTAATTTTCTGAATAGTAATTTTGTAATTGTTACCTTTGGCTTCTTTCCAAACAGCCACAGCTTTCCTTTCGCCTTGCCCACGGTAGTTTTTGAATCAATTCTCATTCCTTCCTGCTTTGGTGTACTGATGGTTCCATCAGAGATAGTTCTGTAAATATTCTGACTATAATCTTCAAATGGAAAGTCTCCAGGAGGTTCAAAACCAGATTTGAAGCAATCTATCACTATTTGGGAGTCCTAAAGATAGGACATTAAAGAATTTAAAAACAAGCAAAGACATCCAGATATAAAGAGAGAAACAGAGACATAAGTTCTTCTTTTAAGTGCTGAGATGGGAAGATGAGAGAGAACATCAAATGCACACTTTTGAATACATCCATTTATTTTTTTCTCAGCAGTGTTACCAAGAGTGCAAATCAAAGCATATCTTGCTATTCAGAACCACCAAATACCCCTCACAGCTCATCACAGATTTGGAATAGGATATACTTTAAGGGCAAGCTATTACTACATCTTATGATCCTTCAAAATTAGCACTGAAGTTAGTTGAAAATAACACAAACAAAACAGATTTAATAAGATAACAGAAAACAACCCTTATTAGGTGAATGGGAAAAAAGTAGATATGTTCAACAGAGAATAACTGCAGTCAAAGAAAATGGTAAAGAATGATACTTTGTTAACTGGCTACCCTTAAATGTTTCGATGCCATATGCTGTGGAACGTAAGAATCACGTTGGTATTGTGAATTATTCCAGAGAACCAAAGCAAAGGGTTCAAATTCATACAAAGTGAGGAGGCATCACTGAACCTGAGATCACAAGAAAGCAAAGACACGTAAAGGGAACTGACACCAAAATGGAAGTGACCAGGTAGGCTAAGAACTGCAATCACACCACCTTTAAGGCACGTAAAGGTGCCTTAAAGCAACACAAAAAAGGACAGGATAAATCATTTAACTTGTTCACATACCCCCAAAAAAGTAGCTCAACTTTACTTACTCTATGTTCATCAACCGATTTTGCTGCAAGAATCATTCCTTCTAAACATTTTGAGATGATTGGAATAACCTTGCGCTCAGAGTCAGCAAAACCTTTGTAACATTCACTAAGTTTGATAGTCCTTCTTTCATCCATTTCTTGAAGTTGCTGCAAGCATAAAGTAAAGTTTTGATTTCTACTCTTATTAAAGATTTCAGAAAACATGAGTAATATCTCACAGTGATAACAGATTTTAAACCTAGAGAAATAAAGTCAATAAAATAAATCTCTACTTCAAAGACAAGTGTACTGTTTCTCCTGGGAGATGGCTGCTATTCCTCCATTAGCCTGCAAATGTCAGAACCATTGAAGCGCTGCTTGTCAGTTAAAATATTTAAAGAGCCTTTAACAAAGCAAGACATTTTCTTCCTGCGAATTCTGCACCATCAAATAAAGAATTGTTAAAAAAAAAAAAAAAAAAAAAAAAAAAAAAACAACTCCCCCGTGCTTCTGGAAATTATTGCCCATTCTCTACTTTTAATAAAGTCAACACTCACTTATCTTCCATTTCCTCACTGATTCTCAGAGTCAAATTCTACAGTCACAGTATTCTTCCCAGATGCTTGAACATACATTCTGCTACATTTCTGACAACTCCTTCTGCTAGTGCTCCTCAGTTATCTTGCTTTAAACTAGTTTTGCAAGATCTCCTTGTTTTTGAAAGCATTTCTTCCTTAGCAGACGTACAAACCACTTTGAGAAATTTCCTTTTCAGGAGATGTCTTGCAAAGTCTTACTTTGGCTTTTTATATTATTTTCAAGATTTCCATGGACTATGGTAATATCTGACTGCATCAGATTATGCTGATTTCCTAAGAAAATTATCTACTAAAATTCTAAATACAAAAGCCTTAAAATCTATTTCTTCCTCCAAAGAAAATAAGATATCCTTGTTAAATATTGTTTTACCTTATAAATTTGAGGAATAACAATGTAGTAGTGTTTGTGTTGCTCCCCGTTAAAATTCTGTAGTTGTGCAGCATATTCATTTTTGTTTTCATCAGCCATGTGTGTACGCAGGTTTAGCTGCTGCTTAGCCTAGTAGGAAAGTGTTAAAGGTTCAAACATGTCCTGTGCTTTTCGAAGATATATAGCTTTGGTACCACCAACCATGTAAAAACACTAATCACAATAATCACTGAAGCTGAAATGTTTGTTATAATTGAAAAAGAAAGTGAACCTTAATTTATACTGATAGCCTACAGACCTACTGTATTATACACAGAGAAAGCATCATGGTTTTAGGCCCCTAGGCAAGTTTCTTAAATTCATATCCAAAAAAAAGATACAGAAGTGACTGAACTCAGCTAAATGCATCCCACAAGATACAAGACACCAGTAAGCCTGCCTGCTGCAGAAAGATAACCCAGGCAGTATCATCTGGAGAATAAAGAAGAAGGATACTCCCCTTCTGCACTACCTTACATTTTACAGTAACTTTGATTTTGCATATATGCAGCAAATATATACATATAATACACTTTTATACACTCAGAGAATGCTGTCCCAGTACTGATGATGATAAACAGGCAAATAAAATATAGTTATAGTTAAGGGAAAGGAAAGAAAGAAACGGCACCACTCTTACCTTCTCAACATCAGCCTTTGTGGCATTAGTGTCATTGTCCAGTCTTTCATAGCTTTGCTGGGCCTTCTCTGCCTCTCGACATTCTCTTTCAAATTTCTTTTTACTCTACAAGGAACACAGATTTATGGCATCAGCAGCCATTACCCTATTTTCATTTTGTAACTTTGAATTCTAATTATCAAGACTCCCATTTAAATAAAGACCTTAAATTAAGTAAACTTTTAAGCAAGTTCATTTAATTCACTGCATTTAAAAAAAAAAAAAAAAAAAAAAAACACATCACTGTAAATGACAACCGTGTGTGTGAGTGAATCTCTGGCTTTTACCTAACTGTGGAGGAACCACTTTTTAATTTGGTTACAGACTTTTTTTGTTGCTTATCAGTAGGCTGTTTTTTGCTTAGAGAATAATTAATAGTCACTTTTCATTTATGAGAAGATGAAATAAATAAGTTGAAAAATTTGGAGACCTAATTGCATGCCCCTGCAAGAACAGTGTTATTTACTTAAGAAGTGCTTAGTGCAGTGAATTTCATATTTATTTGACTGTATTTTGGATATCAGTAAATCAGACTTGTCCATTCAATAATATATCTAAATACTGTTTAAGTAACTAAAATGACAAGTTCTGTTTACAGATGGAATATTGTTAAATTTGACACAAAAAACTCAAAAACTTACATTATCCATCTGCTTCCAGCACATGTCCAGATACTGCTGGGCTTTTCGTCCTTCCTGAAGATGCTGGAAACATCACAAATAGGATTAATTTACATGTATTTTGGATACTGTCAGCTTTAACAAGCTTCTGCTCTAATCTACACACATTATGCTGTGCTGTAACTCCAGGAAGTTATCAGTACTCCTTTTTGAAAGATAATTACTAATCAGGCGATAACAGTACTACAGATGAAAAATTACACTCGAAAGTAAGTAAGCACTCATAAGCACTACCTACCACGATCTTAATTTTCAGATTTTAATAACTGTAGCAAGCCAACACATAAAAATACAAGTATAAAACCCACTTATTGCCAAGTTCATGAAGCTGGGCAAAAATATCAATTCTTTCATAGATATATCTACTCTGATATCCTCTTACCAAATTAAGAGATAGAAATTACCATTTTTCTCTCAGTTTTTAGATCATGAGAATATCTCATCAATTCTCCATATACTCGGTGCCCCATTTCTTCGGCAACTACTTCTCGTTGTCCTGCATAGTCATTCAACTCATTGAGGATGTTGAAAAAGGCTATACACGAAGTAAACCTGACAGAACACACACACACACACAGAAAGTGAAAAAGGTTTTTTAATAGACTTTCTTTTAAAATTAAATGAGGTGCATATATACAATGATGAAGTCAGACACATTTTACAATAAACCTTATCTCAGTGCTGATTCGAGTACTGAATTACAGCAGAAATGCAAGTTGGGAAAGCCTACATTGAGCCTAGCACATAATATATGTTCAATGTCTCTTGAAATACATTTTATAAGAATATGGATTTTTGTGGATGGAAAAGAAAGAAGAAGAATACTACTACCTGGAGAGCCCTGTGGTATAGTGGTATCTCCTAAGCTGCCAATTGAGAGGCCTGAGCTTGGGATGGGATACATACATCCCTAGGCTCGGAGGCTCAACTTGCTGCAGAGATGATGTGCTTGGTGGTCTTGAGGGTGGAACATGCCAATCATACCACTCCTATGCATCCCGATGGATGATCTACAGAACAAGTTTGCTATCAGCTCTGAAGACAGCTGCCTGTTTGCCTGCCCACCTCTTGGCTGGAAGTAAGGTGCCACTATGGCTGGCACTAAAAAGGGGGAAGAGGAGGGGCAAAGGGTGGAAAAAGTGTGTGTGGAAGGGAAGAAAGGAAAAAAAAACAACATGCACCATATTAAAATATGCATCTTTCTCTCTTTAACTGTGGAATAGAGCCATCTCCATAGGCTCGCCTCTCTGGAATTGAAATGCCATCCTAGAACGAGAAATTCTGTTTCCTAAGGTCCAGGATTTTGAACAGAATAAAAAGAACTAGCAAAAGTCCTAGCATGGACTCCCAGGTACTCTCTACACAGTATATGCTCTGGTTGCAACCTGAAGTCCAGCCCACACACTTCTACTCACAAGCATTTTATTTATGCCTTTGAAAAAAAAAAGTGTTTTTCTAAATAAAAAATGACAATGGACATGGACATCAAAATAAGTACTCTTTGTTGTCTCTAAAAATCAAAATGAGTCAGAAGTTTAAGAGGTATAAGTTCTTCTAGTCAAAAATGTGACAATTTTGCATAGACTTAAGTTCCAGGTCTGCATAGCTACATTCATACTGCAATATATATACTCAAAAAAAAACCCCTAATGCGCTAAATAAAAGCTAGAACCTAAGCACAAATCATTGTTTTCCTATTAAAAAAAATATGGAACATACATGGCATAAAAATACCCAGATTTTGTCTAATGAGGTTTAATCTGCAAGAGCTCAATTAAAGTAAACAGACTGTTTATGCCTAAGAATTACTTCATGCTTTTGTTGTCTTAAAAGTTTTCTAGAACAAACAATTAAAAAAGAAAAACTCCAGAAAACCACAACTAAAAATATACTGCAGTACTGTGGACTTTGCTTTGTATACACAGAACTTGAAATGCACATTTTTACCTGGGCTCCTCATCTTTGGAGGAACGTTTAGGACAGTACTTCTTAACCAGGTTTCTATTAAGGAAGAAGAAAAAACAGGATTTAGAATCTCCTCTGAGAAAACAGACAAACGACAAACAGCATTAACAAACAGTTTTTCTTTAATGACTTCCAGGAGCAAATCTATTCACTCTATAAACTTACAAGGGTCCCTAAGTGAACACTAGGCAGAACTATGGCATTTCAACACTTGTAACACTTAGAACCAACAATGCACTTGTAAATATTCTGCAGTCTCTATTGCACAGTGACTAAAGATAAAATAATCATTTATTTCATTTATTTCAATTCCTCCCCGAGCATGCAAAATAGACCAGCAATCAAGAAAAAAAAGCAAACCTATGATAGCTTTGTGACAGGCATACGTAACACCCATGCTGTATCCATGAGCACAAAACTCCATGCCTGGTTTAAGCTTTGAGAATCCATTCACAGCAGTGCCTTTAGCCACAACACATCCAAATCTTCAATAAGCAGCGTCCGGAACAGAGGAGACCGCATCTCTCCAAGGGACAGTATCACCTTGGGTGTTGCCACCAGTGTCACAAACGGGAGGCTGAGGCTTTCCCAAACTAAGCAGATCTGTGCAAGAGGCCTGGAGAAACCTCCACCACCTTCCAGCACACCACAACCCAAGTTTATTTTTGAGAACTCAGACAGGAACACAGCACAGAAGCAACACTTATGAACCATACGAATAACAAAACCTGCTTCAGTCTGGAGTATGGCTAATACAGTTGTACAGTGCTTACAAAAACAAGTGCAGAACATGTGCAGCTGCCTATACCTTACTACAAACATCACTCTTTATTATGCTGGCAACTGTATAGCTAGGACCCTGTAATGAAAATGAAACAAAGTTGCATAATTTTACAGACAGGACAAGAAAAGAGAAAGAAAGAAAACAATTGATAGTTGTTTGCCATATTCAAACCTTCCTCTGAGCCGACCTTTGCTTGCGGGAGTATTTCTAAGTACACTCCTTTTACTGCAAAGCGTTCTGCCCTTACAATAAACGTTTTCCTGATAATAATAAATTAAGTCGGTTAAAATTTTTGGTATCTCAGAAGACACATGCTGTCAGTCTTGAAAAGAAAAATCCACAATTCTCCTCACATTTCTAGTATGGAGAGGTCATAACTTCAACTGTAGGGGGCTGGAGAGAGGGATTATTCTAGCAATTTTCAAAATCGACTGTTCCTTCCATGAAGTAGAAAAATTGAATTAGAGCTCCACTGGTGTTCCTCTCCCTTCCCTGAGAGAACATACTGTGCTATAAGCAAAGAACAGACTTTTCTCAAATGAAAGAGGGGGAAAAAGGGGGGGAAGGTAACACATATGATTTTTACTCAGTCCTCAACATCTGTGTTCCTTGGAATCAGACATGATGCACCTCAGTTGCAATGTCTTCTTTAAAGCCATAAAAAGAATTTGAAAAGGTCTTCTACTACTCAAATAAATATATCGGTTATTAAAAAAAAACTCCTAATCCCACAAAAATTCACTTATTTTTCAAGCATTACAACCACTTAATAAAAAACTCACTAATACATTTTATACTGTGTGCCCACATCCTCCTGTGTGACCAGATGGATGGGTACCCAAATGATGGGCATCCATCATCCAAACTATCAAGGTAATATTTTAAGTGTCAATTAGCATCCTCAGCAGAAAATTAGGCATGCCAATTTCTTGCTTTATAAAGCTGAAATTAAAGAGAATGCTGGCAATTAGGAATCTTTCCACACACCTCTAAATAATGATGCCTGCCTTTTTTTTTTTTCTTTTTTTTTTTTTNGGGGGATGACAGTATTTGTCTCCAGCTTGCCAAAGAGCATTGCTCATTGCTCCAAGTGCATTCCTGAGAGATGCATCCCGATTATGCAAAGAATGTTTTGGGGTTTTGGGGTTACTGCTCCTCTAACAGTAATCTTTTAATTGGCCTCAGGACTTAAGTCTTCCAACTGTCTCTCCAACAATAACTGAGACAAATATCCTTTATTTCCTCAAATAATTACTAATAGAGCTGAAAACACATGCTGAATACATGAGAAAAGCATGTAACTGTATTAGAAAAATCAGTCTGCAGTTACGGTGCTACCGATGCAGGAGAAGGAGGAGGATGAGAATATTGTATGAGATAAAATCTTAAATGCAATTTTTTAAATGGCATTTCCTCTGGCTGCATGGAATTTGCAACAAAGTGCGACCCATCTTATCGCTGGCAACAGGGCTGCTAGTCATGCTTCATCTAAAACAACATCATACAATTTCTCAAACCCATGTAGCTGGGAGTTAGCGATTATCCCTAAGTGATGACGTAAGTGATGAGACTGTGTTCAGTCATGGAGCACACACCAAAACACGAGCAGGGAGTCACTGCCAAAGCCGCAAGTTGGACCCTTTGTCTCTCTATATTCACAGACTAAAACAAAACAAAACAAACAAACAAAAAAAAGCTTTAAATCAAAGCAAGAATTTTTCTTCAGTATCACCAGAAGACTCTGCATGTTTTAAACTTTTACCTGGTAGAGATTAAAAGGTATCTTGATTGGAAACCGCATAAACCCAGCTCAAAAAAGAACAGCCTTCTCAGCCAAGTGATATCCCCATATTTGATTTTGCATTACATTTCTGCACAGCTCCTCAGAGCTTATGAACAAGTGGGAAGCTCCTAAAATTCACCTGATTATTATTCTGAAGGTGAACAGCATAACAAGTGCACAATGCTGTCACTAAGCAACCACGCAAGAGCCTTTCAAGAGGAGACCTTTGGAGATCTACAAATGAGAAAAGCCACTTAATATAAAATATACAGTTTGGAGTGACAGGGAAGCTGGGTCACAAGCATAGATCATTTACTAGCCTGCTGATTTCTGCTCTAGTTTTACTCTTTAATATGACTATTTACAATCACAAGAAGAGCAAAGAATATTAAACAAGCCTTCTTCCTAATAAAATTCAAGCTATGTTAATCACGATGTTATTTATATTCATCAGTCATTACTAAATCCTAGCTGCATTTAGGATCACAGGAGGATGAAGTTTAAAGGTATTGTGTGATCAGGCCATAAAGCTAAAGCAACAACACATATGACAATCTTCAAAGTTATTGAATATGAAATGATCAACAAATGCAGAATTTAGGCAAACTGCACAGAAATGCAAAGAAAAAGCAGGAATGCATATGAATAATAAATGAAGCATAAATGCCTTCTTAAAACAGTGAAGATCACCACAAAAGAATACAGCTGAGAAATTAAATTCTTGAAAAAAATTACTGACTAGAAGTTAGAATGAGAGTAGATCTGAAGATATGAGGAGTAAAGTAGCATTCCAAAGAGAAGTCAGTTGACACTTGGTGTGTGTGTGGAGGTTCATCACCATTTTCATCTAAACTTGTGTGCAATTCCTTGGACCCAAATACAGAACTGGACTAGTCTGCCTACAATACTCCAACCTTACAGCATATCGAAAGCAGCAATCAGAGTGGTTTAACAGGTTTAGATCTTTACAGCCAAGGAATGATGCTAAGGATTCCATGTTCACACTATAGTCATTTCAGAAGGTTTGACTTTGAAGTAGCACTGTCCTGGTTCCATGGGCAAAAAACCCACCACCAAGTGCACCTCCCATAACTCGGTTTCTCTGGAAAG
Source organism: Nothoprocta perdicaria (assembly GCF_003342845.1). NCBI lineage: Eukaryota > Metazoa > Chordata > Aves > Tinamiformes > Tinamidae > Nothoprocta > Nothoprocta perdicaria. The sequence continues at coordinate 4,852,245 of NW_020455205.1, read as the reverse complement.
AAGCCCAGCTTGAGTCCCTCTAGATCACTCCCCACGAGTGAGCCGTGGAATAAACAGGAACAAATGAATAGATTCATTTGTAAAGCGCATTCTAGACACAGACTAGAACACTTGTGTAAACACATCCTCATACAACATCTGGAGTGACCCTTCTTCAACTGTAGTTAATTTAGAAGAAGTCCTTGCCCATGACCAGCTGGAGCAGGAGCCCCTTGCTCTGCTCCCCAGACATATCTGCAGAGGTGTCTCTCTAGTGGGGATTTTATGTATGTATGTATACATACGTGTATGTATATACTCGAGAACTTCAAGCAGAGCTTCAAAATTTAAAATAATTAAGTCCTTAGGGGCACTTAACAGTATGACAAGAGTAACTTGGTGAAATAAGTACTTTCAGCGAGAGTTTAACTTTCTGCTGTATTCGAAAGGAGAGAAAACAAAAGCCTGGCAATGGAATACAAACACTTTGTTGCCTAGCCATCAGTACAAATCCTGCTGATGTTAGCAGTGATCAGAAATGACCATCAGCCAGTCAGACCAATTTTCAACCACTCAGAGCAGAAGTCTTTCAAGAAGGCAGTACAGCAATCTCAGACCGTCACCTCCTATGACATTCTCCAAGGACAAATGAACTCAGATACGATGAGTCAATCAGCAACCACAAGGATGTTGCAACAAAATTAAAAACAAATACAGATTCTCCCTTACACTTCTTTTTTTCCTTTTTATTCCTAGGAAATAAAAGCACAAAAATGCAAGTGACAGACCTAAGCAACAGTGACTCTGTAAAAGCAATAAAAGTAATTGCAGGACATCAGAACTGAACTAAATCTAGAGGAGAAATTGTGCTACACTTCCTTTTAAAAGCATAGACTGATGAAACTCCAAGCTTCTCTAGATGCACAATCTAGACTTCAACCACATTCTGTTTTATAGCCATCTGGAAGCAGATTTCATATAGGACTAATCACGTTCAATTTGTGCTGCTCCTTTAATCTTGTCAGCTTCTCTCTTCTGTGTAAGTCAGTCTCAAATGAAGTTGCAGTCATCTGTACAGATTTATAGACATTTGTACCAAAAGTGGGCCAATGAACTCAAAACTATTTTTTATTCAGTGACAACGCAGAAATGGAAGTAACATCAACAATACTGTAGAAGAGGTGTGAAGGTAACTGCTCAAGTATTGTTGTATGTATTTACACTAAACTTTTACAGACTCCACATGATGTTACAAAAAGGTCTGGTAACATACCTTTCTTCACAAATTCTAGAACAATGCAATTAGAGCCGTAAGGCACTTCAAATTTACATGAAAAGTAGTATTTTCAAGAGCGTTTTGATGAATTCACTGATGCCATAAGCATACAGATTGGGTGAAAACAGACAAGGACAATTAAGTACAGCTAGGAACACTACCTTATCAGAAAAGGCTGAGGAGATGAATCTTTAAAAAAAAAAAACAAAACAAAACAACAACAACAAAAAAACTTAATTCAAGTTTACAAAACTGAATATCCTTGGAACAGTTAAGAACTCACATGCTTTGCAAGCAGAAACATTACTTAAAAAAAACTGCCACATCCATCCACATTTGGATAATCTTCAATGGCCTAAATTCTCATCTCCAATCAAAGGAAAAGAGAAACAGAAAACAGAGAAACACAGAAAAACAAATATGGTGACAATTTGTGTTCCCAACCTCACATTTGAGCTTACATAGATACTAAATAACTTTTCTGAGTTTTTGCATATATACCAAAGCATCTAAGCTGTTATATTTTATTGTATATATGCATACATTAATATATTTACAAAAATAAACCACTTAGAAGGATTATTTTTGCAGCAGGAAATACTAAGAACACTAAAACTAGATTTGCTTAGAACACCTAGATATGTCCAGAGATCATGATGTACAATTCTAATAAGAAAACACTTTGTTCAAGAACAAGCCTTATCATTTCCTTTCACTACCGATTAAGAGAATTTGACCAAATACAGAAATCCGACTTCCACAGGAGTTCAGTCTGTAACTATGTGTGTAACTTGTACTACTGCCTAACATCACAGAAAAAGCAACTTCTGAAAAAGTGCCACAATGCTTCAGACAGAACAAGAAGGGAGGCAACCTCCAGAATTACTCTGTGTCAGGAACAGGAAGCAACAAAACAGACCTTTGCCCCTCCCAGGAACAATAACTGTCTGGACACAAACAACATCTGAGAATTCAATTACAAAATTTTGCAAGAGCCCAGTAATTTGGCACATACTGGAACTCCTTTTATTTCCAATTTTTAAAACAACAAGAAATTGAACAGTCACGTAACTAAACTGAACCCTGTGAGTGCACAATGCACACTGCAGCGTATCTGTCCCAATTCAGGCCCCTGTAACTCAGTATATAACCAATAACCTTCATCTTCTTCGGACATCACAATGTGTTACTTGAAACCAAAGCCAAACCAATTTTAAGATTTTTTTTTAAGCATACTGAAAATGAGAATATATTTGCATTTGTGAAAACAATGTGGCAAATGGAGATAATTTAGGCTTCTAAATAATTTTTCTTCTGCATAAACATCCTCAGTTTCTTGAATGATGTCACTTAAGCACTTTTATCAGTATCAACGTCTATCAAAGAGGAGCAAGAAATGACTTGTCACCTAAAAGCACTGGAACTGGACTGTCATTAGCATTTCTGGAATTACTCCACAACCATAAACTACCACAGTAACTTCATACAATAATAACAATAACAACACAAAAAATGCATTCAAATAGCTCTTTATAAGCTTATATGCATCACTTGCTTTCCATCTCCCAGAAGGCTCTGAACAGCTGTTGCATCCAGAAGTCTCATCACTAAGTTATAATAGCACAGAAAGATACTTCATCAAAACGAACATAAAGTGAATATGAATTTCTGCCAGGACATAGACTCTAATTTATGAAATTTTTTTATTAACATTAACTACTTGCACAGTCATCAATACAATAGTCTACAACATTCAGATCTATCAACAATTTTAACAGCAACTTGGTGGCCCACAGAACCCAAGGCAGAAGAAAAAGGCCACCACATCGCCTAGTAGCTTCATCTCTCCTATTCATTCTTTTTCTTGGTCTCCCATCTAAGTACTAACACAGAGCTAGGAGTACCAGGAGGCTGCCACAGACCATAAATGCTTCTACTAATTAAGGACATAGCAAATTTCAGTTCTAGAGCTCATTGTGAAGACATCTTCAACACTGATTGCAAAAGGAAAAGCTACCTATTAGAGATACCAAAAATGCAGCTCACAGGCTGTATGCTGTCAGCGTTGCAATTCACCACAGCCACAGCCCATCCCCAAGACGAGCTCATCTCAGAGCTTCTCAGAAGCGCATTGCAGGATGGCTTAACCTTTCTGGATGTGAAAGCTCCACTTGACCTCAGTTTCCCTCCCTTGCAATTCTTCTCTGCTACACAGTTAACAACAGCGAGCATCCACAGAAGAAATGATGGCTGAAATCAAGGTGCTATCATAAGATAGTTCACTAGGAATACCTATGATATAATAACCAAGTGTTACATCAAGTGGTCTACTGGCAGAAACTCTTTCTTGTGTGCTGTCCAGAGCCTGGTTGGCAGCAAGCAGGAGGTGCACACATGCACTGTACAACACATGCGCAGCAACATCAGTGCCTCCCACAACTGCTGTAACTAACGCACATACACAGCAAGTCCAGTCACCTGACAAAAGGTGTATTCTATCTAATACTTTTGCTGTTGAAAGGTACTTTGAGAAAAATCAGTGTTTTGCCCAAATGCTGCATAGAAAAGACTTCCCATTTTTAATCATATCTAAAAGTAATAATGTGGCTTCTCATCTTGCTAGCTGTGGGAACCTTCAAATATAATTAAGCAAAATGGCACTTGGTCATATTTTTTAAGGAAAAGATCTGGATGTGCAAATATAATAAGTTTCCATTTTTAAATAGAAAACAGAAAACAAAACAACACTAGGATGTGAACTGGTGCTGTGCATGCTTCAAACTTTCCTTTACCTCCTGAAGTTCTTGTAGGCCAGCTTTGGAAAAGTGAGAAGTATTTATTTCATTCCTTTTAAGAAAAAAAAACAATCCTTCAGTAAAGTAGTGTGATATAATCTTACAAAATGGATCAAAAGAAGTTGATAAAGACATCAAGAAGGAAAGCTAAACAAGCAGCCTAGAGAGTATCCACTTCCTCAGCTATAAATTTCACTAAAGTGTTTATGAGAAAGGATTCCTCAGCGCTCTATCTGAGGACAACTTAGCCTGCCAATGATGATGAGGAGGAGAACAGCAAAGGAGAGAAGCTGATATCGGTTTAAGTCTGACACCGGTTTGGTAGCAGCTTCAACTGGGTCCCCGAGGTAATGCAAGAAAGCAGGATTATCGTAAATACAAATTTCTTACGACTCATTTATGCTAAATCATGTTCTCCAAGCACTGTGACTTAAAGTAGAAACTAATCCTATTTCCTTCTGAAGAATGTGTTTCTGTGCCAGTTCACTGCTGCTACTCTCCTTATATGATCCCAAGGAGAAACTCCTATTGGATCTAAAAGATATTTAACTTGGCAGCAACAGAAAGTAAACTGGAGATAAGACAAAGGGCGGCTGGGTTACAAAGTCTCACTCAAATGAACAGGACTGGCTACGGGAAAGGTGCACTTTAAAGGACAGGAAGATCTCCTGCTTTCTGCAGTTCTACTCAGAACTTTAATCAGATTTTGCAAACACAATGTAGCATAGCTACTCAACGTTTCAAACACAATGTAGCACAGCCCTTGCCAGTTCAACATGAGAAATTAATTAGTAGCAGAGACTTGAAATTGGTTGAACACACACAAAAGTAGATTTTGGATAATGTGAGAAGTTTGCTACAAAAAAAGCTGATAGTCAGCAGAAAAACATTAGTAGGGCTTTCTTGTTTTCATCTTAAAATTCCACTGAACGTATCTTTCTTGTTCAAAGATTTGAAGTAGGGAGGAGAGAGGAGAAAACAAGCCAGCAAGCAAATACCCAAAGATAATATTCTTTGCTTTGGAATAATACAGGAAAAAATTGTCTGACATGAAAAGAAGAATTCACTCTGTACATGAAAAATGGTCTTTAACCATGAAATTGCATATTTGCCTATAATATGATGCAGTGCTTTTAAGTAATTGTCATGATTCTTTTAAAGGAAAACAAAAAATGCAACACTTACCTCAGCTGTTTTGCATAGTTTTGTTCAATCTCTATCCTTTCTTTTACAAACTTTGCGTACTTCTCCAAGAAGTCAATGCCCCATTGCGTATGCTTGTCTAGGTTATCAAATTGATCCTTAAAAACAAAATGAAACAAAAATACCGAAAATTAGCTAAGAGTAAAACCATCACCAGAAACAGCTTATGAGCTGTGCTTTGAGGGGATGCTTCCTACTTGGATAGAAGTCGCTCGTGTGTGTGTGTGCGTGTGTGTGTGTGTGTGTATGTATGTATACACACACACACACACCAGTTACGCAACAGAACAGTAAATTGTATGTGCAGGATCTATTGTACGCAGATATACGTCTGTATTTCATGTATAGTCCTTGTCTGACCACTTTCACGACAAAAACAATTGTACCTTTTTCCCCTTAAAAATTCTTTTACTCACAAAAGGATTTTTTCCAAGATAACAAAGATATAATCAAAGATAAAATCAGAGATAACTAAGAAGCTTTGATGCACACCAGATATACAACACACAAGATACATTTGGCACTTTAAAACACAAAACAACTTCACTGGATGCTAACTTGAACACTTAAGAACATCTGCTGAAAGAAAATAATGTAAATTATAACTGTATGACTAACTTGGAACTAGTTTACATTTTAAACCTTTATTAAATAAATCTATATATTCAGTTAATGATCAAGTCTAGAAAGAGACTGAAGAGAGTAAATCTATCCTCAGTCAAGACCACTATGACAAAGCAAATCAAAGTTAAGTCAAAAATAAATCAGCCTTCAAAACAAAGGTTGTAGGATTTTTAATAAATGAAAATATCTACTAAACTGCATTTAGTTTACAAATGCATTTTGTACAAACTAGCAAGTGGAGGATACACAGAATCAAAAGTTGAAAATTCCAAAAGCAAATGGTAATATGGAGGTTAGGGAATTAGGGAGGAATTAACAACAGTACAATGAACAAGCACAATACAAACTAACAACGTTTTTAGTTTAGACAGGAAATGCTCACATTTTTTATGCTAAAAGAGATCTGCCACTGTGAAAAAAAATCCAGGATTTTCAGTTTAAAACATTAACCATAATTTTTCCTTGAAAGTTACCTGGCAGGCCAAAAAATACAAGTGCAACATGAAATACAAAGTTTATACCCTATGTATGCGGGATCCAAATACACTTCACAATGAATACAAGATAAAAATTCAGTCAATGAAGAACTCCCGACCACAGAATCAGCGTAAAGTCAAAGCTTACTTAAATTACTTAAAATATAGTTTGGCGTCAGGAGTTTTGGGAGAGGCTGTGTCTTGCAGATACAGTAACATACCTGAACCTGATATAGTATGGCAACCATCAGTAATAACAACTCAAAGTTTTCCCATGAAGATAAATCAAGGAAAAACAGCGCTGCAGGGCTCAAGACTCAAGAAAAATGTAGAAGAAATGGGAAGACAAAAATATATGTTGCCAATAAAAAAAAAAGCTACTTTTTAAATATATATAAGGAATAAATCAGAATTAAGGTTTCTCTCAGATCTTGTCTGTACAGCATTCTGTACAATGGAAAAACTCCATCTGTTAGTCCGTTGAATCCAGCAGCAGCCAAGTAATATCACCGAAAGCATCCGTCCTGCCCCATCACTAGCCTCTGTATGACTCTCTTCACCATAGAAACAGGAGAGGACAGACAGGAGAGGGTCCAATTACAGGATGTTAATGTGCTTGGGAAACAACAGCCTGTACTGCACACTGTTCTGGCACGCCCAGTTTACACAAATGGGAGATTTCCACTCCAAATTCCTTTTGTCAGATAAAGTCAGATTCCTGTCATTGTTTTCAAAAGAGTTGGTGCTGTTTGTCTACGGAAAGGGGATGGTTATCATCTTGCTTTTAGTGTTGAACAACTGTTGCATATACGCATAGAAATACAGTATTTTCAAGTCTTGCTTTATATATATATATATATATATATTCTGCTAGTTGTTTTTTAATTTGACAGTATTAGCTTGATATCCAAAAGCATTATAAAAAGGTGCTTTTGAAATGGAGACGCCAACAATGCCATTAAAAGAGAAAGTCTTATTTTCTTTCTGCTTGGTAAACACCGCTGTCGCTGTCCTGCTTAGGCTCCTCAGATTTGCTGCTTAGGTTTCACTAACATTATGCAACACCAACTAGTGATGTTTCAGAACATATAGCCAGAGAGGATGGCTTTCCAAGTATTTATTTTCTCAAACAACCATAAAAAAAGACTCTGCTAGTCAAAATTAATTCTCTGCTACCAACATTATGCTAGAATGGAAACAAGTGGGAACAACTTACATGTTACTCTCCTCTCTGCCTTTCACTAAAGTATTTAATCACTGAGTAACTCCTGAAAGTTTTCCTTTCCTCAATTTCTCTTTCTTCATCTGATTAGAGAAGCTGTAGGCTCTGGGCAAAGATAATTTTGTAGGACCTTATACCTTAATCCCTCAAGGAAAGAAAAAAATGTTTCCCTCCCTTGATGAAGAACATGCACGGAATACAAACATAAGCACCTCCACAGAGTGGAACAAAAAGCTCTGCAAGGTACTGCTCAAAAATTCAAATCCATCTAGCTATTCCCACTACTCTGTGGCTCTCTACATGAGTTCTCCATTTCATAGCCTACAATGCAGGAGACAGACTTCAAAGCATATCTATTACCTTGAGAGCAAAGCATTTTCTCAATAACCCTCCAAAACAAATACACACTGTTGTTTGTCCATTAACTCCCAAACTTTAAAAGGCAGCTGAGCAGGCAAGTTTTGTACAAAGCTTAATTAAAATGCATCTGTTACTATTACTATACCACTACTTACTGAGGGTCAGCTAATGGATAGAGACTCTGGTGGAAACTGCCCACTCAAAAGAAGCAACGCAGCCTCTGCATCATAAACAACTCCAACACTTAACAAAGAGTTTCTATTAACTCAGTATAGACTGTTCCATAATGAGAACTACCTCCCTAAATTGGACCTGAAGACTATTTACTGGAAATATAGGTTGAGACTCAGAAAATCTCAGCCACGGGGTTCTAAACTTACTAGCTTGTTGGGATAACAGGAAGCCTTACAGCAATAGGGCCAGAAGCATCAAAACAAGCAGATCAAATCTTCAAAGATAAAAGCATTTCCCTGATTAAATTCAAAATTTCTTCCCCCTCTTTACCAACTGTTTCTTTCCCCCATTGCATAGATCATAGAGAGATGGTCTAGACAGATGAAGACTTGTTTGCTCCCCAGTCTTCACTGACTTTGGAAAACATTTTTACTTGTATTAGAAACTAGAACTATAAGGTAGTGGTACCAAATTCTGCGACAAAGAAAGAAAAGCTTTACTGAATGTTTCTGTTACAAGAAGCTCTAGTTTACTGCGTAAGTATCAAAATATCACAAATATCAAAATATCATAAATATCAAATTCTGCTGATTCTTTTCCATTCCACTGACGATGATCTTCAGACACCTCAGTTTAAGGCCTACTTTTAAGCACATGTGAAGAGATGGAACTGAAGCTTGCATTCACAACACATGCTGTACACTTCATAAATTCCTAGATATCAAGAATTTCATCCAGCTTGTTGCCTATACCCCCCTTTTATATATCAAGCCTATATTTTATCTGCAAGCTTTACTTAAAAAGCTCCATAAGCTACAAATTCCACCACACTATTTTCCATCAATTCATCATCATTTTACTTCCTCTCCTTATTTCAGTCACATTAACTTACCTTTCATTTCTAAGCTGCTATTTTTTTTGGCAGACTGATAAGTTACCTTAAAACAGATTTTCTTCTCTCAAAAAGGCAGTCAAACAACCTCATAAAATTATATCTTCATTAACAAAACAGGCTTAACTTCTCCTTCCATATTCTCCCCATAAAACTGTACTATCTAAAGTATTAATCACAGAATTGTTAAGGTTGGAAGGGACCTCCAGAGACCACCTAGTCAAAGCCCCCTGCACTCACAGGGTCACCTGGAGCATGTGGCACAGGATGTCATCCAAGCAGGTTCTGAGTATCTCCAGAGGAGGAGATTCCACAACCTCTCTTGGCAACCTGTTCAGGTGCTCTGTTACCCTCATTGTCAAGAAATTTTCCTAACTTTTTTTATTTGGTTCCATTTTCCAAACAAGAATTTCTCCAGTTTTGGGTTCACTATACCAAACATTGTCTCTAACATCACAAATATAGTCAAATCAGCCATTTTATGCCACAATTTAGTAATTTCTCACTATTATAGTCAACATTTCTTTATCACAGAAATTCCTGCTCCATTATTATTCACAATGACTCGTTTTTCCCAGCTAGCCTACTGCTCTTATCCTTGAAAGGATGACTTGTATTCTTCATTCTTGGTTGCAGTACCTCACTGCCAGAATATGCCCTATCTGACTGAATCAATCTTACAGAGGCTAACCCTCTACTGCTGCTGTTATTTATTTGTGCAGTCAATATTGCCTGCAAAAGCCACCAATAACTTGATTACATATTTGATTAGGAAAAAAAACACTGATTTTACACAGAAATCTAACAATATAGCAATTCCCAATTTACATTTCTGTTAACTAGCTTTTAAGTATCGGCTATAGCAACTTAAAAAAAAAAGAAACAAAACATCCTATCTTAACCATTTCTTATATTAGCTAAACCTGCAACGTTTCAAATACGTTATCTAACAAAACATTTTATTCAAAATATGACAAGTGGCACTAATTTTGTTACTACCATTCGGTTCTCTTTTTACTGAACAGGATATCAATATTTCCACAATTTTATCTGACCAATTAGTTTGCAACTACCCAAGTGACCTTATTTGCCCCCTGAAACACTGGCATGAAATTCATTTTTTCCCCCCTGTCCTTTGTCCTCTGGGCTGCCCAGCTTGCCAGCTCAGTAAGCGGGATATTAAAAGCTGAACTTTGCATCTTGCTCTCCAAATTCCTAACGCCACACAGTTCAGTGTAAGAGATATTGGCTTCCACACCCTAATGGCACCTGTGGAAGAACGGTCTTATAAGAAATTATGATAGGTCTTGTTTACTCAATCCAAGCCTGAAAGGGTTTCGTAAATGAATCTGATTTATGCATAAATTTAAATGTAGGTTAAATAACATCCTTACTCCGTTCATATGCTATACTCAAGTAGAAAAACAGAAATTCTAAGTTATAAGACATTACAAAACTACTATTTCATGTATTAGCTTATGATTGTATTAAACTTTGCCAGAAATATCTGGTTTTTTTTTTTTAATTAAGAGTCCTTTTTTTTTTTTTTTTTTTTTTTTTTTTTAAGAGCAATGCCACTTAAGGTCACAATTAAACATATTTTAGGTAAAATATGATGACTCAAGCTCTTTTTTAACTTGCAGTTTATGTGCAACGAACAGCTTACTGTGCTACTTTTACAGATTTTAAAATTGAAATCATGACTGGACACAAACATATTAATGACAAGTTACCTTTCCCAATTCTCACCGTAACAATATACTATATTTTCATTAGAATATTTTTCACTACTTACTTACAAGAAGACGCTTCAATTTTCCTATCTTTGAAACTTCTTCCATGTCTAAGCTTTTTCTTCTCCTCGGTCTCTACCTATAGACATTCTTGTTTCCTTCTCTAATCCCACATAATAGCTCTTCTATTCGACTGTCTGAACTGATTATCACTTTCCTCTCTTCCTGCCTTCTTGCTCTTATAATTACACATTTGGTCTTCTGGTCTTGCTTTTTTTTCTTGCAACTGCAGTCTGCTACTCCTTAAGAGACAGACAAGAGCTGCTTCCAGCTAAACAGTAGTTTATTTTTTAAAACATCCTGTTAGTTTTAAATGGAAAAAACCACAAAGAGTTGTTTCTCTAAAGAGAACAAACCAGAGATAGAGACTGGCTTTTCTGCTTTGTAAGAGTTCTGGACTGTAGCTTCCAAACAGATTAACCTGCAAATTATACCTCATTCCTCTCCAAAAACTATATATTAAAGTTTAAAGAAGATATGTAGCTGTGAACAAGTTTAGAGATTAAAAAAAATTCATAGACAAGATTAACAATGATAAAGAACAGAATAGCAATAGCCAATGCCACAGCTACTCCAGAAAGAAAATAGAAACAGATGAACAAAAGCTACATGCATATAGGCATAAACTTTTTATTCTAATACAAAATTACAACATCATCTACTGTTTAGCTTAATATAGACTACACAGGAGTAAAGAAAACACAACAGTTTTTTTTGGGTACAAAAGAATTCCTAAAAAACTTAAAAAACAAAAAGAAACAGAGAGAGAATGAGCTGAAGCACCTCAAATGTGGAATACACAAAAGGAAAACAATGACCACGAAAAATTACTTTCCTTTAAGGCATTAGAAAAGGAAATAGTTCATACTGAGGACAAAGTACATAAAATGCATGTGTCCATTGGACTTTAGGATATATTCTCAGAAAGTAATACCAATGCTAACTTCATTTTTAAAAATCAATTTTGATGATTATAGAATTGTCAGCGTGAAACTGCGTGCTAATACCTTAAAGCAGTCATAAATTGATAAGAGACCTTCTTACCCCATTGGAAACTTTCTATGGAAAAATTGGGTCTAGCATGAAGGGCTATCTTTTTTAACAGCAAACAACTTAACAGGTGTAACAGACACATCTACTTTCCCGGGAGAGAAACATATCATGGAGAGAAGAGAGGCAGAAAAACACACATTGTGGTTGCTTTTGGAATGAGAATGAGAAATTTAATTTTGAAACAGTAGTTCACCACGTACTTCTGCTTTGAGCTTAATTCTCATATAAACAGATACTAGATAGTTTTCAAACAGTGCTGGCCAAGAAAATAGCTGTTCACAAATCAAATAAATACGCTTTTACCCATTATTGGATTAAAACAGTTATCACTAACAGAGATAGCACTATATGTGCCTTGTAGAGAGGACAGAACTAGGTCCATTTCCCTAAAGACTGAGGAATTGCACCATCACTGAGCATGAATACAGGCCTTTTGTGAGTCCCTGGAGTGCTGCTGAACAGAAGGATAAGCAAGTTTTAATCCTAATTATGTCACCTGCAAAAGGAGCCAACTATAAATGAGTTAAATCATTTGATACATCTCAGTAAAACTATATTATTGTTTGTACAATGTTTAGAGATGGTTTTGCTCATTGTAAGAGATAATGCCCCTGAGAAAATCTTGTCTTTACAGAAGGACTGCTAAAACAATGAAGCAGGAGAACACTGAATTTGCTACAAGATCAATATCCACGCTAGGTGTCACATGAAGCAAGGCTTCTATAGAAAAACAGCATATTACTGTAGATGAAAGTGAACCTCCAGAAAATCTGCAAGAAAAATGTCTTCCTTTGAAAATATTGCTGCAAAACTTTTATTTAAAAAAAGTGTAAAACATTATTTTGTTCTTCAGCTGGAAAAGATTATTACTACATGATTTGCAGTGTTTTACATTATTACTATATGGATTACAAATGTTCACAATTTACAAGGTGAACATTTTTGCATACAACTAAGTAATCCAGTGGTAAAACTATTCAAAAAATACAACTAAAAATGTTGAAATGCTTCTTTACAAAAATTTTAAACATTTCCAGAATGTTAATAAAAAGGTATCCACACAAGGAGGCTGTGCGATCAAGGAGCCCTGACACTTTACAGTTCTTGCACATTTGACTTTGCAATCTATTTTTGCAATCTAAAGGATCTATTTTCTAAAAACATGTAGAGATCTTATCCACTGCTAACTTCTTCAGAGAAGGGTTAACTGTGAAGTTCCTACTGTGGCCTATTTGGCACAGTATCCAACGAGCAGAGTGTGCACTGCTTTTTTTCCCCCCTCTCCATTAATTAAAGGAGTAAACTTAAAACAGTGTCCTCAAGAAAGGGAGGAAGTAATACAGATGATATAGATCCTACAAAGCACAGATGATACAAAGGCAAAGGGTTTTCAAAGAGGAGGAGACAGTAATTACCTTGGAGGTAAAATGATACAGAAGAGACAAGAGGAGCAAGGTAAAGAATCTGCAAAGGGGTCATTACTGTGGAATGTCTAGAAGCCCTAAATAACAAATTCAGAAGAGAACAAGCTCCACCAGCTTTGCTGCTCATTCTGTGGCTACAAATCTGTACCCAGCACTCTGCAGGACACAGTCATTAGATTTCAAGTTTCGGGCCTCCATTCCTTACACGCACATACAGAACTTCTCACAGGCTGTATCACAATTTGCCCAACTGCACTACCAAGAAATCCAGCTTACATTTTAGAATATTTTTAAATTAGTTTATTAAAATAGTTTAAAATAATTAATTTGCAGACCAATTATAAGGTTAAATTGTTAAAACTGTTTTGGCACTTCTTTAAATCACGAACAACACATCAATGCCTTCTTGGACAATAAATCAGGTAATAATTTTATAAAAAAAATTTTGAATTATCCTAGCAATCATGTTTACCACAAAAAGTATTAACAAGCAGTATGAGTTAAAAACAGGTACTTTCAGCTAGCTGGGGCAGAGGGGCCAGTGAAAAGGGGAGCGTATGGGGAAGAGAAAATCAACTTTCCTGTCATCCAAACTTTATTTACTTGCCAGGTGCATATGAGTCAGGGATAATCCTGGAACTACTATCTTTATCCGATGTAAAAAAACCTGAAGTGTTTAACCAAGTGTTCACCAATCCCACTCAGAAGAGCCATTTTTGTGTGTTTCTCATTTAAAGATAAATACTTAACCTGCATCTCAGTGGATAAGTAGACAAAAATCAGTTGTTTGATCTGCGTTGTATCATATTGTCTATTTTTCTGACAGTTAGGACAAACCTCATACAAAAATAACTACACAGAATCCTACTACTATCGACAGCAGAACTGCCTTCACAGTTCCAACAGGTATAGAGTAAGTGTATCCCTTATAGCCCTAACTTTCCTTCCTGATCTCTAGTAAAGGTACGTTTTCTTAGGAATATTAAGCCCAAGTGAGTAATTTTTTAAGCAAAGCAACTTTCAAGGTGCTTTCTAGAGAGCAATTTGAATGAAATCTATAGCACAGGAATAAAACAAACACATTCTGCTTCTAACTTTAATATTTTAAATGACCATGCAGTACAATAAAGCATTTTAGAGTACTTTCCACACCCAATGCAATTAAAATAGTCAGTAAACAAGCAGAACTTGCTACCAAAACAACAAATATCGGATCTTAAGATAAACACAAATTCTATAAACAGATGCACAAAGAATATTCTTACTGAACACAGTTCTCCCAACTTGTTTCAATTATTCCCAGAGTTGTCAGCACACTTGCATTGTAATATACTGAACTGAACTGGAATATAAGGTATTTCCTAGTATTATTATTAAATCTAATCAGATAGATTTAAGATAAATAGGCACATATCTTACCTTTTGTATTCAAGACTGTACTATAAAGTCTGTCAACAAGCATTTCTACTTCTAAATAACTTGATGGAGTAGGACATCCATATGAAAGTTATTCTGATCAGCTCCTCAATTTTATTGAGCTGAATCATCTGTCTTCTATTAACGACAGACAGGCTGAAAACTATAACAGAATGAATCCCTGTGGATCCAGTTCTGAGCACGCTCACTTTCCCTTAACCAGGAGTAGATACTGCTGAACACCTCAGAAGACCCTAGATCCCAGAAGACTGGTTAGATAAACAGCTATGAGAACTGGAAGGCCACTGCTAACTCACCCCCATATGCTCTGCTCTTGTCATCTAATTTAGATACTGAAGTTGCGTATCAATAATGCATATGAAGATGCAAAAGTTGTGTGCAAACTTCAGGACACCCCAAAAACTGTACTTCTAACGTGTCATAACTACACTAGCCGCTCTCTCTCCAAAAGCCCAAATTCAAAATAGCTTAGTTTCATATCATTTCCATAATCCAGAGCAGCAGCTGCACCAGTATTAAAAAGGCAGTGGGCTCTACAAACATACTCCACATCAGAGTTTAATACTGAAATCACGCAACTCTTTGGCAAAATCAGTACAAATATTTCTGGAGCAATCGCATGGTAAATAATACTGACTTTTAGGGCAGAATGATGTGGCCACCAGACTGCATTCATTTCTTTAAGATTGAGAGCCAGTCAAGCAGCCAGCCTACAAATTAAAACATACTTCAACAGCAGTGTACTCTCTCTGCTGTTATTTCACTCCTCTTTAATAGAAATTCAAAGATATTCATATGTACTACAGTGGAGTTCAGAAAGCAGAATTCATTCAAGTATCAAATCTAAATACAGTATCTGTGACAGAATGTGTTTGACATTTCTTCCTCTCTCCCAACTCACTCAGGATCAGTTTCCAATCTCATTCTAAACTAATTTTTCCCATCCACCTACTACTTCCCTTGCAATTCCTCCTTTAAGCCTCTTTTGCACAATTTACTCCAATGATAAGATGTTACTGTTTTCTCTGATAAATTCTTCTCTGCCATAACCAAGGAAGACTTTAGGAAAGCAAAGCAACATTTTAAGTACTACTTTAAATCTCTATGCAAACTTGCAACACTCCAATGAAAGCAACTTGTTCCATTAACAACGACAGAAAAACATGCTACTGAGGTAAACAATTAATAGCTCTCTTCCCTAAAGACTTTTCCATATTACTGAATTTGGCAAAGATGGCAAAATAAAGGCCAAAACAAGAAGACCGTGTTCAACAATATACTGGACCTATAGTTCAGAATGTAACTGCAAACAAATCCTCACTGCAAGCATTACCTCACTACAAATCCTTTTAAAACGCATATTCTACTTAGTTCAGTTCTAGCTAAAGACTCACATAAAATTCTCACTCTACATATTCATCTATATGTAAAAGAAAGTGGAACAGTTTATATATTTTTTAAACCTAAAAATATGGTGTCATCTACTTACATCACACATTTTTCATGTCCTATATAGCTATTCTTGGAAGCAAACTAATTGCATTCTTTGTGTGTTTAGTATCTACTCATTTCACAAAGCACTCAGTGAATTAAAACAGCAAAATATTAAACAGGAATCTCAGTAAAACTCAGTAAATAATCCACACTTCAGGCATTGTCACGAAACAGTAATCTCTGAGGGAAAATCTTCAAATATAAGTCATCAGTTGCCACATATTAATATCTAACAATCACACTTTTAATATATATTAAAATATGTATCATTCACACCTTGATATTTAATGAATAAAATAATGAATAAAAGAAAATAATGAATTCTGCAATAAGACTTTGTGAAATTAACTATTGAAAATTCACATATAAATTTACTGCAACTTATCGACAAATTTGAAGCTGTATTATATTGAAAAAGAGAATGCAACAATTTAAGAAAAAAATAGAAAGAAATAACACTATGAAAAGCCATGCTGTTCTCCTAACGGAATAAATGGTACAAGTCATGAAAGTACTACCGATAACATCCAAACAACCATCAGATTCAACTGCAGATATAGGAACATGATCCTCTTCCTACAAATTAACAAGAGTCAGCAAAAAATAAGCCCTCTTTTCCAATGACATAATGAAGAAAAAGTCTTGAAAGCCACAGGCTTTAGGTTTGACTTACAGTCCGATTATATTTGCATGATAAAAGTTTAAAATGCTAAGCACAGAGTCCTACAAAAACTCTATGAGAACTGTAAGAATCACTTTTATATATGGTCTTTGTTAGAAATTCACTGCTCTCAGGTTCCTGGCACTCAATGAAGAAAAACAAAAAGCAGTACTCTCAATTGGTCAGTATATATTTAGAGAAACAGCTCTCCTTTCAGAGTTAAAACTAAAGACTGAAACCTGTCTTTGAAACACTGATAATTCATTATATACTCAATACTCGAGCACGAATGAGAACCAGGCTTGGAAAACATAACGCCTCGAACTCACAACCTCTATTCTTGAGTCTCAATCAGACCATCACACCTACAGCTACAGGAATAAATATTTGAGTATCACATCACAGAGAATTAAGATAGTGCTCAGAATTACTTGGCTTGTCTTGCGCTGTGAAGTGGAATTTACACTCAACATTCCCCTCACATTATCTCTGATGTACAAAAACCCCAGATATTCAGATTTTCCTGATAAGCTACTATTTCTCTTAAAAAAAAAAAAAAAAAAAAAAAAAAAAAAAAAAAAAAAAAAAAAAAACACCCAAGCAGGAATTCCAGTCTACTGCTTCTTTTCCCCAGTTATATTTTAAACATGTTGGAGAACTGTTTAAAGGAAGGTCTCGATTTTCTTCCTCCTTTCCTCCAAGCATATTTGTGACATCATCTGGAGCACAGTGCATGGATCTCAGGAGCATCACGATCTATCTGCTGTTTAACTAATTCACCAGACAGCAAGAGAACATAACTATTAGGATAAATTCCACTTTTTATTAATAAGGTTCATTACTTTCAAAGGATTCAGAAAATTGTCACCATAAGTAAATCCAACCTATAACTAACCTATAACCACACTCTACTAAATGTCTGCTTCTAACAGTCAAAGCTCAGAAAGAGTAATTTCTAACCCATAAGAGTCAACTAAAATAACAAGTTATCACTAATTTTTGCAGATTAACATAACCAAATTCATCAACTACCATGTAAAGGTATAGCCAAGAAGCTTAGATGTAAAGTTGTGACCCAGAATTCTACCACAGAAGCACATTCTGGGGGCCAAGCAGCGGGAAGAAATAAAGATGTTTTTAGATATTTCCATAAGATAACTTAGAAGAACGCATTATTATTGCAAGATTATCTTCAGATTTCATTAACTTTTCCTCCCTTAAAAAACAGGCTCTGGAAGGCTCCTTGTGCACAATACAACCTCAGGCACATTAATAAGTTGCAACAACTCTGCAAGACTTTTTTTTCGTAGTTGGTATAATTAAATACATAGGCAAGTATTTCTATCATCAGGACCTAAATAAAAAATAGATCTAAAGGGGGAAGTGAATTCCTAAAAGCACTTGACTCTCCATAACCACATTTTTGTTATCAGTCCTCATTAATGGGCCTTCATTGTTTTCAGTTTAATGATCACTAATTTAATTTTTAGTGAAAAGTTAAGGGAAGTAATGATTCGTTAAAATCTGGATAAAAAGCATCGTCTTTCTTTCAGCCACTACATTTTATTATTTCATATCCTTTATGAATAGTGTCCCAATCTCCAAATTTCATTTCATTTGAGCATTTCATCTCTTCCCTGAATCTCAAGTTCATGCTCTGTCCTAAAACTTGTTAACAATTTCCGCACAGAGTTATCTCTACTTGTCTCTGCATCCTTTTCCATCACATCAAACATTAGTTTCCTGACCTCAGTTCCAAGGACTTTCCTGACTGATTCCAGCTATTACCTCATTATACCAAAGCATTAACACTTGCTTTTCGTAAGACTCCAACACTTCTTTCAGTACATATCCTCTGCTTCAAATTCAAATCAAGCAACGGATATCATTTCACTGCACAACTCTGAAAAAGAATATTGTTTACTTAACACAGAACTACCAAAAAAAAGTAATACTTTTTGCACAGTGATTTGCACAGTACCTGCCTTCTAAACAAGTTCTTAACGAGCATAAGCATTATATGAGCTATTATGATAAAATAGTAGATCTTCCCTATTCAATAGCTATTTGATCTAATGCTGTAAACAAAATTATTTTGATATGTATTGATATGATGAAATTTTCTATACAAAAGTCATCTAGGTATGCTTCACAATAAAGAATTTCAAATGGTTCTTTCCAGTAGACAATCTGATCAAGGAGAATTAGGTAGAAGTCTTAGAATGTGCTTTTTGGTTTAGTTTGTTTAAAAACATTATATTGCTTTGTATTTGCATGTTAAAAAAATCTTAAGGTATTCTGCAAATGAAGGTATCATTACAATCTTAGGTTGATGCAAAGAAGACGTAAAAATGAACACAACTGTGCATAAATACATAATCTATAGTGCCAGGAGGCAGTTTCAGCTGCTGAATGTCTTTCTTACTTTAAGTCGTAGAGTTCTAATTACAGGAGGAAAAAAAAAAAAAAAAAAAAAAAAGAATTGCTGGATCTTGCATACAAATTTCAAAATTATTAACATATAAAAACAGGCACACTCAAAATGAAGCTCTTTCTTATTCTTGACGCGCAGTATGAAGTGCAATACTGTTACCACTATCCCCTCAGACCAGAACTTGTAGAAAGAAAAGGGAAAAAAAACTATTGCAGATAATTCCATAAACATAAAGTCAGTGTACAGGGTCAGCATTTTAATGAAAACCTTCTGGGTTTCATTATTATAATATTCTTTTTTTTTTTTTTTTCCCTCTTCCCATCCAGCTGAAACACTGTCATGTATCAGAGGCTAAATTTATAAACTTTCTGCCAAGAGAGCACTGGGACTGGGGTACGTAAACTCACTGGGGGCAAAATGAAGCAAGCTGATTGGAATTTCAGCTTTCACTGAACAATTTGTTCACCAACTCAAGGAAAAAGCTGTAGATATCTGGACTTTGGGGAATTCTTTTTCTACCAAAAACAAAAAAAAGCAAGTTACTGAAAAAGTATCTGTGAGTGCTATTAACAATAAAAACCTATTCAGCAGTGTGTTAAAAATTTCCTGTCTAAAAAAATAACTACTTTATTCAATTGCTGTCTTCACCAAGTATGCTAAAAGGCAGTTCTGCTAATATAAGGAAGGAGAATTTTAATTACTAAATTAACAGTATCACTTAAATTAAAATAGGATAAAAATAAATTTAAATAAACAAGTGAATCTTTAAATATTTTTCCATGTCACTACTGCTTTTTTCACTATCTTGATATCAGCAGTGACAACTCTACATAAATAGTAATACACAAACCTACTGTTTTCAAGCATTTGCTGTCAAAAGTCCTTATATATATGTGTATATAGAGAGAGACACTCTTCCCTAAGTGAAACCTAAACACATTGACAACAGACTTTTCTCTTGCCATGCTTTTTTCACTCCACAGTTCTGACGGTAAAATTCAAGTTCTAAAGAATCATGTTCCAGACATTATTTTGATGGGTGTGTGCTTTAAAGAAGCTCTTTGCTTGTTTGAGATTGGGTCATCTAAAGGAACCAACTGCTATTCTTACTCAGAAAAATCAAGCTGCAAACTGGAAGATGTAGACTTCTGATACAGTCATCTTTCAATATTTTTCATTATGAATAATACTCTAAGCAAATCCATAAGAAGCAGCCACCTTTACAGTGTACAGAAAGATTAGAAAAATTCTACGTATATTTACGCAAACTTCCTTGAAAAGCATTTATATTTTCAAAACAATATGCAAATGAGTCCATAAATAAAAACTAAAAAAAAAGAAAATAAGATGCCATTCCATTAGATGTCATTAAGTGAGGTTTTCAAAACAAAGAATACCTAAACAGGTACTCAAAGGAACACACTTGTCTACATCCTCAATGCTCAATATTATGCTCAATATTAAAAACAAACTGACAAAAAAAACGTCTCAAGACAATGACTCACTCCTTCCTGGAAAACATTAAAAAGGTCAGATGTTTATGAACTAGACAATTGCTGGAAAAAATACAGATAAATATTGTTCCTAACTAAGACTTGATATAATTGTTTTCATTCCTGAGCCAGAAGTAACTACACATGTAATAATCAACTACTCGATCCTTACATAACTTTCTATTTGGAAATCTCGAAAGTCTTCACAAGAATGAGATAAGCTTAAGCATCTCATCCAGCATCTTATTCAAGACACAGGATATGTCAGAGGCCATTTCATGCAACTGGAAATCTATGCAATTCCACACTTTAGCCACATCCCTTGAACACACTTGCAGATCACAACGGGGTCAATGAATTAAAAAAAAAAAAAAAAAAAAAAAAAAAAATCCAGAGTACTCTTTGCACTCTTCTAAATTCAGAGGAGTTGCCACTACAGTCAAACGAGAAACCTGCAGCAAATAGAAACAAGTTTTCACCCCACGAGCCACATATTAAATAAAATATTCCTTTCATGCCATGTATACTAGCATACTGAAAAACGAGTTTACAAAACATTCAGATTCAAAACCACAGAAGAAATTCTGTATGTGATATGACCTACAGAACTATTTTCAATGTTTTTTTAAAATAAACAGAAATACGTTAACAATTCAATGACTACATAACCGCATCACCTTGCATTAACTGTACAGAAAGGTTTCTCAGTATCAACTGCTTTGAAATCCTCTGGAAGAAAAAATGATGTTTGACCTAAAACATAATTTACTGAACATTAAAATAAAATACAGCATTATAATTAAAACCTGCTACATACCAGTTAGCTTTTAAGGTCAGTTTTTAAAAAATTTATATTCTAAGGATGTTTTCCATACAACTAAACTTAGTAATTTTTAATAATAGATTACATCAGTACACACATTCTATCCTCTTCTATGCAAAGAAAATGCACTATTTTAAGCCAAGGAGCTAACCTAATTCAGCAGAGGCAACAGTACCATGTGAAAATTTTCAAGAGGTTTGAGAAACTACTAATAGCATTCAAGATGATTTAGTCTTTCTGTAAATAAAAGTTGGGTTTAGGCATGAAATTAATTTTATTTAAGAGAAGATTAAAAAGAGCACATCACAAAGCATACTTTGATCTGTCTTTGGTCAACTGTAACTTATTTCTAAAACAGTACTGTACAGTACTAGTGGTTTCTTAATTATAAAAAAGGGTGTGCTTCTGGCCCCAAGGAGCTCAAGACAATAGCATCATTAAATCCTCTATGCTTCTTTTTTTTTCCCTTTTTTAATGTGTAATATCTTAGCCCAAAAGCCTTCAGCATAACTTTTGCTTTAAATATGCATCAAGAGGTGAGAAACAGATGGCTAGACTGGTTTTGCAGTCTGAAAATTTTGTGGCATGGTAGTTTAGTCTCTTTTTCTACCAACTACCAGTAAGAAGTTCATAGAGATTAAAAAAAAAAAAAAAAAAAAAAAAGAATATCACTCCTACAAACATGTCTTTCTTCTGGAAATGCTTCAAGTGGATCTTCATGAGATGACACTAACCTCTAAACTATAAGCTACTTTTGTTATTAAAGTGCCACTTGTGATGAGTTTCATTTGACTCCATTCACTAGGCCAACAATTTCACTACAATCCTCCAGTCTCCAAAGTTCAGTGAGCCATTAATCTCAAAGCAAAGTTACATTATTTGTATGTGTTATATCCATCGCAAAAAGAACTTTGAAAGTACAGGGACATTTATGCTAAAGAAAGGTTCATACCTAAAGAATCATGACTCATGATTTTTTTAACAAATCAGAACTCAATACTTTTATTTCCAAATAAGTCAGGTTACTACAAACCCAATTTTACAACCACTTTTCTTGCCTTTGATGTCACAATACAGCTTGAGAAAGATCAGACTGGGCCATCTTATTAAGCAAGTGCGTAAGTCTGTTGAGGACTGCACTGTGAAAATCCTCTTACTGCTGGTAAACATAAGTATACTGCATACAAGAAAAGAGAAACATCTTAAAATGTTAATACTCAAAAAAACTGTTTTTCCAATAAAAAGTACCTGTTTACTAATGAGGTGCAGCAGCTGTACTTTGCTATCACATGTCCTCTTTTATCAGATGATTATGGAAAAAGCTAAATATTACATATAGGAAAATGAAGAACAGAGCAGTCTAATTCACAAAAAAAAAGAGCTTCAGCTGAATTACAGAGGACTGGGATCTCTAATCTGTTCTAACTATTAAGAAATTAAGCAGCTCCCCATTCCCCCTTTTGTCCAGACTTATCATAAAGAACGTATTGCATAGTAACCACAGAAACAAATGCACTAATAAGAATAAAACTATTTCTGGAATAAACTTTCACAACTGAAAAAAATGTGGATGTAACAACAACAGCAACAAAGTATAAAAGGGAAACACACTGCATATAGTGCAGAAAAAGCTGTAAAGCAAAGCAGTTCTAATGATCTGACACCTTAAATCAACTTTTTAGTATTTTACTATTTTAGTTCATAATTTTACTATTATAAGTTCACATTGTCATATAAAATCCTATCCAAGGAAACGTATTCACAACTGGAAGCAGTAACATAACAGGCAGCATGCACTTTGGCCAACATATATATTAAAAGTGCATCTAGCCACTTCAGTCCAGACAAGAGGTATATATCTTGGCCAACACACACATCCTTCAGAGAGTGGGGATGTCCTTGTAAAATGGTTGATTGAAAAACAGAAATTCCCAGAAATTTCAGAAAGGAAGAGCAGCTACAGCATTTAAATAATTAGAAAACTTCTCAAAAAAAAATCTTTCTACTGTCATATACCCAATATAAACACAAAAAAAAAAAAGACTTTAAATGAAAGCAGTGCAGAATATGCAATATTTTAGTATTAGAAGAGCTACATTTAATAAGCACCACATAAATATCAGGTGAGATGATTTCCTAATTCCCTGGATCCTTATCTCTCTACATTTATAGATGCACATTTCTCTATCAGAACTAACAAAAAGACTCTATGTAAAAAACATATGAAACAAAATAATTCAGTACTGCCAGTCAGCACAAAGTAGAAGACTGGAGAAGATCGGGTTAAGATTTTAAACACCATATACAAAATCATCAAATTTGTCTCAGTGTATCAGAGAAATCTCATGTATATGTGCAAAATGTTTATTAAGCAACATTTAGAAATACTATTTAGGCTCTCAAAAATCCCACAGTATCACCCTAGGTGATGAGGGGAGAGCTTCAGGCTCCAGCTCTCCAATGGACCTGTGCAGAAGAACTCTCTGTTTAACAACACCTCGAGCTGCAAGTGTCCTGCTGCTACCAGCATCCTCAGCATGGTTTCTCAGCCTTCTGAAGCTGTAATGATGTTAGCAGGAGTGAAAGATTAAGGAAAAGCTAGAGCATAACACAAACACATCCTACTTTTTATCCATACCTTGTTCACAACACTGTCTTTGAAGACTCTTTAATAATAGTTCTTTTCCCATGTTTTTAACCTAGATTGATGCTCATTGTTTCCATAAATAAGTCTTACACATGATGTCAAAACATATTTATTTTCCCATCAAAAGATATCAAAATAATTTAAGATTTAGTACGCTTTTCAATCAGCAAGGGAAGCACTGTACATTTTTTTGCTATGACAAAGAAAATGGTTTGCTTTTTAATACTCAATAGTAGATAATATTTAAGAAACATTCAACAGAAAAAAAGTAATCCATTTAAAAGAGCCATATTAATATAAAGCTTGTATAATGAGAAACTGGTTGTACAGTTACAAACTATTTTACGCATAAAGTTACATTATAAAGTTGCTGGTATCTCTACTGAATCTACCACAAACTACACTAATTTTGAAAGAAATTAAAGTGTCGAAGTAGAATTTTTACTTAAAATTTCTGACATGGTATTTTCAAATTAACGTAAGTTAGAATTGGCAGCTCTTGGGGGGGGGGAGGGGAAGTGTGTCCAGATAAAATACTTGTCAATCGAAGAAATCGTGCAGTGAAGATCCACCTTTCTGTATGTATTTCCTTTAACACAGCAGGAAGGTAAACACTTTCTCACAAAACAGAACATAAGAGAGAACAACAACTTAAGCTAAAGGAACAAAATAAAACTAAGTGGTTGCCAAAATGAAGAGATGAGTAAGCTACAGCTGTCTTTCCTAAAGTGATAGAGGCCTGTTCAAGGTCATATCTTCTCCTAAAACACAACTCTGCTTCTCTAAAACATGGACCCATAATCTCTTATGTGAAGCACTCACAGTGTATCTACAAAGGCATACTTATGCTACCCATACAAATCATGATTTTCATTTACTGCTGTTAAAATTTGTTTTTGTTAGTGCTGTCAGCACTTCACAACTCAATTTTACCTGGATTCTCACACTGGCTACGATTCCCAGTTAAGTACTGAGCAGTGCACAAAACACTAACACAAAATCGATCCTAAATACCTTTCACGTAGACCTCTCCACGTACTAGCCGTGTTGCAAACCTACAGGATCTCTGTTTTGCATAAGGAGCCACAATTTACTTGGCTTGCCTTCGGGAGCTTTGCTGGCCTGAGACTCCCCTACCCCAGGGCAAAGCTGCAGCCTCCCTTCTGCCCCAACCTGGTGCAGAAGTTCAAGTCCTGCTCTTGGGCCGATCTCTACTCCTCTGCAGATCCACGGCCCTGTGCTACAAGCCCAGCTCCTACCGGATGACATTATCAGGCTTCCCCCATAAAGGCTCGGATCCAGCTCAAAAAAATGGAAAGGTACAATACTAGTGCTTGAGTAATGATTCCGAAACAGATTTTAAGCTAAAATGTTGAGCTTTCTCTGCTATTTTTTGTTTTACTTTCCTGAGAGAGCAAGCGTGTGTGCTTTACAGTCTTCCAGCTTCACTTGTAGTAGCAACAGGAGGAAACGTAGTAGAAAAAAATGAAGTCATCCCACATCCCTATGTGTGGGCAGCCATCAGTGCTTCGTTCCGGAAGGTTCCCCAACGGAGACACCCCCTCCCCTTCTGTATTAATCTCGGCAAAGCCAAATGCGCCAGAGCAACAGTTTAAGATGTAGGAGCAGTAGAGATGCGGCACGGCCGCTTTCGCTATCCTGGCTGCAAAATCCGCGTATTGGAGGTGGGGGGGAAAGAAGGAGGGGAAAAAAAAAAAAAAAAGAAAAAAAAAAAAGAAAAAAAGAGAAGAAAGCAAGCAAGCAAGCAGCAGCGCCGCGCGCTTCGTCCCGAGACAAAGCTGCATCACAAGCCGGTGGCAATGGGAGGCGGCAGCCCGGCGGCGAGGGCGGCGGGC
>NW_020455205.1:4805947-4825469 GCF_003342845.1 Nothoprocta perdicaria | reverse complement strand
CCCCCGCGGCGGCGCGAGAGCGTTAACCGTTAACGAGCATCGGGGGGCGGGCGTTAACCGTTAACGAGCAGGGCGGGGGGAGGGCAGGGGGCGCGCGGGGCGTTAACCGTTAACGAAGGCGGGAGCGGCGCGAGGCGGCAGGGAGCGGGCGGGCGGGAAGGAGGGCGCGCGCCCCCTCGCAGCACTAGCCCGCGGCGCCGCGCGGGAAGGGGTTTCACGGGTCTCGCAGCGAGATGCGAGGGGCTGCCAGGCCACGGCGCCTCGGCCGGGGAGCGGGAAAGGAGGCGGCTGCGGGAGCAAATCCCCGGTCAGCCAGGCACGCTATTTGTCCTGCATTTCCTATTGTTGATGGAGAAACTCCGTGAGTCACGTGTGAGGACAGGAGTCTCACAGCGACTGGAAAAGGAGGGGTGTTAAATCCTGCTCCGAGATTTCACCTTCCTCGAAAATGACCCTATTGCACAATTGTTAACAGAGAGCAAAGACTTGGAAGACAATCTGAATAAAAGTTGATTTCCCTTCTCTGTTAAGGCATCAATTTCTTCATTTTCCTTTCCAATATAAGACCATTTTTACGGGCTGTAATAATCATCTTAAAAGCAACATTCAGGGATGTTTTTTTAAAAAAGTCAAATCCAATTATTTCTTTCACTTCCAAATCACCTTTCAGGTAACATTCTCTTGCATCTTACTTAAGCTTTTTTTCTTATTAATTAGGAATAATATTGGGATTTATCAAGGTAAAGAGGTGAGCTTGTGATCACAGGTCAGTGTAATATCTGGAGCGAAATGTTTAACCACATTACACTTAGAAATACTTCTGGTCTGTGGGAATACACACACTGGACACTAACCACATTTTGTGGTGGCCTTCAGCATGCCTCAGCAAGCCAGTGGCCATATAACCCAATATACCTGGATTATGAAGATTAAATTCCACATGTGGGTAGACTTAATCTGAACTCTGACACGTTAACTCATGGTTTATAAACTGCAAACTTTACTGAAAATATTCACCAAACTGAACAGATTGAAGAAATCAGAAGATGTGTGTAGCTTTATTTTAGGATGTCCAGTTTAGCACATTTTTGAAACACTAGAATTGAGAAACAAATGTGCACCAAAGCTGTAAAAACTGTGAATAAAATCCCAACTGGTGAAGTGGAATAAAAATTTGCTGCCGTAATTGCTTCAGTAATGCCAGGATTTTTTCATTTTCTGATCCTTTCTGAAAAATTACCATTTTCCAATGTTTTTAAACATCCAAAAATACCCTCTCCCCCCCAAAAATCTGAGTTAAAAATTACAACATTTAAAGCCCCAACAGAGTATGTAGAGTTAGACTAATGAGAAAAAAAAATCCTAAAATCTCCAGGATTGCCAGGTGCATTGGAAGTCAGGTACTTATTTCAAGATAGAACATTTGAACATGCAAATTTGAAAAAAGAATGGCCTTTCACACACATGAGGCATAGATCAAGAGAGCTTTAAAACACTCCTGGTGTTTCTCGTTTGTAGATAACAACCTCCAGGTTCTTCCACTTAGCCCTAATTTTCAAGCTAACTAATTACTCCTATGTCTGCCAAATGTGCAGGGATAACATCCCAAGCATGTCTGGATTTGTTTTCAATTCAGAGCAATATAAAAAAAAAGGATCATTTTTACGGTGATCTCTAGCAATTTTAAGAGAAAGCAACTGCAGCTTTTATCACAGTTACACAAACACAATACTTTGCTTCTGAGTGATGCATGAAAAGCCTAATGCATCTCTTCACAAGACACTTCTAAAAGCCCCAGGTAGAGCAAGTGGGGAGACGTTGCAGCCATTCTGGGAAACCTCACGACCACTGGGGCAGGCTGCGAGGCTGCTCCCGAACCATAGGAAAACGCAACACGTTATCGCAGCAACCTCTGGACTGCAAGTCCTGCTATAGTATGTGCACACAGTAAAAGGGAGCGATCAACAGATAATCCTGAGTAGGCTTTGAACAAGCTAGCACTGGAGCAGGAAATGCTACAGCTACCGCAATCTGGCTAATTAGTCATGCTGAGAGGCTAACTACCAGAACTGGGAATGGAGGCTGCTTAGGCCAGAAGCTCTATACCCTGGCACGCTGTTTCTGGGACCCAGCCCAGCACCCCTGCGTGGCAGTGTGGCAGCCACTTAGCTCTATTAGTTCATTCAGAACTAGCTTCAGAGCCCAGACTTTCCTTATGCAGGGTAGAAATAGCCTTAAAGAACAAGCACAAAACCTGACTCAACGGTCTTTATATAGTGAAGGGCATTTTTAATACCCCCAAGATTTGTGGAAGGACAAAAGTAATTTTTAACCAAATTTGGGCATATTATTCAAAAAAATTCAACTGAAGATTTAAAGTTTACACATTATAGGTTCAAAGTCTTTATATAAGGCCATTTGTACAGCTTTCTTCATATTGTGAATGTGATTTTTTTAGAATTCTATGATGTGAAGTAATTTAAGTGGCAAAAAGCACTTAGCAAAAGCATCAAAACAGTTGTCATAGTACCTGAAATTCATACACAATGTACTATTTCAGGCCATAAAATCAAATCTTAAATAAAACAGGAAAGTTAGCAATATGGCATTTATATCAGTCTCCACTTACTGAGAGAGAAGTCTGACATCAATAAACATTAGGTCCTTTTCCTGCTCAAGCAGTGTCTTATCTTATTTCCATCCATATACTGGTCTATGCTCTTCAGTAATTCAGCAGTTTGGGATCTGAAATAACTTACCTGCAACATGAGGAAAAGAGTATGCTGCATCTATGAAAAATATTGCTGGAGATATAGTTATAATTAATCATTTAGAATTTTGACTTTTTTCCTTTATCAGGGATTTCAATCAGCCTCCACTCCACTCTACTCCTAGAAGTAATTTAATAAATATTACCCTGCTTATTTTTATTCTGTGACATCCCTAAAACACTAAAGACAAGTCTCTAGAAGGATAAAGTCTCACCCAAGACACTGAAGAATACACTAAAGACATATTTAAGTTAACAAAGACTTCATGAAATATTGCATTGTTATAGTATCCTTATAAGCCATTATCATTTCTCTTTGCAAAGAAATTGGCAGCTTATATTCATCTTAAAAGTTACTGCTAGATTTAGCTGTTTTCTCCATCAATAGCCAGGCTTGACTAATGCAGGCTTGAAAATAAAATTGTCTGACTTTATTTTTAGGCTGAATCCACATCATTCCAGTTACTGTAACTGCTGTAGTATCTTATTACTTCTGTTCATTTTTCACCAGAATCTACTTGGGCTTACAAGTCTAAGGATATTATCTTGGCAGAATAATGGTTTGCATGATTAATTTGGAATGACAGAAGAAGTCTTTCTGGCACTGTCTGTGCACACATTTTCTAAAGAGAAAGAGCTCAGCTTTCAATAGTCACAAAAACCAGCAGGATCGAACAAATTCTTACCAAATACCTCTTTCTTGGTGTGAGGTGCCAATAATCCTCTTCTCTGGTAGCCAGCAGTCTCTTTGTCATATTAAAATTAGATTTTCTCTTCACAATGAAAATAAGGAAGCGTTGCAAAAATCATAAGCATTTTTAAAGCCCTGTGTTCTCACAGCTCATCACAGCTCCCAAACCAAAAGAACTTAGCTTCTCTTCTTGTTTTTACATATACTGCCTCCTATGATGAAGACTACAAGTATTCTCTTTTAAACATATTACTGTCCAACACTTCTGTGTGGTGAGAGGATAACCATAATTTTACAGTTAAGGAAATACCCTAAAACACACACACAAAGTTACATGACACTGGGGAACTTGTGTAAAGTTTCCTACAGATTTTCCATCTCCCAGGTTGGCAGCAAGCAGAACAAAGGCACTGCCAGTGGCCAGAACACACAAGTGAAAGGACACTACTTTCATCAGCTGCAAGTAGGAGAGAGATGAGAACTTCTACCCACTTTTACCAATGTACTTGCATGTGCCTACATGGTAGCCAAGAGCACGTCTTTTCCATGCCATATGTGGCAGGGAGCATATGGTATCAATCAGCCTTAACAAACAGTATTATATGTATAAACAGCCTCTTATTTACAGAAAGTGTTTGGTTTGGTTTGTTTCTCTCCTTCAGCGAAATGAAACTATTCCATGACAATTCAGTATTTCCTTTTTATAACATTAACAGTATCCCAAGCTGAAGGCAGGACTGTTATTATAAAAACATCAGGGAATTTCCCCCAAATCATTATGCTCTAAAAAAGTGATTTTGAAGTCTTTAGTGCTTGCATTATCAGCTTGAGTACTATAAATCCAGTAGTATTCATGGCAAAGAGCTTCAGATTTCTATCATAATATAACCAGTATCACCATGGCTTTGCAGCCCTACCTTCCAAAAACTTCAGCTCATTTAACTCAGGTCTTCACTCCTCCACCAGCCCAACACATATTTTCTTATATTAAAAGAACAAAGCTGTATCTATCATGTGGAGTTAAGTAATTATGGTGAATTCAAATAATCAGAAGTTTTTATCACTGTATGTTTGGTTTCAAGATAACAACCCAAGCAAGACCTGAACAGTAACTACTATCTGCATAGACTAACAACTTCCTAGCAGAGTACATGGATATATGGAAACATGGTCTGTCATGGCATTAGCTCAGGTCATAGAAAAATAAGCAGCTGAGGAACGCAGACCTAAGGATCAGGAACAGCTGTTTTCAGACTTGCTTGAACATTTTACTATTGTTTGTGCATTATGATCAGGAATGTCAATAGAACTGTACAAAGTTGGTCCTAATACCTAAACATAATGAGTATCCTGCCCCACAGATAAATCAGTTCAGTAGAATCTTAATTTTGACTAATACCTAGACGGCAAGGCTCAGCTAAGAGTCCGGCAGCCATCTCAGCAGACAAGTCCAACCGAAACGCAGACACCGAGCTTGACAGCCACCTCCTGGTAAGTAAGGGGAAGGTACTGCCACACAGCGCCCAGCGCAAAATAAACCCGTTTCTCGGGTAATTAATCAGATCCCATTTCACTAAATGTAAATTGAGTATGAATTACCTTCACTTGAAGCTGAAAGGGTCAGGGAATGTCCTACCTTCCATACCACTGCAGATCTTGTGACTCGTCTCATTTTCCTGAGCCCTGAAAGGATCTCACTGCAGCGGTCAGTGGTTTACTTTCAAGCGTCCTTCCTCCGCTGCTGATGTAAATCTGTGACTGTAACTCATTTTCTCATGAGAAAGTTGATGTCCACGTTGCATAATAGTTCATTTATGTTCTGGTATGAAAGGACTGGCAAAGGATCACAGCCTGGAAAGAAACTCAGGTAATTCACATATCCAAGAAAATTCCCTCTCTCTCCCCATTAATCACTTTAAAAGAGCATTGGGAATCAGTAAATCATCATTTGAAATGAGAACAGAATGTGCTGTGCACAGAATATCCTAGTAACCAAATCCATTACTCTCCCCTGTCATCTTCTCTTACATTAATAAAAAGACCTACAGCTCCATAATTTTTACTTGTCTCTGATCCCACATGGGACTATTTCATTAGCAAGATTTAAAAAATAATTTAATGATTTATATATATTTTATATATAAAATAAATAATTTAAAAGAAAATAAAAGTTAATACAAATTACTTCAAAAATTAAAACTACTTCATAAAAATTACGTTTGGGACTCTATTTAACTCATTTTTAAGAGCAACTCATGCTCTTTGGACTTAAGATGAAGATTAAATCTAAAAGGTGGCCAGCTCAATCCTATTAAGGGTCTTTTTCATTTGATGTCTTATATTACCCCTTTTGCATCTCAATTTTCCCCCCACAGATTTAGTGCTATCTTGTGGGTTCTCCTTAGATTTAGTACTACCTTAGGCACTCATAAATCCAGATCTTCTCAGCTGACAGATTTTTAGAAAGTATATAAAGGATTCAATTTCATTACTTGCTTTCTTTGAACACACTATGCAGTACCTCTTTTTCTTCCATGGGAAGATTCTAGGGGAGTAGAGGGAGACAGTATAAAAAACAAATCCTAAAATAAGAAATAGGAATAGATCTTAATTTCAGGCCCTGTTAGCTTTGATAGGTTATCCATATAAATTTGTCTTTAAAATCTGCTAACTGATCATGTATGCGGTCCTGCATATTCCTACTGTATGGGCAATAAACATTTTGGCACCTGACCGAGCCACAGTTCAGCCTCTAGCAGAGCCCGAGGCCAGCAGAGATGTTGCCAATAACCTGGCAGATGTCGTGCTGGGCTCAGACGAGCTCCCCAGTTGAGGTGGCTGTGGTTGGGCAGGAACCACTACTGCCCTCACTGGCCACCATTTCCAGGCAACTCCAGCTAACCCCTGATATTTTTTCCTTTTAAATTCTAAACCATCAAAACTGCAAAAGCACTAAAGTCTACTTTCCATGCAATCACCACAAGATTAACTTTGAGGGGAAAAAAAAAAAAAATCAAGGTACTAGAAATACTTGTGGAGCTCATCTCACAGTACCATGAGATCTAACTCTTACTTACTATTTTTGCATGTGAGTTCTTTAGTGTATAAAAACTCACAAGCACCAAACACCCCCTGCAGAACTTACCATTTATTTTACCTCGTTAAATATTGGTCTACCTATCCTCCAACAGTTTGTGCCTAGTCTGTCCTCAGCTCAGAAAACTGGCAGATTCCCTGTTACTAATACTGCCCTGATTAATTTAATTCTCTTCCATAGATTATACTCCTATCAGATTGAGAAAAATCTGAAGCTGTACATGAAATAAAGAATATTTAATTTGAATTCTAATTCAGCTGCGGCTTTTCACTCCACAGACAACAGTTAAACCTGAATACATTAACGAAACTAAGCCCTGGCCTATAATCCGGGATCCTGAGCACTGTGCTACTGCAAATAAATGCTTTCATCTCAGATGACGGCTTTTATAACAAGGTGTTTGTTTTTCCAGTTACTTGCTCTCTGGATGAGTCACCCTTACACAGTCTGACATGAAGATAACATCTTGTTCCTCTACATAGTGCACCACCTTCTATTTCTGCAGCATGTGAAAGTGTTAACTTCAAAGCACAGCACAGGCCGTTTAACTACCAGCTTCACTATACCAGGTAGTGTAACATTGCCGAAACCTAAATAATGCTTGTAAAATGCTTTGAAGATATAAAGCTCTACAATTACTGACTAGTAACAGTATTGAATAATACCAAAACTTGTGAAATAATTCCTGCTGAAATAGTTCATGCTCCAGCAGCATGAACCTTGGCAGGTGAGAAGGAAGAGAGAAACCCCAGCCTGGCCCTTTCTAAGGGGAGATTCTTCCACCTTTGGAGAGAAGGGATATAGAATTCAGTCACTATCACTCACCATCTACCCTCTAAGAAAGAGGGAGGAAAAAAAAAAAAAAAAGCTACTAAGAAAATCAACCACACATTCAGCCTTAAAATGGCAGATAATCTTTACATAACTTTGCACACCTCTTTAAATCTTAATCCCAAAAATGCAAAGCATAAACTCATGTCTAAGAAACAAACTGTACCAGTAGTGTCAATCCTTACTTGTACCTTTACTTCAGGCTGTGTGACAAAAGTGTCTTTGTTGTACTCCTGTAATAGATATGACAATAAATCACTTCAATGAAGAATTAAAATTATCAAACATCTCCTCCAAAACACGCAGAACCACCATTTGTACATGTTTGTACCTCATATTATTCAAGTTTCTACAAGACTCACTCATATGTCAGAATCCAAATACTACTGAAGGTACAACTGAAGCATAGGAGCTGGCACATCCTGTTGAATTCTCTGCCCTTTTGCTGTGAAACCTCCACTCCAAGAATCACATCAGTTGGAGAGCACCACAGAACA
This sequence comes from Nothoprocta perdicaria, assembly GCF_003342845.1. Lineage (NCBI taxonomy): Eukaryota > Metazoa > Chordata > Aves > Tinamiformes > Tinamidae > Nothoprocta > Nothoprocta perdicaria. The sequence goes on along the minus strand of NW_020455205.1, from coordinate 4,817,583 downwards.
GAAACAGCTCCAATGCCGCCGTGCCCGGGATTTGTTTCTTTCCAGCAGCGTACAGTTCTACAGCACTTGTTGTCACAGGCACCCAAGACCCAGGATAACTCCTTCCAAAACACTCAAAGTTCATCTCATTTCCACAGCTATTTTGACTTGTAGCTCTTTTGTTTTGTTTTAAAAGAATTACTAGGTGCAAAAAGCACTTTTTAAAGATGAATCTATCATTCCTGCTGACAGCAAATGTTAAATGGCCTACAAGGAGGGCTCCGTGATCCTCCTTTTCATCATACCTGACATACTCATTTTTTGCTCTATTCACAGAGAACACACACTGAGAAAGACTTACAGCAAGTCCCATCAAAGAACTAGTATGTAATTTATCCATGACAAAAATCCCTCTTAACATTCCTTGGGGAAGGTGTCTCACTCAGTGGGCTGCAAAATAACAGTTTTTCATTTTAGAGAGACTTGTAGTACAACACTGAAAGTAAATCTATTGCTAGTTAGTCTAACTATATTATTTTAAGTACTGTTCATATTACAGCCCTTTTACATTGTTTTGTACATGGTTTATACATAAACACAATCCAACATAATACTACTTTCTACAGCAAAATACAGACATATATTTCAAACAGTACTGAATAAAGTGTGCTTTGGGTTAGATGTAATTGAGTTTTGCTGGTCCACAGTCAGCATCATGTAACTTCATGTCCCTAATTTGGCTCTAGATTCCAAAATTATGAGGAAATCAGCACAAGTATTATAAAGATGTAATAAAAATCAAGTCTTTCTTAATGGAGATGCTTACACAAAAGAAAAAAGAAAAAAGAAAAAAAAAATAACTGTGATTCTCAGAGACCTTTTGCGATCCTTGCAGAAATTCCCTTTTACTGTTTCAATATTGCAACTAAACATGTTTAACTAAAAAAATCAAGTGCTATTTTAGGTAGTTGATATTTAGAATCTTTAAGACACTTCCTTTAAAAGTACTTGTGTAGTAAAAACAAATTATTTCCCCAATCTCTGCCTGTGATCTTTCACTTTAAAAAACCTTCAGTTTTAACAGTATGCTGTATTTGACCTTAGGGTCAAGATAATCAGATTAAAAAAGTTTAGTTAAGGAGGAAAAAGAAAAAAGAAAAAGTTACATAAGCAAAAGGCACTTCCAAAGAGGAAAGAACACAGAACAAGACCAGAAATACTGTTTGCAAATATATAAAAATCCCTAATGAACAGCAATGCCATGCAATTTGGTTGCTAGAAACGTTCAGCAGGTCAAAATGACAGCAGATTTTAGTCTTAAAGTTTTTCTTTACAATGTTACATATCCAATGACGACAGACTATTCATTAAAAAGCAATTTTATAAAAACACATCAGAAGTTTATTGCTTGAAGAATACAGCATATGAAAAAAGCACAAGAATGTCCAAAAGAAAGGTCACAAGGATCCAAACATATTACACCATACATACCAGATGCAGTTAAAATGTTAACCTGAATTCTGCATCAGAAGAAAAAAGTGTGAAAGTATATGTAATCTTGTTTATTTAAAAGGAAAAGACTCAATTAAAATAGAAAGTGTGAAGGTGTTACAGTACAAATTAGAAAAGCCAACACTGCACATTAACATTGTATCACTAGACTAGATTTTCTCCCCTTGGTACTTAAACTTTTACAGAAAGCCACTTCCCTGGTAAAATCTTGCCTAATTTCATGTAACATCCATGATTTTTTTTAAACTTAAAACATTTAATTTTTTTTCTCTGAGTTTTCACTGAATGAATGCATTTAAGGAAGCGTTCACATTTATTCAATATGTAACTCAATGCATCTCAAATTTAAATTAACAGTCACTACATGACTGAGATCTGAGAACATGCCAATTTACCTTGTTCAGATCTTACCCAAAAAAGGGGCACATCACTTTCTGCTTGCATCACTATGCAATCAGACTACTGCAGGCCTCCTCAAGGATTCCAACTAGAACAAGTTGCTGAGGACCTAAGGTAAAAAACAACTCACATTGTTATACAGCTATTGGATCATCTACAGCAGTATGCAAGTGGCTTTTCTATTCTGCTCAGATTCTGTGTACCAGAAGATATGCCAATATTACTTCAAGTAACACATTAAAACTCAGTAATGGACACTACTGTGCTTTATTTCAACACAAAGAACAGCTGCTCATCCATTAATCAACAAAATTTTCAAATCAGCTATCAAAAGGACTACCACATCACTTCTGTTCCATGTATTGCTGATTACTCTTGGGGAATAGTTTATCAAAAACCTGGACTTACCTATAAACCAATGTGAATGAAGAAAATGCTATCTTTCAACAAGGAATCTTAGTAATCCGGTGGCAACCTAGTCTGGAAAATGTTAGCATTATGCTGACAACAATGACTAATCAAGGTTAAATAAAATCCCTCTTTTACTGTAAGCATGCTCTTAGTTCTGCTTTTGCCTTCATAGGCTTGAACACTTAATCATTCCCAGTAACATCAGTGAAACTAAAACAATTCTGTTTCATCAGGTTCCAGCTTTACATTTCAACAATATGAATATATCTGGACTACGCAAGAAATACCATCAACAACAGTTAACATTAAACTGGAGTGAAATAATAAGAATAATTAGTCCTCCAAACCAGGCAGTCTTTGAAATGAAATATTCAGTTAGTTAGGATTTTCAAATGGATAATAAAACCACGGGTTTACTTTTTTTCACCCCTATACAAAAAATTACTGAATTTGTACAACTCCTATTAAACATACCTTTTCCTAGCTTGGTGAAAATGTATCATTTTCAAATTTGTAACAAGTGTGGTATTTGAGCATATATAATATTTATTGCCATTTACATCCTCATTTTAAAAAAAGAACTAAGAATTCAGACTCTACTATGCTGAACTCTGCCTTTTTCCCCCCACCCCGTAACAGATTATGCCTACTGTATCACTCCCCCAAAAAACAATTAAAAATTCTAAGTAAGATTTTATAGTTTAGTTAAAAGGGAAGAAATGCAAATGTGGATTTAGAGCTTTTTGTATAAATCTCACTATATTTTATAAACTTGTTGTTTATCGTAACACTGTTTATTGATCAAATAAATGACGCACTGCTATCTAAAATTTCCATATACACCATTAAAAATCCAAAGTTGATATGATACTGAACCTTAAATCTTCAAGAGTTCAAAAAAGACAGTTTATACATGTACAGCACACAACAGCAGACACCCCTAGAATACCAATTGCCAGTCCATGATGCATACAAAATTACAGGTAAGCATTCATTTCACTGTTTTCATTGTGCAGGGAAAAAAATATTTTTTAGTGGAGACAGAAACTCAGCTGGTGAATTTCAGATATCATCTTCATCATCTTCATCCTGAGAGGATCCTGCCTGATTGGATGCACTGGCTGAGGCAGCAGCAAGCTGTGCTTGTTGGGCTGCTTGTTGCATCTGTAGCCACTCCTGCTGTGCCAGTTCTGCTTGCTGTTGTCTAGCCTAAAGACATGAATTCAATTGTTAAAGTCTTTCAGTAACTTGTGAAGAATCTCTAGAGCACCTTAGCTTTAAGATGAATTTTATTTGCACCTGCAGTTTCCAATAGGCAGTTTTCTACAGCTTTTATTAATTGCACTTGCCTTTGCAATTTGTACAAAGATGTTCAGCTAACTTCTCTCTGATCTACAATATGAACAACTTTTTGATGCAGCCTTTTTACATTCTTGCTGTTGACAAAACATCTTCTTCTTCAAAGTAGCAGAAGAGATACTCAGAAGCCACCATCTTGAGCATTTACACTTACAAAACCAAAAGACAAGAGCTACTGTTTTTAACTTCCAGCATAAGGATAATACAGAACCACTTCCTAATGGAAAACAAAAAGCTAAGTGAGGCAAAGCAAAGGAAAGTTCAAGCTGCAATCTTAAGCTAAGAACAAATCTGCTTTGTTGATTACAATACAAACACTAAACGTAACAAATGTGCTGTCCTCCAATTGTGTTCCACAGACAGGCTATTTCAAAAAAGTCATCTTTGCTAAATTCTCAAATGAGGATGTACAAATTGAGAAACTCTTTGTTGAGAATAGTATAGTCTTCTAATTACATGAATCAAAGTTGCTGGCAAAATATTTCAAGTAGTTCAGCTATATGCCCACTCACTTTTCTATTGAGAGCTTTCACTTGTTTTTCAGCAGACACTACTATTGCAGCAGTATTCTAGTTACCTGGGTTCAGGAACAGTCACAACTTCAATTTTTGTTCTGTGTAAGCATTAGAAAGAATTCCTTGAAACTAAAATTCCTCAGACACTTTTCTCCTTTTAAGGATCATCATTAATATTGCAATAAATTCCTTTCCAACTCCATTTCACCCATTGAATTTTCCATGTTTTTTTTCCCCAGAGAAGAGCAAATTAGGCAGTTTTCCAGACTTCAAGAAGCTCCAGAATGATGTTTTTGAAAATGGTCAAGAAAAAAATTTATGTATTTAGTATAAATTGGAAAAAAAAAATCCCAATTTGTAAATGTCAACTCCTTAGTCTATTCTAGAATAAAAAGAACAAAATTTTACAGAGGTAAAAATCTCTAAGTACTTTTCATTATTTTCAACTTTAAATGGCAGCAAAGTTATAAAGCTTTGAAAATAATTTAAGATACTCTGTAGTTTTAAATACAGGAAGACAACAGCATTTGTACCTACACAGCATAAATATTTTCACATTAGATAACAACAGGGCTCCCTACTGACCTTACTACGTTTTTCCCTAATTTTCAAATGGCTAAAAAAAAAGATGCGATTATACATCAATTAGGGCAAGCACGAACAAAATGATCTGCTCAGTGTGAAGTACTGAGCCTCTGATTCTTGGTGCATGCATGTGCATCACCTTTTGAGTGTACAGTAAACTTAACTGTAGTAAGGTCAGTAGGGTTGTACTGGCTAAAAGCCTTTATCTGTGGAGCTTATTCTTTAATTGTTCACACTATTTCAAACTTTTGGGCTTTTTCTTCCCCAAATCTTAGTGAGAGATACTTCTCATCTCCAAATCACATCTGTGAAGATCTTTGTTATACAGATACCTATGGACATACATTAACATTAGGATGCACCATTCCACTGACTTCAGGTATTTACAAACCTCCAAGCCGTAGGCATCCAAGCATTTACACTATTAACAGGAAAATATTTTAAGACTGGAGCAGGTACTTTTACCACTGAAGCAGTCAGCATTAACATGATCATCTAGAATACTAAAAATATGAAACACACAAATATGCGCTCATATTTGTAAATATTTCCAGCATTTACTAGGTTTATTGGAAATTTTATTTCAAAAAAATATTTCCAATAATAATTAAGTGACCTTTTCCAATAACACATCACAACTGATTTTTAGGTAGACATAAATGTATTTATTTTAGACATTAGGGCATTGTATTTCAAAAGGAGAAAAAAAAAGTCCACATATCTCAACAGGTCATTCTTCAGATAAAATGTAGTTTACATAAGGTGGCAATTGTTTATTATTATTATTTTACCCAGGAAACACTTTTTTTTGCCACTTTTTATTTTGTGGACCATGTTAACCTATCTGAAAAAAATTAAGGGGGGGGGGGCGAAACAGGTATCAAACTGTTATTTGTAACTCCAACTCTTATTTCAGAAGATGATCTGTTGTTCTTTTTACTGCCAGTGGAGGCAGATAAAACTAAAGCAAACATGAATTCATCCTAACTACATTGCTGCAGGTTAACAAGAGCCATGTGGTATGTAGAAGCTTCAACTGCCTTCAAATTTATCATGCACTAAAGATAAACATAGGCGGAATCATCACATAATATGAGAAATAGTTATTAGTGTTTTGGCATGATATAAGGATAGCAAAACCAGAGGAGAGAAGGTTGCAATAATCATGTGGCAACACAATTGAAAAATGCATCTTCACAAGAAGAAATTAAAATAAGTAAATTTACCTAAGGCTCACGCCTCGAGTAAGAGAGGAAAAACAAAAGAAGGTGCTTAAGGTGCTTCTTATGTGGCTTAGTTTAGGGAATGGTCTTATTTTGAAACAAAGAAAAATAGAGGAAAAGATGCTGTAGACAGATAAATACAATTTTTTTTTTTTTTTTTCAAAATTTAAGCTTGGAGTTGTTTGCAAATTCTCTGCAAGTCAAGTTCACCAAAATACGGAAGTAACACAAACCAACACCGTATTTATTGTCTTTAGTTTCCCCAATTCAAACAGGCCAGAGTCAACAGCATCTAAAACGCCATAGCAGTCTACGAGGAACAAGATACTTCCAGAAGCTTGCACATGTTTTTGCTGCACTAGATCTATGGCATTAATAATTCTACCCTCATATATACCAGAACTGTCTCACTTACTTTTGCAAATAATTCCTGTTGCTGCCTTAGAAGTTCTTCTTCTGGAATGCCGAGGTTTTCCAAGCGCGAACTGGCCTTTCTTCTCTTTAGTGCTACTGTTTTGCATTCTTGTAAGACTTCTTTTACTTCACTGATATAGGAGCCAAAACCCAAACTCTCTAGTGCTAGAGAGAAAAAAAAAAACAAAAAAGAAGAGAAAACACATCGTTCACCTTTTATACAACTTCTGACAGTAGATATCAAATTACTTATTCAAAAGAGTTCTTCTAAAAAAAATGTTGTCAGTTTAAGCATTCTTCTTTCATCAGCTTGATGAAACACCATTTTGGTAATGATCTGACAGCTATTTTCCCTGTCTCTTCTCCTAGACCTTTTTTCATAGTATCAAACTAGAAAAAGTAAAAGCAGCCCAGCACAACTATAACCAGTCTACACTTGATGATAATCCAGGAAATGTTTCTGAATCTCCTATTTTTCCTAACAGGACAGGCATTACTCTTGAAGACATTTTTAGCTCACATTCTACATACCAGAATCAAGCAGGTAATACATAAGAGAGAAGTCCTTCCTATCTGAATTGTTCATCTTTAATCTCTTAGGGTCTCTACCTTGCCAGTTTGGTTGCATGTTATCAATAGATGGTAAAATCAGCTACCTGCTATAACAACAGAAATATGATGCATGGAAAGTAATCACATATCTTTCATTAAGGCAGAAATATTACTTATCTTTTTTTGTATTTATTCCTTTATATCTAAACTCACATTTTAAAATGTCAATTTAACAAGATCATACATATATAACAAGATCATACATCTATAAATTATGTATGACCTTTTCCTTTTAAAAATATTTTTGGAGAGAAATTATTTTCTTTAGTCCTATATGCAAATGTGTTTGCAAATTAATTCCTATACTTTCACCAGACAAAAAGAATAATAACCATCAAAAAAACAGCCATCTCCTACAACAAAAGTCTTTCCAAGAATGGAAAATTCAGGCAAAGGACAAGCAAGTGACCAAGTGCACACAGTTTCTTGATTCATTTATTTACCTCCATACGCCTACAACCCCTGCAACATAGAAGCTATTACAAAATATAGTAAGAATATTACATGAACACCAATTTTATTAGCAACAAGTCTCAGCTTATTAAAACAGCTAGTCACCTCCAGTGTTAACACAAATTACAATTCCTCTTACAAGATGAGATCTTATTTTACCACAACCTTATGTTACAAGCTATTCAAGAAACAGCACTAGAACAAACTACACAACAATTAGCATTAATAACTTGTTATAACCAAGCTCTTATGTAGCCCGATTCATTTTACAATTCGATTTTCATTTTGTAAGAATCCTTTCCTGCCCATGAGTAAGGAGGCACAGCACTGTTTCATGCCAAAGACATCCTGCAAGTTTCCAGCTTCCACCCTGTGCCCAGGAGACACTGAGGGCATTGTCTTCAACACGACAGTGCAGAGCGGCTGCCTAATCAGCACTAACACTCCCTTAACACATCCCATTTATTTGGGAAATGAGTTTAGACAATCCTCAATTCTACAGGGAAGAAAAAAAAAGGCTAATTAAATTACTTCAGACAGTATGAGTACAAGCAACCAAAAAATGGTTCAGTGTCCACAGAATCACCAAAATCCTTCAAGCACTTGTTTAACATGACCTCAGCAGACAGGAGGTAAATATACGCTTCGTGGTGCAGAACTGATTGCCTAAGCAGCTTATAAATGCCTCCAAAATACTTAAGAGCCCAATGAACTTTAAAACTTAAAATATATGCATTAAACTACTACTCCAAATCATAATTCATGTTTTTCAAAGCATAAAAACCTTAGTCCTACAAGTCTAACTTACTTCAGACAAACCATCACAGTACATTCATAGATATTCATCAAGAGAACAATCATGGTGATCGGGCTCAGCAAGCTCCTTCATTGGAGCATGAAGGACTGCCTCGTCTAAGTGAGCAGCCAAGTATTTTTATAGAAACTTTAAACACCATAATACAGGTAATACATTTTTAAATCTTTCAGAAACAAATCAAGGCTTACAAATACATGTATGGAAAGAGTAAATCTCTTTATAAAAGCATGGAGCATCCCTCCACAGCTTCGTCCCTTCTTAAGGGCTTTCAGGGCAGATCGCCGATTGCTTAGTACAACACAGTTAGTTCTATGTTTATTTTTCATAAACCCAGGTTGTGGATATCTGTGACATTTTTTAACTTCCCTTTAAAAAAAAAAAAAAAGAATTTCCAATGTGAGAGTTGAAACATTAACAATTTGTTGTATTAAATGCTAACATAAGCCCTATTAGCATCTTAACAGTTCATTAAGAGATGCTAAAAGATTCCTAATCAGTTCATAGCCTATCTTATTGGACAACTTTATGTAGACAAAGTAATCAGCTTCAGAAAAACTGAGTCAACATTTCACCATTTTCAGAAGTCAAGGAAAGAAAACTTCCTCAGAAATACTGAGCTCTCATAGCTCCACATAAGAAGCTCTCATAACTCTACCAGATTGGGCTATTTGGATCATAGTCTAACATGGAACCCAAGCAGATTCTCAACACTGCAATTTCACCAGAGACACAGAACAATCTCTACACAGACTGCTACATAGTCTTGATGCTTTGGGCATTCTCCAGGCAAGCTGCTTTGTGTTTTGTTGCTATTACTGAGCATTTGGCACAGCCTGAGCATGATCTTTCATGGCCCGGGAGCAGCCATGGCTGTCTTGTCCCTGTGTCGGTCAGTTGTTTGTGCCACCACCCAAAGAGACAGAGCAGAGAATTCATCTCTCTGAATGTGGCCCAACAGGGAGGGGATCTGGTTCAGCTCACGGCCACACAACCAATTTTGCTAGAACATCAAAGGAACAAGCATCTCATGCACCACTGCTGTCAACTGTGACAAACTGTAGTTTCATATTACCTCCAACTGCAGAGTGTCACCACAAGGACCAGTTCTACCTTCTTTCCTCTTCTCCTCCCCATTGAAGGGTCTTCCCTGCCTCCTGCACGAGACCCAAGTGTGTGTCTACAAGAGTCAGATCAACAAGCTCACCTGATAGAGAACTGTTTGCTTTCCAGTTCCCACCACCTTAACTCACCCCTCTGGCTATGAGACTGCTGGATTCAGCTCCAAGGAGGGCACAGAACACGTCTCCTCTTTTTGGCAGCAGCTGCTGCTATACTGGACCAGGTGCACCCAGGTCTCATTTTACTTCTCAATAAACTGATCTAAGCAATTGAGAAGACTTAGGTATTTAGATGATCACAAGACAACAATATTTTGTATTACTGAATTTAACATCATTGTGGCAAAATCACACCAAGAGGTACTCAAACTAGCAAACATCTAGGACGTTTTAAGATGAAGATGTTATTACAGAACTGTTGAAATGCTATTTCTATATGCACATAACCTCACCACTTCCAAAGTGATCTAAACCCTCATGCCCCATCAAGATAAGGGCTGCTAACTAATAAGTATCTGGGTGAAATGAACAGCTCCTACATACCCTTAAAGATAGGACATTAGTAAATCCTGGCACAATTCCTATCTCTGCAGCATTACAAAACGGATACATTTTCAAGTTTCATTTGCTAAGGCATGACTAAAATGGACAGATCTTATTTGAAACTAGTATTTTAACTCTTGCTTTTGATGAATCAAAGACACAGAAGAAGGCAGACACAAAGCCCTTACTTGGGGACCATCTGCTGATGACATAAAGTACAATCCAAACATTTTAATTTCCACTTACTCTTACAATTTTGGAGAGCCTATCAAAAAAGAAAAAGTCCTTTGTTTTCAAAAATACAGCATAATTTTCAAACAGTAATAACTGAAAGATTTTCAAGATCTACTTCTATAGGTCAGAAAAATACTTTAAGTGAATTATTTACTGTTTTCAATGTTAAAAACTATGTTTTCACATTAAGGACTAAACTCAAATCTTTTTGATGATTGCTTGAAGATACTTTCTGGGCATTAGAAAGCATCGCATCAAAGCACAGTTCTGTGCGTAAGCACAAGTTTTACCCTTTACATCCTGAACTACTATAATAGAGTTGCTTTTCTGCACTTCCTGCTGCCAGTTTAAAAATTCATCCTCAGTTTAACATTACAGCTCATGTACAGCATGTATTTTTCTTCTATTATTCATAATCCAGTCAGGTATGAAAATGCTACTAGTGAGCTAGGAGGCACCAGACAAAAAGAATCTGATTCTTTTTTTGTCTGGTTGGCTTAATTAAACAATCAAATATTATTTAAAAAAAAAAAAAAGAAAAAAAAAAAAAAGGAACCAGATTCTCCCTGCCATAACTTTATGCCTTTGCAGTCCTAGAAACAGCTCCATTAAAACCGACTCTCTTTGTGCCAGCTCTGCCAGGCAGCAGACTGAGCCTCTCTGGCCGTTTGCAGCGCTACCGCTACCCGCTCAGCGGCAGCGCACACAGGGATCACCAACCTATGCTTAAGTGGCAACATGAACCAAACGAACACATGAACTGATGCACTAGAAATTTGAGTATAGTCTTAAAAATATCTCCCTGTTTGGAGCAGAATTCATGGGATAAAAAAAAAAATGAATGAGAGAGAGAGAGAACTCTCATTTTATTCAGCAAGGGGAAGTGCAAATGAGCAGCGGAAAGGGAGGCGCTGGCAGGCACGGGTGTAAGCGTTTCCTACAGCCGGGGGGAGCGCTTGGTTTGGGGGCTGCCAGACAGCGCCACAGACCCACTCAGCCCCTTAGGGACCCGGGCAGAGGGCCTGGGCGGCAGCCGGGCCCCTCGCGCCCCTCCCGCCGCCCCGGCCGGCAGGGCGCGGATCCAGCGCGGGCCTCGAGGCCCCGCGAGGCGGCCCCGGCGGCGCGGCCCGGCCCGGAGCGCCCCCCTCGCCCCGGACCTGCCTTGGATGACGTGCTCGGGGGAGATGGTCTTCTTCTCCGACTTGTTGCAGATCTCGTTGGCTTCCGAGGAGATGAGGTGGATGAACTCGGTGCAGCAGTTCACCACGAGCTCGCGCGCGTCGTTGGCCACGCGCACGTTGGGCAGCGTCTCCTTGATCATCTTGTTGATGGCGGCGCGGGGTATGGTGAGGTCGTCGTCGTTGCCCGAGGACGAGGCCATGGCGGCCGCCCCGGCGGCGCTGCGCTCCGGCGCTCGCGGACTCCGCGCCGGCGGCCGCGCGGGCCTCCAGCGCGCGCCGGG